>NC_091013.1:104103079-104409789 GCF_041296385.1 Aphelocoma coerulescens | reverse complement strand
ACAACATTTTTTTATTGGCAAGTGGTCTATATTTTTTAAAGACAAAATAATTAGAGGTACATAATCTGAGAACAAAAAGCAGCATTTCAATGAAAAATACACAGAATAAGTCCATTTCTGTTTCAATGTAGGAGATTTTTTTCTATATTTTTATTGAAATTATTGAACTAAATAGAATCATGATTTGCTCTGCTATATTAGTAATAATTGTAGGTGTCAATAACCCAATGTATGCACATCAGTTTAGACCCAATTACATTTTGGAAGAAAAAAACCACCTCATAAATGTGTGACAATGCAATTAATTTTTTTTTTTTCAATGTTCACAGGTAACATAATGGACTAGAGGTGACTAGACCATGGGTGAATGTATGACCAGAATAACCAGGTCCTCAGAACTGAAGTATGTTAGAGCAAGGAATGAGGCCAGGACTGCAGATAGTCCTGGCTTAATTCAAACTGTCCTTTGAAAGATGTACAGGGTATGACCAGGCAGCTTTGCAGAAAAAACCTGCCGTGGTAAGAAGCTCATCAAGAGCCCACATAATTCATTGAAAAACTGACTTAAGGCCATCCTGCATAGACAGATATGAGGGGAGGCATGCTTTATTTCCTGAAGTCTTAGAGATCTGCTGAAGAAGCAGAATGGGACAGCTACAGGAGCAGAAAGCTCATGGCACTCAGAAGTGAATATCTGGAAGACGTGTTTGGAACACACCAGACGCCAACTTCAGAGCTTTGGCATGGAAGTGGAACACGCAGGGCTCATAAAATGGGCAGAGAAGAGTTAAGACACATGGCACAATTCCAGAGTGTACAAGTGTTAACTATTAAAAGAGCTGAGCTGATGCAAAAAACAAAAAGGATTTGGACCATGTTCTTTCACTTATTTTTTTCTGAACTGATGTAAAGTTGATCCAGTAAAACCCCACCAAGCATCTGTCAGCTCCTGGGTGCAGCACAGAAATCCTCAGTACAAAATTCTCCTCATGAAATGATGGGGTTCAGGCCTTTGTACACAAGACCTGTGATCTACCAGTCAGTTAAGAGCCACCCCACTGCAAAGTTTAAACCTTTTCTCCTATATTACAGCAACACTGTAGTGATTTTGTAACTGCTTATGCAAGTACCTCTGTAAGTTAAAATGGCTCTATATCCCCTTAGCTTACCACTAGTGAATTAAAGTTTGCATGTGCCAACTTTTTTACATTTGTGTGAAAGAACAAGAGGGGAAAACTGAAGGGATTAGTCTTAATACCTTAGAGCTAAATAAATATTTACTGAGTTTGATTCTGCCATCATTTCATAGCCAATGTTAAGTACAAGGTGACTGCAGGACTGCTGAAAATGTACAAACCACATTAATCTGCTGGTTTTTCCCTCATTTTGAAATGTATCATAGAATCCAATTTCATGGCACGTTTTGGTTTTATATATATCCCTTCCCAGGTGAAATAGCCATTTTTTGTCACCTATGACACTTTCATTTCTCATATACACTTCTAAAATGCAAGGCTCTGTTTCCACACTTAGATTTGCCTTTATGCTAAACTATGGCAGAGATTTACTGCTGCAGCAGCTACTTCTTGACTCTATCAGGCAGCCAGCTATTTTCTACAAAATCCTCCCTGTTATAGGATTCCAGACTACCCATAGATCACTCCAAACAGGAATGTGAGCATTCAAAACCAAATCTACTGCTAACAAAAAGAACTTTGTTGCTCTCTATGGAAAATTCAGCTGAAAGTTAATCAGATTCATTCAGAGTAGACAACTAGTGATATTAAAATACCCATGTAGGTGCAAATGTGTAACTTTCTGATATTTTATATGAGCAAAAATTCATGGGAGTAATTAAAAAAATAGAACAATGATTCCTGTTTGCCTCCATGTAGAGTAACTATAATTCACAGAATTTGCAGCTGTACGTGAAGATGACAAATTCACGCGTTGTAAAGTGTAGCACCTTCTGCTGACTAGCTTCAGATATTTGCTGAAGAGAGGTTCATGCCACTCTCCTCCTTTTGGCTCCAGACCGTTTCCAAAGTCAGCTGAAGGCTTTAAACATAATCCTCAGGGTAATTACTGGATGGAGCCCCAGCAACACAACAGATCTAGTTTCAGCCTCTGAATGGCTGAGACAGATTCTTCTTCCTGGAGAGAAGCACAGCACAGAGCTAGGGAAACTGCACTTGCCCACTCATGGACTGCATCTCTATAGCACATCCAGCTGCCACTAGGAAAGCTTGTAAAGGTGCTTGACAATGCAGCCACAGTTTATGGCTAATTGCCTGTCAGGTGGTTGCGGCCGCCTCCCTTGAACGTATATTACATGGCTTTGTGGAAGTCATGTAACAATTGATAACTTCTTAAAAAGTTTAGTAATTTAACAAGGAGTGCCCCCCTTCTCCTGGCATAACCCTCCAGAATAAAAATTTTGCAGCAGGATAGGGAAAACTCAGCTAAGGTGATTAAACTTTCACATGGATTGTACATAAAGACTGAGGCTCAGGATGAACCTGTGGACACCTAGAGGACCTGTCTTTTACAAGGTGTTCTTTGACTTAAAAAACATAGAGTAATCTGATGAAAAGTAAGTTTATTATTTCCATTCTGGATTTCCTTCAAAGATGGTGTAGATGAAAAGGCATCTTTGTGGTGCAGTGCATCTCATCCTAAAGTGGACAATAAAGTAGATGAACATACCTTTAAAAGTGTCTGCTTCTAACTTTGAACAATTAGAAAACCAGAACTAACTAGCTCAGGTGCAATCATTGACATGATAAACAAGTAAATTAGGGAAAGGGAAGTCTTATGAATATATTCATCATAATTTGTGCAAATCATTTAAATGTGAAGTTTGCACCTGAGTAGACTTTATGTGACTGGAGACAACCTCAGTGTCCTCTGCACAGGCATGAAAAGGAAATTGAAAAGTGTGGGGGCATCCTTTAACCAGAAGTGGGCTGTAGTTTACAGGACAAAGGGAAGAGATGCTGCACCCTGTCTGACTACCCATTACAGCCCTCTCTCGTCACTGCTGGGTCCGTGCATTGTCTGCTGTGCTGTAATGCCAGTTGTTGGCAGCATGCTGTAACCAGCCCAGACTCAGAACAGCTGCAGAAGGGAAGGTGCAGGATTTCTTACCATCTGTGCCCCAGTGCTGAATCTTTGATCCACTCCTTAGTGGAGTACCAAGTCCACTAATTGCCAGAAGCAACTCCTGTTTTCCCACATGCACAAGCAATACAGTAGCTCTACCTTTTGGAAGTTCTGGATCTCCTTACTTATTTCTGCTTATCTGAAGTTGTCTTATTCCTGTCAGTTTTTTTTCTTATTTTTTACTGTCCCATAAGAACACAAACACTATTAGCATACAGGGAAAATATTGAGAGCAACAATTTCATGGCATACACAAGAAGTGAGGAAGAGCCTGTGTTGAAACCTTGGAGGCTCTAGTTCCATCAGCCTTCTTTCCATACTGAGGTTTTTTCTGACATGAATCCCAAGCATAACTATGCATATGCAGGTCTAGTATATGCCTCTTTTAATGTGACACATATTCAGGGGTGTCAGGCTCTAAAGGACACAGAGGCTCGTTTGGATGTTGGTATAATGTTGTGTGCTGTTACTCTTCTCTCCGTGTGTATGAGGACATAAGCATACACGTGCACGTGAGTTCACGCCTAAAAGCACTCTTTTCTGAGATTTACCCTTGACTAATTATAAAAAATGGTGCTACAAACCCATTTTCCCCTCTAAGGCTTCTCCCTTCAGAGGCATCCATCTCAAATGGGAAATCTGGATGGTATTTTCTCTGTTTTCTGGCACCCCAGTAGGGAAGTAATTTTCAAAACATACTATTACATTTTTAATCCACATGACAAACCCTTTAGTTCCACTGAAGGATAAAGTTTGGGAGAGATTGACATTTTGGAGACCTATGCATACTGACATACAATCAAAGTAATTTTTTACTGACCTCCTACTGATTTCTTTTCCAGCTTAATGCCATGCACTAAAACTTCAGTCATGACACTGAGTTGTATCTTCTGAACCTGGGCCATGTAAGACTTGTCAGGTCATTATGAAAATTTCTTACCCATATCAAACAATAGCAGTTCAGTGTCAACTGACTCCACTGGCTGTTTTAACATCTTTTCTGTACTTTCCAGAGGAAACATTTTCACCATTTTACCACAAATAAGATTAATATTGAGATGGCCAATGATATGTCTTGATATTTTGATAGAGTGCAGATACTTTCTGTTGAAGAAGAAAAACTACCTACCAAAATAAATAACAGGAAGCAAAATAATAGTTAAGAAATATTACCAAGCTACAATCAAGCATGGTGATATTTCACAGGTGATCACGAGACTTCTTCAAAATTATGACGTCAACTTAAACAAGTGAAGGTGGGGGTGTTTGGAAGGGGTATCATGGCTGAAATATTTTAAAGGAATGAAAATTAATACCCCAATTGAAAATTTGAGAGGAGTTAATGGAAACATATTTTTCTAAAATAGGGTTTGACCAGAATATTGAAATTTATAAGTGTGACTTATTCATTAAGCACTTTTATGATCATTAATGACCAGAAGCTTGATTTCTTTGGATAAGCTTGTCTGGAAAACATAGCAAGTTAAGCAGAGATGATCTCCTGTTGCCATGATAGAGTTAATTAAATACTGTCTCAGAAAGATGTCTTGGTTGAACATCTTATAATTACCTAAATATTCTCTAACATGTTTTATCCTGTTACTAGTTATGGTTACTGCTTACTCAGGAACCTAAAAGATAGGCCAATTAAAAAAAATAGAGAATACTGATGTATAAAAAAATGCCATAGTCCCTCCAGAGTTCAAGCTAAATCAGTATCTTGACAAGGTGCATTAAAATGTTATGTTCATCACCCACAAATGCTTGTTTTCATTATTTCCATTTAGGTCATCACTTCTCACATATAACAGGTAAAAATCTTTATTGTCTAAGTGATAGTCACTTTAAATAGAAACATTTTTTAAAATACTTCCTACTGTTCAGGGTAATGATGGTAAAGAACTGCAATCTGCCACACAGGGATGCTAAGTGAAAATAAGAGAGTATTCTAGTCATAAATATTATGGTGAATACCTCTGTAAAACTGAGTCTTATTTGTGTTTCTCATTATGAAGAAATGTGTGACAAAATTACAAAATGACCAGTTTGAAAAATGAAATTCGGTGTCTACTCCTGCTTAATACTCATATGTATTAGAGAAAGAATTGTACTTCAAGAGTACAGTTTATGTTCCTTTTGCAATTCTTGTGCAAAAAAAGCCATTGTAGTCACTAGACCTTCAGTATTAGAATTACTCTGGATGTTCAGACCTCTGAAACCAAATTGATATAACTCTGAAGCCACATCAGTACTAAACATGATCTCTTCCTCAGATATAATAAGCCCTATCCAGACTGTAATTTACATTGCCATTACTATCAGTTATACAACAGCTATGTCCAGGATTTCAGAACAAGTGTAGGAAATATAAGTGCACACTCAAGCACTCTATATAAAACATTCTATAATCTTGCCATTCACTAAGACCCCAGAGATGTACAATGCAGCTTATATAGTGTGCAGCAGTGATGATATTGGCAATGTTTCCTGCATCATGGAAGCATGCACCATCCTTTGAAATTCTCCTAGGGGACATAAATTTGGTAGTCAAGCAAAACATCAAAAATCTAGGATGTGAGCCCTATAACAGACCATGTTTTTGAAGTAGTCCGACAGCTTTATATAGTCAAAGAAAAGACAGTGCCCCCCACCCTTTCTGATTATCATTTGAATGATCTTTGTTACAGAACTGGTGCCTACAGAAAGTAAACCTCATAGGTAAATTATCTGCTAGATGAAAGTCACTTCTGTTCACCATTCAGTGTATTGTGACTGGATTTTCTTGATGGAACCTCCTTTCCCACCTTTCTGTAGGAAACAGGATTGAAGGGAGGACAAAGTGGCCCAACATACAAGAAAAAGTAAAAGAGTATAAGAAAAAACAATTTCTCTTTAAGTTTTTCTGTACTAGATGTCAGGGAGAGGGAGTCTGCATATGGTGTACATACTCACATTTATTTATGCAAATAATGATGTAACTTGAGATTTCTCTTTCACCTAGTAATATTTGTATGTAATTCTCACATTTTCAGTATCCATGCCATTGTAATAATTTGCTAATTTGTACTCAGTCTCTGAGTCACTTCATTACATCTTACTGAAAAACATGACTGACCCATGTTTGCATTTCCATGACTGAAATAGCTTTGGAATTTGCATGCAGGCTTCTCATTGTCTTTGCTTGCTTTTGTCTTCTCAGGCTCCTAGTAAACGAGATTTTTGTAAACTGCTCGTGGTTTCTTCCGTGCCTGTGCAACATTGTGCCAATATCACTCGAAAATTACAGACAACTTTAGTGAATGCATACGTACAGGCTGCTAGGAATTTCTGATCTTTGTCTTCTGTTGCAACATGAGCCTGTACAAGTTTGTCTGACATGTGAACTGTGCAAAATCTTTTCTGAGCTTTTTTTAAGCTCTGGTTTTGTCCATGGGAATGCACGGCATTTTATTACTTCAAATCTGAAGATCTTTGTTGTAATGAGGACAGAAAAGCAGAAACCAAAAGCTTAGTGAAAGAATTTTAGTTAAGACAACTAGCTAGCTAGGACTCTGATCTCCTTGGCTTATAGCAATTGTGAATATAAAACATATAATAAGAAAATACTTTTATTCATAGAATACAAACACTAAAAGTCATTGGTGTTTTCCTGATATTATATTTGTTCATTCCAGCAAACTTCATCTGGTTACTTGAGGAGATTTAATAAATGATGAATATAATTTCTTTATAGCTGGACAAATGCAGATATGTAGAAAGTAAAATATTGACAATTCAAGTGACTTCTTCTGTGACTATGTTGTTGATAGCTAGGTTGAGCTAAGAATCACTTCCAATAGGTTTGTATTTTAAGTGAATGCATCCCATCATATGGTGCTGGCAATTAGCAGAAACAAGAAGCTGATGTCAAGCTTTGTGAAATCACACACGACATTGTACTCAGACTAATGTACTGTTCAGGAGGTGATTGCTGAAAGAGGAAGGAATGGAGTTATTCCCCAATAACTATATCAGGAATAATTCTATCCAATTCCTGTGACAATTATTCTTCCTTTTTTTTTTTTGCTTTCAACGATTTATTTTTTTAGCTAACCCCAGAGTAAAATATCACTAATCATCCTGGGAAACTATTGGACATTCTAATGAATATTTACATTCATGTAAAAAGACACAGCTGTCTGAATACCTATGGTTAAGACTTTGTTGTTTTGATACAAATCAATAATATAATTTTGAATAGGGAGTGGCTTTTGGCAACATGTAATTTACATGAGCCACTTTAACATTAAAACAAGATATCTGATTCTGTGAGCTGCAGGTCGTTTCCACTGAGGAACTGAATATTGTACATTCGTGTGTTGATCAGTTAATATTGAGAATGTTCAAGGATTTGCAGAATGTGGTTCTAAGGAGAGAGGTTCATATTATTTTCCCTCTCACTACATCTTTCCTCTCACGTTAGAAGATGACTATCCCAAAGAACATTTACTGGAATATCTACTAGATGAATTATATCATTGCTGATAGCTTTCAGTGAACATTGCTGTTGTAAGTAAAAATCCTCTAAAGCTAGGATAAAAGCTTTGAAGATAAGAAAGATTACCATGGGAATGTCATTATTTGGAGAGAAAGAAGTAAATGCACTCCCATAAAAACCTTTAATGATTGTTTTACATAAATGCATATCAAAAGCAAATGTGCCAGGATCAGTAGGCACTCAGGTTTTTTTTTTTTGTTTGTTTTTGTTTTTGGGGTTTTTTGGGTTTTTTTTTGGTTTTTATTTGATTTGGGCTCATATACCAATTTAGTCACCTCAATTTAGATTCTCATTTCGTATAAAACAGGGCAGTTTTGCTAGAATAAATGATACTACATTGAAATATATAGAAAATGCCTTCTCTCCTCCCTTCCCCTCATTTGCCATCCCTTCTCCATCCATCCCTATTTCCTCTTGCCTTCTTTAACATTTCCTTCCTTTTCTCTTCCCTTCCTCTCCTTGCTCTCCCTCTCCCTCTCCCTCTCCCTCTCCCTCTCCCTCTCCCTCTCCCTCTCCCCTCTTCCTCTCCCTCTCATCCCCTCAGACTATTTTCTGGTTGACTTTTTGGAAATGTATTCATTATGAAATACGAGTATCAAGAGTAATAGACTTTATAGGATATTGTAATTCTCAAATATGAAGAAGCTAACTTCATACTAATAAATTATATCTCCAGTAGAAGAATGAAGACTGAATCTGAGCTTTCTTTCAGCCTGGCTGAGAGTTGGAAGATTCAGTGTGTTTTAATTAAAGCAGCCTAATATAAGTCCAGATCATGCTCTCAATTCTTTCTTTTCTCAGAGCAGAGGAAATAACAGGTGTGCTAGAACTGCTGTCTTCCCTTCAAACTACAAAAGTCAGAAACCACATTCCAACTTACAGCTCAAAGTTCAGTTCCCCACAGCTACCTAGAAGGGGGGCAGGCGAATATCTGAGTGATTCGCTTTGGCTGATAAAATTCTTTGCAAGTGAGACATTCTAATACAGACAATTGTTTATCACCAAGAGCAGGTAAATTATTCCACATTTTTCCCTCCCATACAGGACAACTAGGTGTGACAAGAGCTATGAGACTTAATTTGTGAGTTATAAATAGGGAAAGCAAGCTTATTCTTTAGTTATAATTATGGTGCAGCTGGGTAACAGGGTGCCTGTGTGCACACCAAATCATGGATTTCTTGAGGGCTTCAAGAATATCCCAACTGTCTCCGCATGGATGAGATCATGGACAAGCTTGAAACAATGGACCAGACTGAAACTAAATGATTAACTGGACCTTCATAATGCAATAGTTGACTGTTACCAGAGCCCACCTGGTGGGAATTGTGGACTGATCTAGAAATTTTCACTGATGAAACTCCTGCTCATGTCTAGTCTAATTTCTGTGCCTAAATGTCTTAATTGACATCCTGGCTACAGTGTACCAATACATCCCTGTTGCTGAAGTGATTGAATTGTACATAGATAAAACATTTGTAAATAGACAATAGAAACCATTCCTCCAGAAATGGCCATTAGGAAATATCTTGTGTCTGTAGCTATGATATTTAAGAAATGTTTTATATGTAGGGTGTATAAGTAGCAATGACTTATGCATGTGCTGTGCTGGTCATGCAGTGCCATGGCCTGCTGGATTATAAGAACTGAGCAAAACTGTGGATTTAGGGGTCTGTCCTGACCCAGAGAAAGATGACACTGCAAGGACCCTTGCAACAGACACCCCCATTGCCACTGGCCAGTGACTGATTTTCCTGCTTGGTAGATTTGATTGCCCATGCAAACCCAGCCTTACGCCAAAGTCCCAGTAAATAATTTTTCTTTTTAGCAAGAAAAGCTCTGCTTGTGCATTAGCCAGGAACTGACTAAAGAAAAAAAAAGCTGATTTCCTGAAGTCCTCTGGCCAGTGAAGAATAATAAACCTGAAATAAGAATGGCTTCCAGCCACATGGAACAAAGTGAGCAATCTTAGGTCAGAGTTCCTCTGCTGCTTCCCTGCTGGCTCAGCTGGTTCCCTTCTCCCTCCCCTCTCACTGCTGCTTGCTTTTCCAGAGACTGCTGGGTTTCAATAAACCCATCCTGCAGATCCTCCAGCTTGCCCGCTGGTGTGACTTTGGAACCATCTGAAAGAGATCTGATTTGATTATGCAGGATCCACTGGCCTGTAAATCTTAACTTTGACCACTAAACCACTTCCCCAACTTAGTATATTCTTAGCCACTTTGATCTTCGTAGACTTGGAAAACCTTTACTTGAAGAGATAGGTTGTCCAGAAATATGTCTATTTGTAATGACATCCATTTTCAGACCTCAAACTGAAAACATAAATATGGTATTTAATGCAGCATAAGGCATATTTTTTTTAAATTTAAATAAAAAAAGGAAAAGGAAGGGAGGCCAAAGCAATGAATGCAGAAGTGATCAGAGGGCATAGGCCCTGTTAAACAACTTTCATCTTTCAGCAGTCAACACGCACAGGCTGAAAGTCCAGAGCCTCTCCCAGGAACCTTACTACTGCCAGGCATTCCTAAAGAAATGCTGTGTAATTTTTCACAGTTGAGGGCAGAGTAGACCCCTCTGTAGATGATGATTACAGGTTATGCATAACTGCATTTGTCAAGTACTTGAGGCTGTTGTGAAGGGCTATAAACTCCTATTTCAGGGTCATACTTTCTTTTCAGTACAATCTCTAAAAACACAAAAAACCAAATAGTCAAAATCAATAACAGGAATTGTTCTTTCCGGAAACTGCTGCTTCACAGAAATTAAATGTTTGGCCTCTCCTTTTTTTTTTGGTTTGGATCATAAAACTGTGGTATATTACAGTGCTGTAAAGGCAACTGAAATTGAGATGATGAGTTAAGCTAACCAAGCTGAATCCTGAGATATGCCAATTGTGTAAATATCTCAATTACTACCTCTAGAACAGCAAATATCGGTAAACTGTATGGGTATCCCAAACTTCAGCACACTGGGTCACTGCTGGAGAGATGAGCAGAGGGAAAGTTAGGAGGTTTTCTTTCTGCTCTGCTAGAAATTATGGGCATGATAATGTTGAAGACATGGGAGTTTTGGCACTTATTTTAGGAAGAAGTAGAGCAGTCACGAAGAACTCTGTACCTAAGTCACAGGAGGGATTCAAAGGGGAGCCAGAAAGATGTGAAGTCAAAGCAGTAGTGCTTCCTCTCCACCAGCTTTAGACACTGACACCATCTGCACTGGTGGCATTATAAAGCAGTTGCCGTGATCTTCCAGAAATTATTTAAATGGAAAAAAAAATAAAAGTCTATGAATAAAATAGAAACAGAGTTAAAAACAAATCATCTGGTGGAAAAGTCCTAGAGGGCCTCATTTCCTCTCGTGCATATTCCATGTCTTAACAGTGTAAAAGGTCCTCAGAGTGACTGGGGGTTCAGTGTGTGCAGTGCAGACATCATGGCTCATGTGTGTTGTTTGAGAGCTGGTCTTACAATTTAATAAACAGTGAAGTGCAGAATGCTTGGCATATAAAGTAGCACCATCTGTTCTCAAAGCATGAATCCTTGTCTCAGGGAAGGGAGCTCCTGTTGTTTTTCATGAGAAGGTAGGTAGTTGCCTCACTGGAGGTGAGGCTGACCTGGAGTTCTCAGACTATTATGTACAGTAACAATTTTATCATTCTCCACACTGTTCCTTGTCTGATAAGCCCCAGAAGTTATTTACAGTTCAAATCATTCCAAGGTTGCTGGCTATTATAGGAAGAGAAGAGATTGTGAGGCAGTGCAGTTTGCACAGTGCAGCAGCAGGACATTTCTCCAGGTTACTGCCCTATGGGGCTGCATTCATTAAAGCAAAAGCTGGACCAAAACTCCTACAAGGCAGTGGGTCATGAACTGATTTCAATGGTGGTGTAAATAAAGTAGTTCGCATTCTTGGTGGGCACCTGCACTTATTCCACCTGAAAAAAATCCTTTCCTGCCACTGGAACTAGGCTGGCCAATTTCAATAATCTTGAATACATAGATACAAGCTTAAAAGGTAGTCCAATTCCAACAAATGTAATGAAAATAAGGGGTCACAGAGGTGAACAAGACCCGTTTTTGAAATTTTTATCGTAAATGCTTGCATTTAAAATCCAATCTTAATATGTACATGAAAAGGCAGACATTAAAGGGTGTGATAAATATCTGTCCATGACAGAAATTTCACTTTGGTCTCAGAATGAAAAAGCCAGAGACAGTCAACCATGAGACAACACTTCACAGAAAATGAAGCCTCATCAGTCTGATGCTTGTGGAACCTCCTGTGCAATGGACTTTTCGCTGGGGACCTTCTTCTACCACTGTGAATTTCATCTGATTTACAAATCCCATGGGTAAATAACCATGAATAAATGGAAAGGCTGTGAGACAGCCATGTGTTATAACAACAGAATAATAACTAATGCTAGAATTTATTAGTTCTCAAGTGTTTTTTTTTTTAAAACTAGTAGCCAAGTTAACAAGCCTGAGTGCTGCAGTCCGTATCTGCACAGCACAAGTCAGTGGGACTTGTTTTGCCACCTCGGGTATCAGAGGGGCTGCACATACTATTTTTTAAAGTGCACAATAAAGTAGGAATTCCTATGGTATCAATTGCACTAGAAGATTACCAAGAGCCTTCTGTCCTGAAGTGTTTAGCAAATTAATTAAAAGATCTGGATCCTCATGAGTCCAAAAATTCTTTATTGTTTAAAACCATAATCTTCTTGTTATAAATAAGGAGTCCAGTCATACAAAATAATCCAAAGCCTTTTGCAATGCATAATCCAGTGAAAAGACTGGTTTTGGTTCAAAGTTGGCTAAGCTATTTGTAGCAGATAGGGACAATAGCCGGATTTGAAAGTGGTCAGCTGTTTGAAAGATCCTCTGATAGAAATCTGTGAGGGAGAGCAGCAGTTCACTGTCTAGGGAGGACTTTGTGAAAAGAAAGTTGTCCATATGTGTGCATTTAAAAAGAAACATCTCTGGAATGAGGTTTTTATAGGCCTTGTCAGAAACTGCAACTCCAATTTACACCTCTATTTACATACATTTAAATACAAATAAAATCGCAAATCATCTTAGCAACAGCTGAGGATGAAGCACAGATAAACCAAGGAAGGGTGGACAACTGTCCTTAATATTCATTTATCTATGTTGCCAAATCACCACTTTAAAAATAAGGGTGGGAAGTTAAACAGAGATGTTTAATTGGGCAAATAACTTCGCTGCTTGCTTATGCTGCTGAATGGAAATTCAAAGGATTTCTAGACATTAATCTTTTCATTAATCCAAAGGAAATCCTTGGATGATGAGGAACTGTTACAAAGTGGACCTCAGGGATTGTGTTATGTAAACTGTGAGACTAATCCAGGGAGTCAAACGTGGATATCATGTCCTGACTAACTGTCTATTCAACTGGTGCTCAAATTCATCTTGCAGCCAGTTACACTGAAGGATTTTCAGTGTGGCTTTTAACGCAGTTGTGTGGATAATGTCTCTATCAAAAATCTCTATCAGCTATTTACAGGACAGTTATAACTGCACTTCAGACTGCTTTGTTCTCTTCTGGTGGTCTTCATTTTCTCAAGCCCCTTTCACAAGGAGATGTTCAAATCCTGATATATAAAATGTTAACTTGGACCTTTAAAGGATGGCAGAAGATGTGTCCAGATGCAGCAACACCAGTATAATCTGCAGTGTGAATGCTGCCAGCTCTTCATTGATCAAATGCATCATGCTCAACAAGGCGCTCCTGCAGCTTCATAACTCCCCTGAGCTCCCTTATAGTGTTTCCAGGAGCCTGTAAGTCACATATCTTCTCCTAATTTGACAAAAGAATAACTGTGTGCTCAATGCTCCTTGTCTAGCAAAGACCAAGATTTTTTTTTGATCCCTCAGTTTACCTATTGTTGACTTCAGGTAGCTGAGTGTTCCTCAGTGATTTTCAGACAGATCAATATTAAAAAGTGTTGAGCTGGAAGCTGCTTTTGGGTAAACCTTAAAAATTCCTTAAAAAAAAGTTTTAATTTTTTTTTTTAACTGAGGGTTTGTTCTAATGATGTGAAAACTCATGAGACAACAAGGAGTGATAATCTAATCTTTCTCGCAAATAGCTGCATCCTAGGTTTTTAACAACCCAAGGTAGAATAAATTAATTACAGTTGTCTCAGGTAAACTAAATGGTACTTCCTCTATCCTGTTTGGTTGGGTGTGGTTTTTAATATTTTCTCTTAATTTGTTAATCATTCCATATTGTAAAAGATTTCTGCCTTTTGATTAGAGGGGAAGCCTACAGGAACTTTCATTCTACACAGAGCAGTGCAAATAAAATTCAGGAAAAAAAAACAAACCAACAACTTAATTTCTTTCTTGAGCTGCTTATTCCTTGCCTGTGTATAGAGAAACATAAGAATATTTAAGGGAATATATTTGGGAAAAAAGCAACATATGCAGTCCTAGGATTTGTCATGTATTGTGTTCCCAGGAGCACAAAATTCAAACAGGTAACAACTTTACCAATTGCTTTGCTCCACCCCTCTCCCCTCTCCTGTCCTTCCTTGTCCCCACCTCTGGTCTGTCTGTGCTGGGCACACACAGAGCAAGGGCAGTGAGGGAGTCATTGTGGCCCTCTCTCAAGTGAGAAGGCACTGTCCATTCTACGGGTGAGTCTCTCTCTGTGCTGCTGACACAGCTCAACAGGCTTCACATGAGGATAGGGAAACGAGAGCTGTGTGAGGAGCAGGTTGGGCTGGGGATGGAGCCTTGTGCTGGGGAGCGATGGTCCAAGGCTTGCCATCTCCACCCATCATTGCTCAGGAACCCGCACTCATCCCCCTGCCTGAATCCAGCTGATGGGGTTGGACCAGGCCGTGGTAGTGACTAATTTCTCTTGCAGTAGATGCACCATGGGGTTTTAATAAGCCAAAGTTTTAAGATGACTTAAAGGGGGTGAGAGAAAATCCACCTGTTTGAAGGGACAACATCCACATACTGTTAAAGTAGTGTAACACATAAAATAATCATCTAAGACAGCCCAGATAGTTTAACAAGAAATAAAAGCTGTTATATGTAGGGTCTTTTTCTCCAAAGCTTTGCTCTGAGCTGCTAAGGCTCTCACACAGAGCCCAGCAGTATATTTTGTGGCCTGTCTTTTTGTCTTGGCTGACTATGGCAGGGCTCCTAAATTCATACTTTGGCAGTTAGCTGGGAACTGACAGAGCACCGATAAGCCCCACTGAAGTAATGGCTTTTGAAAACCAGGCCTCCTTCATTTGTTTGGTGAAAATGGACTAAAAGCATTCATTTAACCACCTAGAATTGAAAATATTGTCTAAAGATTTTACATTGACCATAAATTAACTAGAACTCTCAGCCAGCAATAAAATAAATGAAAGTCATTCCCTGCCCTGACCAAAGTTGCTTTTTCTCACTTAAAAAAGATCTGATTCCTTGTTTGGCATGTGCTCCCTGAGCAGTTCATGTGTTTTCAGAGCCCAGGCTTGTTCTCCTCTTGCCCCATTCACAGCCACATTGAAGCTGTGCCATCAAAGAATCAGCCAGAGCTTATGCACTCAGTGGCAAAGACAGGCAAGTAGAATATAGCAATTTTCTTTTTAATCCTCCTGCCTTATCATTACTGTAGCAGCTTTTTCAGATCTTCGATTGTCTCATTCATGTGGAAGGCATACCACAATCAGGCACATCTTTCTCTTTTCTTTCTTTCTTTCTTTCTTTCTCTTTTCTTTTTCTTTCTTTCTTTCTTTCTTTCTTTCTTTCTTTCTTTCTTTCTTTCTTTCTTTCTTTCTTTCTTTCTTTCTTTCTTTCTTTCTTTCTTTCTTTCTTTCTTTCTTTCTTTCTTTCTTTCTTTCTTTCTTTCTTTCTTTTCTTTCTTTCTTTCTTTCTTTCTTTCTTTCTTTCTTTCTTTCTTTCTTTCTTTCTTTCTTTCTTTCTTTCTTTCTTTCTTTCTTTCTTTCTTTCTTTCTTTCTTTCTTTCCTTCTTTCTTTCCTTCTTTCCTTCTTTCCTTCTTTCCTTCTTTCCTTCTTTCCTTCTTTCCTTCTTTCCTTCTTTCCTTCTTTCCTTCTTTCCTTCTTTCCTTCTTTCTTTCTTTCCTTCTTTCTTTCCTTCTTTCTTTCCTTCTTTCTTTCCTTCTTTCCTTCTTTCCTTCTTTCCTTCTTTCCTTCTTTCTTTCCTTCTTTCCTTCTTTCCTTCTTTCTTTCCTTCTTTCTTTCCTTCTTTCTTTCCTTCTTTCTTTCCTTGTTTCCTTCTTTCCTTCTTTCCTTCTTTCCTTCTTTCTTTCCTTCTTTCCTTCTTTCCTTCTTTCCTTCTTTCTTTCCTTCCTTCTTTCCTTCCTTCTTTCCTTCCTTCTTTCTTTCTCTTTCTTCACCCCATCAAAAAAACTTTGTCCTAGCTGTTAATTTTCTCTCTCTTCAAACCATATTAACTTTAACATGCATTGCTGCCTCCTCAAAATACCCCAGAAATGTGAACTTCTAATCTACATCTTGCTGTAATTCTATTACATTTTCTTCTTAACACATATGATCCTAATTCAGTGCCCTTATTTTTGGAGCTTTCTAACTTTCCCATGCAACTCATTTAGATGTCGTTCATCATTTTCTGACTCAATTTTATTTCCCTCTTTCTATCTTCCTTTCCGTAAAAAGAGAAAAACACAAGCAAAAAGAAACAAAAAAGACAAACATTTTCATTAAAAAAAGCCAGTAATTTATTTTCTGGTAGGTCTTCATGAGACATGGTTAGCAGAAAAATATGTGGTTTAAGTACAGCATTTGTGAAGGTCAAGTGGCATGTTGATCTTGCAGTTGTCTAATTTTAACATTTCTTCAGTCTGGAAGAACAAATAAAAAGCTACATGTCAAAATGAGTCAAAAAGCACCTTTTCCTTTAAAGCCTTGTACAGGAATGAATGATAAATGCTAGTTCCTGTCTGCTGAAAGCAAGCCTTTAGCAGGCAGACAGCCATTTCAGAGAGCTGCACACTTTGTAACAGCAGCAGCAAAACAGGGAAAGTTCTGTGCAGATCAAACCAAAATACCAAAATATCTTCCTGTACAAGTTTATGTTAAGGTGATGTTTTTGAGAAGAGTCTGCACCACCTTTAGCTTGCAGGGTAATGTGCCTTTTCCACCCACTGCAGAAAACAATACAAAGAATGAGGCAGCAATACCTGAGCACAAACAGGTACACCCAGCAAAGCACGGGGAAGTGACTGACGGGAATGTTCAGAAGTGCCCAAGGACTCTTTCAGCAGAGAAACATTGAGCATGGTGACACATGAAGAAACTAAAAGATAAAGCCAGTGACTGTCTTCTCTATTTTCTCTTGGGACCTGAGGAGAGCAAACACCGCTAGAACAAGTAGAAATATTTTAATAATAAAGTAGAAATACTTACCCTACGGGCTGCAATAAATTAGGCCTCCAGTGCAGTGACTGATACAGGTCATCCGGAAGGCAAGGAACTGCTGTAAAGAGTCCTCTCTGTGGGGATTTCCCTTACTGCTGATGAGTAATTATCCCTGTCCCCCGTGACTGCCCCAGCCTGCTGTCACAGGCCCTGTGACGCCCTGATGGGACTGGTGCTGTGGGAGCTGCAGAGCCAGCTTGGCACGGGAGCTCCAGCAGCAGGGAGATGGGCCTTTGGGAGACAGCAGCCTGGCAATGATCTCCCGAGTGAGCAGTGTGATCAAACTGAACCGAGCTTCCCCTCTCATATTTCTTTTTCCAGTCCTGTGGATTCATCAGCTTCAAGTTGGAAAGCCTCTTGGTGCTCACTGGAGGTGGTACTGTGCTGATGTGCGTGCATGCCAAATATGCTGAGATTTCCTGCTGTGGAAAAAATGAACGAAGGAGAGGACAAAAGAGTGCATATATGTATTCCTAATAAAAATATAAACACCACAAGTGTATGGCCTGATACATTTGGATCTTATTGATTTGACAAATTCCTGCAAGCAGTAAGAATGAAGAAGTCAGCAAAGTGGCATGTGCATATGCTTACAAACCAATTTTTAACTACATGAGATGGCCTCAGGCTACTCATGTAAGGATGATTTTTTTAAGTCAAAATGTACCCAAAATGTTTGGCAGAAGGGATCAACTTGATGGCTTCATAACTCTCAACAACTGGCAACATCTTCAGCAGCTTCAGGCATAGATAGATCCTCAGACCTCTTGCTTGTTTGGTCACTCGGCCTGTGACGACTTACAAGTCCTGTCCTGGGCTGTCACAGGCCTGTTTAAGGGTCTAATTTATGTGTTTTCACTCATACCTGTTTTGCTCTGCTAAACTGAAACTTGTTAACTTCTTAACAAAAAAATTATTGTCTAGGCCCAAAGCTCAACTTTTAAATCATTACCAAACTATTTAACTGATTCATGCAATATGATTATTTGACTTAACAGCTTCTGAAGACCAAATTTGGGAAAATTCTGTAATGTCATGATCAGTTTAAATGAGCCATCTGGCTGATAGAAGCAATGTCATTTATTCCCATCCCTGGTGGTATTTCTGGCACACAGAGACAGCATTTATACATCTGATGTTCTGGGGTAAGGAGTCCAACTCTGGAGCCTGTACAGGAAATAGTCTTGGCTTCAACAATGCTGAGACCTACTTTTTGACTTCACAAAACTTCAGACACAAAAGGAGATGTGGGGAAGGGCAAGATAAAACTTTCAGACTAGGATTCAGTTCAAAATCTATTTCAGATTTCAACTGATACAGACCTTTATTTATAACTCCAGACTTGGGTTTCTATTCGTCTAAGGTGCACGGAAAAATTTCTTTGTGTATTGATCTCCATTTACCATTTTGAATTATTTGTTTGCATTCACCATTGATAAAATTCATGTTCAAAATCTTTTGTGATGACATACATCATCACTGACACACCCAAACATAATTCCTATACTTGAGTTCAAAGCTCAAGTATAAACCCCCTCTTCAACCTCAGAAGTGAGATATATCTTACATATGGGAGTATGGGTTTTCTACACAACATGTAGAAAATCCTATCATGGTTTTGTTAACTTTTATTAAAGGATCTCAAGGAAGCCATTAGCTCTAAGCATATACATACTTTGCAATCCTAAGGAAGGAAAAGTGAGGAGCACCATCTTTCTGATGCCTTTGCAGAAGTCTCACCAATAGATTCCCAGGAAACTGCATCAATCAACCACTGCTTTAAGAGACACTGACAATTTTGCAGGTCTTTGAACTTTGTTAAGGCTGGATTTTAGGTCTCTCTTGAGCTTGGTGTGAAAGAACTAGCAAGCTCAGCTACTTGCACAGCAAGTGTTAAGCAGCTAAGGGTTATTTGCTCAGATAAGCAAGCTTCCTATATGGAAGCCTTTAGCAGTGCATACACTTGCTAGAACTCCTGGAACTGGATGTGCTTTTGGATACCAACAGCAGTCTCTGTAAATGAAAAGTAGGCATTAATTACTCTTAGCATGCTGAGCACATCTACTACCTTTTACAACATAAACATCAGAAAAATGAGCAATTAAGTAACACTAGATGAAACCTGACAATACATTGCATTTATAGAACTTTTTTCCTGAAATACCTCTTGCATTAGAGATCTGTAAGCGGTACAGGCTGCTTTACAACCCTCTACTACTGACTCCAATGTGTGGTGTGTCTGTTCCCTTAGAGCCTCTCCCTCCCCTGCTGGTTTCCCAGTTTATCCAGAGCTGCCACCTTCCTTCTAGCTTGTTTTTCTGTTGCCAGCCCAGTGGACACATTGTAAAATAACAGGATGTCTCCAGGGAGGGTAGATTCACTTCGCCCAGCTCTGAGCGGCTCATGTTAGCATCTCTGAGGCTAGTCTGATGCACAAGGGTTGAGATCAACATCTGATGGGTCAGGTCACAAGGTAGGGTCAAACACACTTCAAGCAAGTTGAGACTGTTTTCCCCTCCCTGCTGTTCTGTCTAGCACTTTGTAACTGCTTCTGAGGAGTTCTCAGCTCAGTATTTCAACCTTTTGAGACCAATCTAATGCGCACAGCTCATTTTTACTGTTGGCAGTATTGCTATACATCACATTAGAGGATGCTGATTATTAAGATGTAGTAGCCAAAATAAAATGTAACTAAAAAATAAAACACGCATATGCAAATATTTGGAATGCACAGTTCATAAATGGTTCATAAATGGTTCTGGACAAGCACTACGTATAATCCTACTACAGAGAGCTGGGAACAGCTGCCCTGAAAACAGGACCTTATCTGACAGCAGTTGTTAACTGGTGAATCAGTTAGTGGCTGGTCTTACATCAAAGTGGATTAAAGAGGAACAAATCCAAGGTTGCTGATAGAATTGAGATGAGAAACAGTAATAAAAATGGAATAGATCACAAAAGAATGAATGTCAACCTCTGAACCACTGAGCAACAGGCTGGCCGAGCACACTGTAAGAATCAGCTGGGAGGTGTAGAAACCCTGTTTTTCACACGAGGATTAAGATAAGATAAAGCAGTTAAAATAAGACCTTGTAATATTTGGTGTTTCTCTAAGAGAGAGCAAGTATATGATGTTTCTTTGCAGCTAATAAGGGTCCTAAGCCCTACAAGTATCCCTGTTATAACAGCACCACAGAAAATGAACACCACCTATCCAGCTGGGCTTCTGGCATTGCTTTATTATTGAGTAAAGAACACCTCCAAAGGCACACTGCAAAGTGAGGTCTTAATTCAGTGTGGACTCAAGAAAATATGACATTTGTTGAAGGATATAGTAAATGTTAAAGTATATAACGTGGATTCTTAAAGATCTCCCATCCAAGCTCACATCATGCCCTAGGCTGCCAGACTTTGACATCATAGCCCATCTCACTATGGGGCACTGACAAAGCTGTGCAAAGCTTTAGTGTTGCTGCACAGCGTGAATGAATCACAGATTCTGGTTATTTGAGTGGGCTAAGGTTTGTTACATCAAGATACAGACTTCTGAACAAAGAAAAATGTTTAATGAAAAACAGATGTTTTCTTAATATAAATGAGTAAGCACAGTAATTTGCACTTATATAACTCCTTTCATGACCTCCAGAGCTCAGAGCTTCTTAACAGTGAAAGGTGATGTTTTTCTTTACTTATATTTTAAAGGAAAAAATGAAGCACTTGGAAATTACTTGCACAGAGTTGAGTCATAACTCTGGACAGTCTCTTGCTGTCATTGTCATATGTTGCTGCATCCTCCTCAGTACCAATTTAATAGTTTATTGTTTGAGTTTCTTTGCTGTTTGCATACAGAGGATAAGTTTACAGCAGTTGTAGAATGATTTGCTATTTCATTATATGGATTTGTTCTGCAAGCTTTGGAATGTAAAAATAATTTCTGTACTAATAATTGTAATTTACAATTAATTAGGGCCAATTTTATCAGAACTAGTCAAGGAAGAACAAAGAACTTTGTAGCACATATTTTTCTTTTGGCATCAGCACTGGCTTACGTAGCTCTCACTTTGTTCTCTTGTATAACTTTTTCATGGTGCTCCATTTTTAAATCTGATTCACTGCACAAACAGTTGTTGATTCACAACAGAGAGTGGTATGTGGGGAGGGACAGGCAATGGGCAGTGAGAACTGCCCTCTCCAGCTTTGCTAGTAATAAAAAATACATGAATATTTCAGAGAATTAGCTGTGTCCTGGACATGGTGAATGGAAAACAAGTATGTATTTTAAACGTGGAACCTAGATATTGCAAAGGTTCAATGAAAAACATGCAAAGTCTTTATCTTCAGGTCTCTAGTTCAAATCACAAGTAAAAGATCTGAGGTCCATTTTGTAGCAGAGGAGTGCTAATAGCACTGATTTTTGCTCTTAGTTCCCTTATTAAAGAGGCAAGAGCAGAGGGAATGCATTACCCACTCTGCCCTAGAGGCAGGTCAAGGCTGAGCACATTGGCAGGTCTGCTGCTTGCTTTGTCCCTGTTGAATAATGAGAAAATTAATCCCTTGGGTAGTGAATGTGACACCCTCTGACACCACAGATTCAGGCAGATGGAGGGAAAGGATGCAAAGTGTCTATGGATTCATGCTCCATAAATCAAAAGCCACTCAGAAGTAATTTGTATTGGACAAGCATAAAACTGATGCAACACAGAGTCATGCCAGCTCCTAGCTGATCAATAAGAATATTCAGTAAAGCCATTGCAAATGTCCAGCTTTTAATTGGCACATAAAATTTTATGAAATAGAATCATCATATAAACAGTGACAGTGTGTAAAAACTGCACCAAATACACCAACAAGAGCTTAATGGTAATTCTGATAAAAGTATTTCATAAGAACCTGTTTACCAATGATATCCTTCATGAACTTATATTGGAAATAAAGGCTATCAAATTGCAGTAAGCCCATGAAATTATTACTACAAACATTCATTATTTTATGAAGCAGCCTATTGACATTCCTTAGCCTGCAAAAAGAATTATGAACTCTTGTTACACTAGTACACCATGGCTTGGCTTTAGATTACAAATTCATCCCTGTGTTCATAAACTCTTGACAGTGTTTCTTTGCTTATGTGTAAAATGTGTACACATTTACCAGTCTTGCTAGAATCACAGCTAGATAGAAATGATTATGTTAAAATGCCAGCGCCTGGCACTCGTTCATGTGCAAAAATGAAGCTGTAGTTCTACTGAAGATGAACTACAGGACTGCATAAAAACAAGGCATGCTTTTTTCAGTGTGTTAACAAATGAAGTGAAAATCCGTGCATGTATGTCTGTACTGTGCTGGCAAGTCAATCTATAGTCCTACGAGTTTTTATCATGGGTTTGAAGTTTCAACCTGTGCCTACCTGAAGCATTCTCAGGCTGGTGATGCTAAGTTTTCCAAAGTTGTCATAGTCATCAGCAAAAAAATGACCCTAAATAGTCGAAAGTGGGAAGACAGAAAAAGTCTGAAAGATGACAAAGATTCACATTGGCTCTGGGGAGACCTAAGGAAGAAAGCAAAGAATAACAGAGGTTCTGCTAGCATGAACATTTTCTTTCCATGTTCTCCCAGAACAAAATTCTCTTCCCAGACCTTGTGAGTAATCCTGCAAGGAGTTCTTATTTATCCCTTTTAGTGGAAATTATCATGCTCTGTCATACACTTCATCACTGAGTGGCAGATGATGGTGCTGACCACTGTATTAGGCATTTTCCTGGTCTGCCAGTTGCTTTGTTATGATTTACATTAAACAACATTTCAAATGAAGTCTTTTTAGAAGAGCTGGGGGCTTTGAGTAGCAGTGTCTCTGCTGCAGCCATGCTGAAAACAGATGGATTACTGGTGATGTACAGTAGCAAAATACTTTTCTCATCTTGTGTTTTGTGAGGTACCATATGTGCTCGTGCAGATAATATGAGAAAACACATTATTCCAGGAGTCCTGGAGACTCCTCTGATGTGAACTGATAAATCAGTTCTGATAAGAGCAAAACAGCTCAAGTCCAAACGGAGATATTCAATTATGTGAGATTTTCACTTGTCAGTGCATTCTGACAGGCCCATTTAATATGTCAAAATCTTTTTAAAATGGACTTGGACATTGCTGACAACATAAATTACATTAAAACTTCTTTTCTGAGTTGAGTTACCTGCTTGGTCTGTATAAGTCTTGTGAATTTGGGGAGCTCTACTCCTGCTACTTTGGGAAGGACATTTTGTTTGTATAACTTTTGTTTTTCACATTGTTAATCCAGGACATTAAAACAACATGACTGGGTTCAGTAGTGGAACATGGACTTTCCACACCTCACTGCATTGGAAAGCAGACATACATGGGCTTTGCATGAGGTCTGCGCGAGGTCCTTCCTACAAGCAAAATACAACATTGCTATGCTCCCAGGTATTAAAAGGGGAGCCAGAACACTTTAGTTGGTTAAAAAGAATGTATTCAACCACTCATTCTCCAAGAGTGTTCTAGTTTTTGCTTGAATGAGGTATTCTCCTCCCATTCTGAATTATATTGTGATGAAAGAGTCTTCTTTCAATTTCTTCATTTTTTTCCTTCAGTCCTGTCAATGAATGCATGTGCACTGGTTGAGAGTATTTGTGTTTCCTAGGAAAGCACGTGCTGCCTGCTATACTTGTGCTCAGCTGACATTCGCCTCCAGCTGCACCTGTTTAACTCCAGCAAAATTAGAGGGACAGAACCTTCAACAGGTAAAATGTTTTACTTATGGATATTTGATATATTGGCTTTTGAGAGGTAACTGTGTATGACCCTTTCTTCCCTACCTGAAAATCACTGGTATAGTGCTACTGGCTTACTATGTGAAAAACAGAATCCAATGTCAGTTTGTTATACAATTTTCCAACTTAAATATATATATATACACAAATCGTGGGTATAACCATGGATATAACTGTGGATAAAGAAGATCTGTATTCTCCTGGGAATCAGTTTGAGGCATTTGCATGAAAAAATAAACTAAACCAAATTACATTACTAAAATGTTGGCTTATAAAAATTTTAGATAAATTTCCATATTCTTTATTAAAAATGCCTTTATAATTTATTTCAGTTAATATGTAAGTCAGCATTTATAAGAAAAGATTAAGGCTAACACAATAGTGAGGTACTTTCTTAACACCCCTGGAGCTTGGGGCTGTAGTGGATAGCTAACACTCACCAATGAGGGACACATCTGAGGTGGCTGATGGAGACACCATGAAATTACTGTTTTCCCTAGAAAACCAGATCAGCTAAAATGTAAATGACTGGGAGAGAATTCAGTGATGCTATATTTGCAGAATTATTTTAATTGCTTCATTAATCAGGAATGCAACCCAGTTTTCTGACTTATTTGTTATACAGTCATGTAACATAAACTGGAGGTGAATTAGTTGGCTCCATGATCTGGGTTCCCAGATGTAAACATTTCAAAATTCTGTGATGAGAATCTATGCTCTCAGTCTGAGTTTGTTTGGAAGGTATGTTCTAGTTTGGGAAATACATCCTTCAAAAAGACAGAAATGTTACCAGAATCAGAAACATGTGTAGATTTTAGTCCCAACTTAAACATGTGTTTGGGCATGGATGTGTGTATATTTCAAAGACTGTCACAAGGGCATTATAATTAATTTCCTTCTAATATGCTTAAAATATTTTCTTGTGCACTGTAAATTATACTATAAGAACAATAAAGCTTCTAGCGAGATAGCTGCTTGCTCAAACATAAAAGTTTATTTAAAAAAAAAAAAAAGCACTTTCTTCCTCTGGAGTTAGAAAGGAAAAACATGTGTGCATACTTCATTCTGAAAATATTGCCTAATTCTCATTAGAAGTCAGCTGACATTAGAGTTACAAAGTCTATCCCAGCATGCCCTCTGCAAAAATACGCCTGTATCACTGAAAATTAGACACAAAATGAATAACTCTTTTTCAGTGAGAACAGGTGCAAAAATCGTGTTTGGATATAACAAGGAGAAAACCACTGATGACTTCTTGTTCTTTTCCTTAAAAATAATCAATTTCTTCATTTCCCATTGCGAGAATTTTCAAAGCTTCAGTGTTAAAATTAAAGCTCCAATGCACAGATTTGTGATGGGATTTCTTTATTTCTGGGAGGGTTTGCATGGTGACTAGCCTTGAAAAGATGGCAGTTTCTTTTCCTCTCCCACCAAATGTTTTTCTTCCATTTTCTCTTTTTTTTCTGGCATGATCTGCAAGCCAAAGATTCTCATACCAACATTGTAATGTAAAGAGCGAAGTGAAATATTTCTTTTAGAAAAAGAAGAAATAGTTATCTGTTAATTTTTATTGCTTCATGTGAGCAAATGCTAATAAAATATAAACCCATGCAGTAGTTCTCTTGGGATGAGGGATTAGGTGTTTAATGTGAGTCTCATGTGTAAACTTATCTGGTGCTCTTTGGAACTCTGCTGAGGTAACAGAAAGAACATTGCTCCAGTCCTTTCAGCTTCCTAAAGTCTTCATATTTTGAGTGTGTGTTTTTTTTCTGCCTTTGACAAGGAATTATCTATTGCCATTTAATTGATAGTTGTTTTAAAAGTGCTGACATAATACCTCAAACTTCAAGACTTTATCATGAAATGACCGGAAATAAATATTGCAACAGTATTCTTGAGAAAATGCTACTTTTATTTGAAAGTTGACTATCGTACCTGGTGCAATGGCTGACTTTTAACTGAAAATTTTAATTACAGATTTTTCTTGAACCTTCCTCAAAATTTAAGTGCCTCCTATAAGTAAAATGTACTAGAAATTTATGATAATATATAAATATTCAATAAGAGATGTCATTACTTGGCTATTGATGAGAAGTGTGGGTGATGAGCAGACCTCTTCAAACAACCAGGTTAAAAAATTTTAGAGAAAAAAAGTTCTTCATCATAGATTCTCTTCTATGTTTTTCTAACACCAATTCTTTAAAATTTTCTAGTCTGTTCCACAATGCCACATATTACAGGCATGACTTTTACAAACTCAGGTATTTTTCAGTCTGTTATCTTGGTAACTCTGGAATAATGCAGTTCCCTTCTTAAAGAGTGCTTTTGTCTGAAGCCTGACAACTGAATACTTTCAAGCTCTCACTAATCTGTGATACGGGATCTGATAAAGAGTAAGCCCCAAAAGAGACAAAATCAAGAGGTACAGAAGTCAGGCAGGATATGCCAATTTGCACTGCTCACCTGGAAGACTGTTGGAGCCATGTCTGTTGTAGTGGATGCATCCTATTGGTTCCTCCATGGACAACAGGAGCAGCATTGCAGGCAAACTGACAACAAGTGGTAAAAAAACACCTGCAGACAGAAGTTAACTACAGACTGCCAAACCCTTTCTGAAACAAGGGTAACCAGATGCTTTCCAGCCTGCTTTAGTCTTAAGCAAGGTGTCCCAAGGACAAAACAACAATTTATGTCTATTTAAAAAGCACAAGGAGCCCTGATAAACTTGTTTGAGTGGATGAAGAGAGGCTGATTGTTGGTGGCTGGAAGAAAGATCTTGCTAAATAATTAGCTTACCAACCTCTGTATTTCTGCTGAGCTGTACTGTGACACAAAATGAAGAATTGATACACTTTATAACAATCTTGTAGCCCAAAAGAGATTTCACTCTTAATAAACATCCCTTCCTGTTAAGCTCTCTAAAGCCCTCATTTCTTCTTTTGAAGCAGGTGAGAAGTTTGTTTGTCAATGGTGAGAGCTGGACTATCAGTACTTACATTTTTTTCACAAGACTGCAGACATGCTATAAGCATAGCTATCAGCTGGCCCAGAGATATTTGATGCAAAAATAATTACATTGACATAGATGCTTTCAATGGTCATTTCAGTTCACATTGTTCATCTGTAGCATACATGATGTTGATAGCTAAGTTTGAATAAAGTGTGGTTAGCAGAAACAGCTGAATGTTCGCTAAGAGTCATGAAGCCAAAATGAATGAAAAAACTATACTGAACCTGTAGAATTGGTCATAGTGGCACTTATTTTTATGAAAAGAACAAGCCTTAATGAAAGACAGTAGCCTTTGTCTGTTATTTTAAGGAAACTTGAACTTCAACGTATAACTTTACCTCTGTAAAGACAAACAGAGTTATATCATCAAGAGAAGCCTTATCATTACATTTATTGGAGGTAGGGAAAGGGAAGGATGTGTTATAGAGTGAACCAGTTAGGGTTACACTTTGATTTCACCCATTTAGAGCTGGAAATATGAAGAGGACTCCTGTGATCTCACCGGTGTTTGCTGACTATTACTCTGACTGATTAATGGATATACAGCATTATCACTTTCAGTTTTTCCTTACCCTCTTTATGGGCCGAAGTTTTGATCCCATAAAATAAAGCTTGATGCTAATTTTCTTAGCAGCCAATAAAGATAAAATGTATACTTAACCTGTTTAGCCTCTTGCTGTTGAGTTGTCAAGACAGATTGCTTAGAGACCTGACTTGGTCAGAGCCAAATGGGGGTCGGCCTCAGAATGTCTGTGCCTATGAAAATACAAGCTCATACTGCTATAAGTACAGGGCATATTGCATTTATCTCTATGCATCCTAGGAGTGTGATCAACAAGCAATACAAATGAACTTCCATTAGTAGGTTTGTAGTGTGCCTTAATAATCTCCCTAAAATTAGTTGTCTTTTGTATCAGTAGTCAGTCCCACCAATATGGATGTTTGCATTTAAAAAGAAACAACTTTGCACAGGCCCACCATGGACTGTGGTTAAAAAAGTATTTCACTTTTCCACTTTGTAATATGAGATATATGCAAGTAGTTTTGAATGTAGTTGACTATTGATGTGACTGTCTGAAATTCAAGACAAATTTCAAAATATAGCTTAGCTCAAAGTTGGTTTATGAAAATCTACATTAACGTAACAACTTGAAATTATTTTGAGATAGTTTATCTGTGACCTGAAGTAGATCTCATTATTCTCTAACAAAAGCTTAATGATCTTCAAATTATGAAGTTTAGCATAATTTATACGCACACATATATATATTCTAGAGTTATACCCACTGAGCAAAACCTCAGTTAAGTTAATGCCTGTATTTAAACCTCCTTGAAGAACCCACTAAAGAGCAGAAAGAGGGACTGTGGTCATTGTAAGGGGCTTTGCCAGCTCTGTGTAACTTCCCTGTGAAATGCAGGTACCAGAGCCCGCTCCCAGACCAAGCGCCCAGGATCCTCAGTGAGCTATAAGCCTGACATGAGACATCTACTGATGCTGCATAAGATGTGCCTTATTTTCCTGCAATCCAATTTTCTTTGATTTTGCTGTGTAGACCTAAATTCCATTTGGGTAGGAAAGCCTGTGGCAGGGAACAAAGTCACTCTTTCTTCCTCCCCAAATGGAGACTTTTTTCTTGGTTTGAGGACTGTGGCTCATTTGTTTGAAAGACATTGAAAGCACTTGGCTTCTTATCGTGCTTCTCAAATATGCAAGTAAGTTGTGACAAGGTAGAATGTAGAATCTATACTTGAAGTAAAAGTTTTCTGACTTTTTCTTAATTATTAATAGCATACATCTGGAAAATAGAGGTCTGCTTGCCAGTGGAAAAAGAGCTTTAGAAGACAGTACTCATGTTTGTCTGTGCAGAAAAGGTATCCTGAAGCTGCTGATGGAACTGAGCCATGAGACAAGTGATAGTCAAGGATGGGGGAGGGATTGTTGGCTCAGGTTGAGCTGTGTCTTTGGAGTGCAATGTACCTGTCACAAGCTGCTGGTGGCTAACAGCTTAATAACCTGAAACTGCCTGCCCTAGGACAAGCAGGGCAATACGGCCTTCACTTGCTTTTTATGTTTGTCTCTTCCCCGGAAACCAGCTGTAAGATAGATTAGTTGTATTAATAGAGGAATGTAATTCTTGGCTAACTTCAGCAAAAGAAGATAGAACAAATTTAAACTAGCTTCAATAGATGACAAAAGCATGGTAATATGATGATACATTGCAAATATGAACACAATAAAGTATTCTGTACGGATGAGATTTTAAAACAGGCAGCGAAAAAATAAACTTCACAGTGTGGTCTTGGTACTGCCTGCAAGCATTAAAAGATAGCACTAGATAGGAGTTAATTTCCTCTAATCTAAGGCTTTCTAGGGCCAGAAAAGGTCCCTGTGATTAAAGAAGAAATAGAATGATGGGTAAACTACATTAAAATTATGTAAAATTGTTGTTACTTACAACCCTGTTCAACCCTAGCTCAGATTGGCTTAGAGTTCAATCTCTGCAGTGGTGGCTTCAGTGTAGGGAAACAACCTTAAACTTCCAATTTGAATAGAGGGAGACCGAAAAAATCCCTAGTGCTTCCCAGTATTAGAGCTACCCTAGTGTTCCCACCAGTGAACTCAGTGATGGGAAAAGGAGAGGGTTCATCATATATGAAGGCACAGCTGTTTGAAGCATTTGAGCTATAGTATAAATAAGACAATCTTTTAAAGACAGCACAGCTATTAAACAGTAATGAAGAACTGAAAAGCAACTCTGCATAATCACCATTCAGCTAAATGATGATTTCACAGATGGAAGAACAGATGAAATTCAGCCAAACGATTTTAAGGGCAAATGAATAGGCAATAATGTACTTAGGAAGCATTAGCCTCTCTTCATTCTCAGAGACAGTGACCTATTGTTCACAATTAATAAAGCCTGAGGCACAAAGGGGACAGAGATAGTGGCTGCCTAAGATCTGCTCAAATCCACACAATAAAACAAGCATAGAAAACCGTACGTAGCACTGTCTTAACATAAAACAGAGACTCAAATTATTTTCATGCATGCAGATTAAAATGCAAGCCCTGCTAAATTTTGACAAGATACAACTCTCTTCCTGCATGTGATGAAAGTCACTTTTGCTATAAGTTAAAGGATCATTGGTTAGGGAGCATCTTGGCTTTCCTTTGCTCACAGGCCTTTCTAGGGCTGGCACAAAGCAGCATAAAAAGGAGTCACCAGCCCTTAAATGCCAGCTTGTCCTTGAGAGCTGAAAACTCAGAAATAGAGCACTGTCATCTGCTGGTAGTAAAGCCAGTTAAAAACAAGGAATGCATTGCATGGGCAAGCACGGGAGCCAATGAAAACCGGAATGGGTGGCTTCAAGGCATGAGTACATCCTTTAATTTTGATAACTACCATAAGAGCAACTTTGACAAAGGAAAAATATCTAACTGCAAACAGATATTACCACTGTGAGGAAAAGCCAATGTTAATAAGTCCAGTTGTTCATCTTCATAAATGAGCTTAGACAACTTTTGTTACAACTTTTGTTACAATTTTTGTTCTCTGGGAAGCCCAAAAAAAAATTTGGTCATTTGGGGTTTTTTGCTTGTTTGTTTTTCCGGTGTAACTATTACTTTTGTATTGAAAAAATAGACCTTTACATGCTCTTCCTTTTGAGGATATTTTGCCCTCCGGTATGTGTCAAACCCTAGTTTGCACACTAGGGATATCAGGATAGTTGTCTAAAATCTGCCTTTTACTGTGCTCTTTCCCTTGATGTTTTCGACTTGTCAGCATCGTGTGAGGTATTCATCTTGGGCTTTTAATCCCATATTAGGATGGGTTGTCCCCAGTTTTGGGGCATGTCATCTTGCTGGTGACTTTGTGAAGCCATTCTATTCACACAGCATGTGATGTCTGTTTCCTGTGAGAGTTTGATTCCACCCTTAGAGACGAGGAGGATGCCAAACTCTGCATTCACTTTGCACTGTAAGCTTGAAAAACGTGCATTAGAAAAGTTTGGACCCAACATCCCAGATGTCTAGGAAGCAACCTTGGGGCACAAACAAAGAGCCAGAAATTAGTGGTCTGCATATACTACCTTTAAATATTGCGTGACACTCAGTCTCTTCCAAGATGTGAAAAATCTCTACAGGGAAGAAAAGCAGCTTATGGGATGGGGATGGTGACAGGGCATGGAAGATAACTTCTGAATTCCCAGCATAGGAGCAAAAAAGGCAACAAAATGGCTATATCACTGCAGCCATTGAACCTGACTTGCCTCTAGCAAAGCTAAAATGTGGAAATACTCTCTGAGTTATTCTGACCGGAAATGTTGCAGAAAGCTCATGCAAATATTTGAATGTATTGTGTAAATATGGTAAGTGGCTGTAACTAAGAAAGCTTTGGTGTGTCTATCGTAGTGACTTAGATGGACCATGGTAGAGCCATTACCTGAACTGCTCTGGTTACCAGAAGTCCTGAAGCACTGAAAGAATTTTGCTGGAACAGGAAGGAAAATTTGTGCAATAATGACTTAACCCCCCCCAAACACTACAGATAATTCCCTATATTTCACATGTGAGAAACAGATTTCTGAAATAAATACCCTGAGCTTGCATTGTCATAGTGACAAATACAGTGTGTCATTATGTGGCTACCAAAGATGGAGCAATACTGAATGCCAAGATACTTAATGTATGGTTTGCTCGTTTTGAGTGATTTTGATCTTTAAAGAAATAGAAAAACAATGTTGGGGGGTGGAAGAGGAGATATTGATACTTTTGACTATTAGACAAAGAGATGTCATTACTGTAGGACTTAGAAATGGTATGTAAGTATCAGCAGAATGGGCATGCACATGACAAAAAAATTCTTTTCAAAGATAAAGCCTGTGAAGCGATCAAGATATTTTAGGCATATTGTGGTCTAATTTGCACAGCACTGTATTAAAGAGTAACTAAAAGTATCAGCAAATATTTAAATTTTATTGAAAATTCTGCAGCTGTGCTGCAATGAATGAGCAGTATTCAAATTCTATTTTGGTCACACCTGAACTAACTGAAACCTGGATTTACCATGCTCATTACGATTTTTGTGACTTGAAGACTTTTGAAACTTAGTATTTCCAGTATACTTTGAGAGAATATTCTAATATGCCACAGTGTCACCACAAAATAAATATCGGAGAAATATTAGTATTTCCCTTCCCTGAAGTGCATGAAAAACCAGATTTTTTTTCCTGTATTCTTGCATCTCTAAAAGTAATAGAAGAACCATATGGTTTGGCTTTTCTGTTACTTAATAAGAGCAAAAAAATGACTGCTGCTGCTGCAGTGAGAGGAGAAAATTGTATGCTTTAATGCCCAACAAAATGTCACAAAAAATATGTCATAATGCTGTAAAAGAGGTTGAAGTGGAAGTTTAACTTTCATTGCCCTCCCATACCATGGAGCTATGAAATTTAAATGTGACTGTTAGTGTAGGCAAATTCTGGGAAAGGTTAAGAATAGAGCTCTGTGCGTGTAAGTAACACAAAAGCGAAACAAATTGACTGTGCTAAAGAGCAGGATTGAAAAGGAGAGGGCAAACATTTTGAATTTCAGGATACAAAAGAGGAATTTTTGTCAAAGTTGAATTGCCCAATTTTAACTCTTGAAAATGACATACCTGGAGCACTTGAAAGCTGCTAACAGCCCCAAAGGCTGTACAGGGGAAAAAAAACGTGGTCCTAGATTTTATGCCAATAGCAAAACTAAAACAAAACCCTTCAGTATAAACATTGTTGCATATGAATAACAACTTCCTTAACATGGCTCAGAGTGTGATAAGAAATCTATAAGGAAAATTAATGAAGGCTGAATACTAATTGGGGTAGGTAGCTGACCATCTTTGGGAACATCAGCGTCTAGAAGCACCGAAATGGAAGAGATGACGCAATTTAAATTGTGGATCCTCCTGTGTAAGTGCTACCCCAGGCTTCTGAGAAAACAGGACTTCCATGATCCAGAGGCAAAGGAGCTCAGAGGGCTCTCCACATTGCCTCTCAGAGTGATCTCCACATTGTCTTCTGCTTTGAGCATAGTGGGAGCACCTTTATGCAGCTCCAGTGTCCTAACTTCAGCTGCAGTCTTCTGTGTCACTTGCTAGCTTTGAGGGCAGAATTTCTGTGCTACGGCACGGATCCAAGTCCCTCCCAGCCTCTCCCCTCTGGCTTGGAGAGCAACATGGCCTGGATAGAAACCTGTTAAGAAAAAAACCAAAAAATAAGGAGTCAGGATGCTTATGGAACAATCTAGTATCTTTCAGGTTTCCAGAATTTGCCAATTGTTGTCATTCGATACTTGGCATGAAAGCTGTGGGCTACAGCAAAAGAGAAAAGTAGGCAAGTTCTAAGGTGATATGTTAAGATTGCCACTAAAAACTACAGATCTATGTTCTTCAAAGAGATATAGCCATTTATTTCAAATTGAATATTAAATTCTTTGTTCTAGGAAAACTTACATGATTGTAGGGAACTTGATGTAAAAAAAAGTAATGGTCAGGTATCAGACCACCAAACAATGCATATTCCACTATTATTCTCCAGTTCATTGATCCTATTGCAAAGTTTAGCACAAGGAGACAGAATAGTACTGCCAGAAAGCAGGCTTGATCCTGGCTTAGTAACAGAAAAGTTAATCAATCGAAGAAACTGAAAAACTAGCTGAACAGGTTTTCTGGGGCACACTGTAAACCGAGAAAAGCAACAATAAATAGAAGACCTGTCGTGGGAGTGGGAAGGACAAAAGAATTGAAAATGAAAACCTCCAGTGTTTATCACACACAGAGACTGCATGATTTGCAGCAAGATATTCAACCCAGAAACTATAATATTTGTGCACAAAGTACATAGATGCACCTGGTATGCCAGGCAGGGAGAAGGAACCTGGCAGAGAGCATCAGTAATGTTTTCCTAGAGTGCTGCCCAGGGTTACAAGAGAGGGAGACAAGATGAGCCAGAGTTAGAAGGGAGTTCCACCTGCAGCCTGTGCCAGGAAGAGTGAGAAAGTGCACCCTTTACTACTGTGTGGCCATCCATGGCACAGAGAGCCGGCATTGGAATCTCAGTTCTGGTTGTGTGCAACAGTGAACAAGAGTTTATATATCCTGCAGAGACCTCAGCCTGCCATGATCCTCAGATGAAGGAGTTACAGAACAGGAACTGCCAGATGAGGGCCAGTTAGTCAGTTCCACCACACAGTGTTTGGAAATTCTGTAAAAATTGAAATGGGTCTACCAATAAGTGCAAGATTTCTTTTTTTGTTTCGTGCTTTCTGTTGGATGCATGTGGCTCCACGTTCATCCTTCATATAAAATGCTGAATATATAATTCTGTCAGATTAATGCAAAACCCACTTCTGTTGACTGAGTTCAAACACACACATGGTATGTTTCCTGCCAAGAACAAGGAACTTGTTGCTCAAAGGCAGGCTATTTCCATTAATTGGAGATTACAAAGGGACAGGTAGGGCAACTTTGAAAAGGAGGTTACAAATCACAGCATGAGGTTCTAAAACAGTATCTGCACTTGTGGTATCCTGATAAACTTGTGACAGGTCTTCACTGGGACTGACTCGTTTGACTTGTGTGTAGCACTTCAGTAGTTAACTTGTTCAGAACACTGTTTTGCTTAACAAGTGTCTACATCATGTGGGTGAGGCCTATTTGTCTGAGACATATCTAGAACTGATGTTATAATGAGAACCAGTTGTATACAAAACTTTACCACAGTTAGTGGAAATAAGCAAGGTAACTCATGCTGCAGGTTGGGATTAAACAGGAAACTTAAAGGAAAAATGCTTGACAATAACAAAATATTTGATACCAGAAAAACAACTTGTATTAGACTTTTAAGAAACTGTACACTGACATATAAACTTACATAATTTGATTGACTGAGCATCACTTGCTTTGACAAGGTGTTAAATTTAATGGGTTGACAGAATCAATAGTTATTTAAAAAGAAGCAGCTTCGTGATTTAAACTAGTTTGTAATGTAGTGCATTACTAAAGATATAAAGAAGAAGGCAAATGGAAGAGTAGCCTAGCAGTGACCTTCATATAGCCTTAGACTATGGAAAGCACTAAAGTTTCAAGCAATAGGCCATGCAGTGACACCAACAGAAATATAAAAAACATTTTTCCTCTGAATACTTCTCTTAAAAGACTGAAACAGTAATCCACATCAGAAGTTTTAAATTGATTTACTGAGTTCCCATTAACTCTCTAAACAGGACACAAAACAATTTCTTGCTCTGTTTGAAAAGGAATCATTGGATATCCTTTATTCCTCTTGGGAAATGTGTAATCCTTACTTGGAGGATTTGCTTTTTTATAGCACCTTGATGTTGCTGAGTTGCACAGAGGTTTTTCTTCACAGGCATCAAAGACCCTTAATGAAGCACTTATTTTGTGAAGTCTTGTATGAAAGGAATATAATATACAAATCATGTTTTAGAGAGAACGTCTATCATAAATTTGAGTGTTGTTATCAAAAAAAAGTCTTCAATTCTTTCTAAAGAAACAGTATAGATAAACCCCCCCCAAATCTTACTGAAAAACTCACTGTCTTGCCAAACTGTGTAAGAAATTAGGTGGTAAAGCTGAACACTTGAAAGGAAGTTTTTTCAGGCCATTTTTGTGCTGCAGTAGCAAAGGAGTGAACATGGGTTATTGCAAGCACAGGGCAGTTGTCAGTATGCAAGAAGACAAATCAAGGAAATCAAAATGATGCAGAGCAGAGAAAGACAGAAATTAGTAGAAGAAATATTAAATAATCAATCTTTATTAATGAGAAAAAATAGAAGATGTTAGAAATCTCAGAGGGAGTTTAGCAAAGCTCTGCCATTGGACCTTTAGTAAATATGTATATTGAATAAGATAGGCAAAACTAGTAAGAGCATGGTGATAAAATGCACTAAGAAAAAGCTTGGGGGCATCTTTAATAGAAACCAGAAGTGGAATATTTTGCAAAAAATTGATAAAGCAAAAATGGAAAAAATTTTGCAGCACAAAAGACAAGGTCTTGTACTTGTGTGATAGGGGCTAATGTAAGCTGGTAGTCTCAGTCTATTACAGCACAAAAAGAGAAAAGCTTGGCTGTAGCAAAGGTTATTATAGACAGTTCTAGAAGTTGCCAGAGGTGTTCTTTGTAGAGAATGAAGCAATAATGACACTGTATATTGCAGTTAGGAGACTTCAACCTCATTTAGAGAAACTTATGCACTGTTGCTTCGAAAGATTGTTCATTTACATAAGGATAGGGATGACCAGCATAATACCTGGGAGTTTTATTTCATATATTAATGAAACCTTGCAGAAATAATAGGATTATGTGTCTCTAATGTACATGTACATTTAAAAGTATACCACAGGAGAGAATAGAAATGAGAAGGGAGAATTGGATGTTTTCTGTACTGTGTCCATGATAGCATAAGCTGAATTTGATGCCTGGAGGGTTTTCTTATGAAGAACATGGTGTGGACCTGTCCCTGTTTGAGACAAATTTGGAGGAAAATGTCCGAGATGAATGTTCTCTGATAGAAGGCAGGTTTCAGCAGCCCCTCCCCCACCAGGTTTGGAAAGAATTTTTCTCGGAGAAAAGTGAAAGAAACCTATTTATTTAACAAGCAGGGTGCACGCAGGCACCAAAAAAAGAGAATGAACAATGTTAAATAATAAAACCTCTCACTGTGGAGAAGACCTGGGAAGATTCAGAGTCCCTTCTGTGGGTGTGGCTCTCTCTGTCCGGAGCTGGCGTGCGTTGTGGGCCCCTCCGGGCCGCGGTGTGGGGCCTCCTGGTGATGGTGTTCTGGACCAGAGCAAACAGTTCCAGGAGAAGAGAAAAAAAACAAAAACAAAAACAAAAACAAAGTCCCAGCAAAAGATCTTGCCTCAACTAGCAGGCTGGCTAAAAAGCAAAGAATTTTAGTCCTCCATCTCTTTCTTGAGAAAAGGAGCCAAAAGTTGGGGAAAAGCAGGAAAGTTCTTTCCTTGGCTCTGCCACAGTGAGAACGCAGGGGAGTGTATATGTTCTTGAGCACAAAACACTGAAGAACTCGCCTGGCTTCTCTCCCCCCTCTCCTGAACCCGGTTTAAAGACACAGAAAGGCACAGGATTCATGTCTGGGCATAGAGCAGGCAATAGGGGGTACAGCATCATAAAGCCACCCCAAGACAAGAACACGCATTTCTACATCATTTACAGGAAGCAGGTTATAAAATAATGGGACCACAGAAGATATGTCAGTAATGGTAGATCACGTAACAACCTGGATGTCACTCTGATCACTAAAGGGGCATTGGTCCTGCTTATTCCTTATTTAATTGTAAAAGAAAGGAAGAAAATACCTAACATGGTTGGTATTAAAACTGTGTTATTTGTACCAGTGGAAATTTAGAGGACTTTTGCCCTTTGGCAATGTCAGGCTGGTGCTCTGTTTTGAAGGCAGGAGGACACATCTAGCAAACTGAAACCTTCAGCCCCTTGCAACTGTCAACTTCGGCTTGTTTAGTTGCAAATACTAAAGATGTACTCTGAAATCCAATAGGCATGGACATAGCATTCAAACAGCAATGAAACTAAATTCTGCTTAAATTTTGTTTCAATTTGGTTTCAGTTAGGCTGTGATTAGGGATGAACTATACAGAATATGTTGAAGCAGTGATACATTTTTCAGTCAGCTGTTTGTTCTCTAGCATCCACGCTGCATGCTTCAAATAATACGAGGTTTAAGTTTACTGATTGAAGTGTTCATTTGATAAAGTACAATAGAAAATTAAGTCACAGGCATCAGAAGACATTTCAACACCTTTACCCATTAAGTGAGAATGAACACAAGCCTATAAGATAGAAACAGGAGAACCATGAACAGAACAAGAATGTTATTTGTTGAGAGGAGATAATAACTAGAATTGAGTAGCCAGAGCAGATCTGTATTGAGGTGTGTCAAAATAGTTGGATGGAAGTATGAAACAACAGTCAAGCAAACAATTGCTTTTAAGGAGGATTGTTCTTTTGCAGTTTCTTGTAGCTGACTATTTAAATGTTGAGTGTCCGGCTGTATTGCCACCTCTCTGCTGAGCGTTGCCAAACTGAAAATGAAGCAGAGCAAATTTAGGAAAAAGGAAGATAAGTTCCTGGAGGGAAAGTGATGATTAGAAATACTCCTCAAGCAAATCTGTTATACTGATGTAGCTCTATGGTATAAGGTTCAATTGTTCTGATTTCCATGTTCTTGCAGACCCCTATGGTGGAAGGAGCTCTGGGAATGCAGCAGCTTAATGAACAGGAAGATGAAGGAGATAAATTTCAGGGCAAGCACTGCTGGTGTGCTGAGAAACTATTTACATCTGGTGTCTGTAAGCGGGAATGGTAAAACTCTAAACTGAAGAATGCCAAATAGTCATAAAATGTGTTCTTCATACCAGAGTATACAGGAAATGAGCCCAAACCATCAAGGTAGAGGAAAGGGATACGGCTGTGTCTATCTGAGACGTGGACACTGAGGAGCGCCAATGTCGGAAATAGAAGTATGCAATGTTTAAGGGACAGTTGAAGAGACAATAGAGGGAGTTACTTGAAATGCATTCCATTACAAATTAAAGACTTTGTGGTTTTTAAAATTATTCTAAATTACTGAAAGATTAAGAACCACGCTTAAGATGAGTACTTCTTTTGCACAAATACATTAACTATAGCCAATTAAATTTGTGTAATCAAGCTTAACAATGCTGCACACTATTTCTCATTAGAAAGTAAGTATTAAAAAAAAAAGACTACTTGGAATGAAATGGTAAGAAGATTCTGTAGGGATCTCCAAGGGTGCACCCATCTGCCTCACTGGCTTAAAGAGTATGTTGATGTTGCTGGCTAGCATTTGCCACAGTAAAAAGAAATTTTTGCTCTTGGTGATTCCTTTCTGCTACTGAAACGCATAAGGAAAATAAAAGTATCTTGGGTAATGCTACCACACTTCTGCTCATGTTCAATAGACCAGGCCTCTGACTCCAGCCTTCTTCAGGCAGGTATTACTTAAGGCTCAGAACAAAACTCAGCTTGAAACATGAGGGCTGGGCAAATACTGTGAAAATTAGTGGGAAATTCAGATAACTAAGCAAACTTAGGATTTCTATGCTGAAAATATCATGACTTAATACAGAAATTACAGCTCTTTTTAAAGGCATAAGAATTATGATGATCTTGATTTCGAAGTTCACTACTGCAAACACTTAAGGCTGCAGAATGCTTGCTAATGGCCTCATGCATGGCTCTACCTCCCAAGAACACTTCGAGTAGAAGAGAGATCTCTGCTTATTGATGAAATACAACTTGCCAGAATGACAGGTAGCTTCCCGCGTATTCCTTAGGGCTTTTACCACAAATATGTAATATAAACTGGTGAAGTTGGCAAAAGGGGTGTTACTTACTGCATGCATGTTAGGAATACATCTCTGTTTCTCCCCGACCCCACTGTATGAAATCACTCTGAGGATCAACTTTATAGTTCCAATGAAGCAGGCTGGTGAAGGGCAGGGACAGATCTGTAAGGAGCAGCCCACCACTCTTTATTTGTGTTCTGCCTATTCAGAGCAGGGAGGAGGAGGGATATCTTTGGGTTTTGTCACAGCAGAGGCTGCCTGAAGGTTTCCTGGCATAAGTGTTCAATTTCGTGACCAGATTTTTCAATTGGGTGGTAAAAACAAGGATGTGTTTTTGGGATCTGGTGAGCTGCTCCCCATGCCTTTCCAGGGATGCCTTTATGCTGCAAAGCCACAGTGGATGATGGAGAGAGAGAGACAAGCTGGAGGCCGAAGGGAGACCTTGCTGACAGGGTATACGAGAATCACCTACCTGGGGAAGTAAGGTCATATAATGAGGCAAACTGGATTTTAGAAAGAGGACAGCTGGTCTCATAATTTAATGTAAGAAGGATATATATATGAATACAAGGGAAATTTATAGGTAGTGACAGTAGCATAAATTAACACCTTAACTCCCTAAAATGATAAAAAGTAGTCAGTCCTGACTAGTGTTTTTTTTTTTTTACCTTGAGCATCAGATGATTCTTTCAGTTAAAGAAAAAACAAAACAACAAAATCCAGGGTCTAATTGATGTCTTTCTTCATCTTCATTCAGTCCAACAGAGTGTAAGGTGCTGAAGCTGAATTCTAGGTTGGACTCTTCGGAAGAAATAAATGTGTGGCCCATAAGGCTAGTATCTGGAAAATCCCGCCTCACTGTCTCACTAGTTTCAAGCTTCTGTTGAGTTGGTGGAAGTTACTTGAGCCCATACACTAAGCTTAACAAAACCATGCCTGAGCTAGGAGGGTTTATTAGCATGGAGCTGAAGGGAAGTGTGTCACCAAAAATAGCTTCTGGCACTATAAGGTGGAGCCACCAAGTCTAGTCATCCGTGAATACAGTGAAGTTCATAAGAACACGTTCCTCCTCTACACATCTGTTCCTCTTATCCCAGATTTTGGAAGAAAATTCTGCCTGTAACTACACTAGCAGACATCAGTAACCCTTTCTGCCCTCCTCATTCAGTAGGAATCCCAAGATTTTAATGAAGAATCAACTGAACAAAAAGATATCGGATTGCAAAACTGTCCAGAAAGATCTAAGAGGTGGAATTTGACTCCTAAAATACAGCCTTCCTGAAAGAGTTTAAAGCATCTAGCTACATCACATGAGATGCACAAATATGGTCTTGATACCTAAGCAGAGGAGAACCTTAAACTGTTTTTAGCCATGCTTCTAACTACACAGCAAGCATGTTCATGGTTAGTACTAATGGACAGTACTTTAGGTAGTACAGAAATGAGGTGCAAAACTTAAAAGTCTATATTTTAACAATTAATAGTGTAAAAGTTTTAAAAAAGAGCAGGATATGTTTCTTATGAAGAAACAGTAGCATTTACTTTTTGAGATTTTGCCCAAGTGACAACTAAGTAGTTGAACTGAAGATCAGAGTTATTAATGAGCTTTTTTTTCAAAATTATTCTTGTCCCTTTCTGGAGAGACAGACCAAACATGGAGAGCATCTAATTTGTTTGGAGTGTCCAGTCCTTTAGGGTTTGCATTTTGTAGTGTTGGAAAAACAGAGAATGCTTACTTCCTATCAGTTTTATTTTAGTCTGTTTTATACATTTACACAAGGTTACAGTGAAAAAACCTCATATTTTTTACTAGCAAAGAGAAAGGATTAGATTCTTGATTACACAGATTAGAAAATATTGTCCTTCTGTTATTTTGAATAAAATTATCACCTGAGGCTCACCCTTGGGTCTGGTGAGCAAATGAATAATTTTCTGACCTTTTCCCTGATTGCTGGCCTGATGGACACTGGTATTTTTCCACGGCTATTTTCCTCTAATATAAAATAAAAAGTTTTACACAAAACTTTTGCCTGTGCTGAATTTCAGTGATGTCACCAGGTTCTCTAGTGACCTCCTGTGATAAATCTTAAAAGGACCTGCTGCCTGTGGACAGAAGTCCCCTCCTCAACCCAATCCGATCTTCAGATCTCAGCAACACTATAACCCTTTTGGATAATTATCCTGATTCAGCTCTTCAGAAGTCTTGCTTGTAAACCCCTAGGTTATTTCTCTGGAGCCACTGCGTCAAGAACAACCCTGTTGACAGCAGTTGTGAATCAGTGGTAAGCTCAAGTGAAACTTGGAAGTAAAGCAAAGTCTGCTAATGTGGCAGTAAGTCAAATGAGCCAAGAGTTGTTTATTGGCAATTAAAAGCTTAAAAGCTTAAACTAGGCCTATAATCTGTACTCTTCGTAGAAAGTGCTGCAGGTCATACAAAATGAAGCACTTGTTAAACAAAGTGGGGACAGTTAATAGAAGTGAGACTTGGGAAGCTTTGACTTTGCACTGCAGTCATGGATGCTTGGCCACTTGTACCTTTAGCCTAGGCAGCCTTTCATGGTAGTTCATAGCCTCTCTGGCTTTCAAAAAAACTCTCTTTGTCAGTTGAAAACAATCTGGATATTGGATGTGTCTGAAATAAACTCCATCTGCTTTCACTTTATGTCCATATTGTTGAATAAAGATAAATAGGTAACTTTTTTTAAATAAAGAAGCTTGAAGTCCATCTTGTTATACAAACAAAGCCAACTAGATTGGATTTAGAAAAGCCTGAATAGCCTTCATTTAAGAAAGCCAAGGGCAAGATCAAGTTCACTTGTGCTAGTAGTACAGACAGCACCAGCTGCCAGAAACATTCTGCAGAAAAATGTGTTCATATAGAAGAAGAGCAAAAGAAACCAGCACAGAATTTCCTATTAATCCTGATCACTTACAAAAGCCTGTGGAAATATGAATTGCACTTACATTGGGCTTATTGGATAAAATGATAATGCTTATAATAGACATTTTAATATCTTTCATTAAAAAATCTGTAACTGTTAAATGTACAAATAAAAGTATTAAAGTACGGGAAGCAAGAAAATAATGCACATGTGAAAATTTGAAAAAGAGTCTTCAGTTTGTGGAATGTAACATAAAAATCTCCAGATCAAGCAAGCAGGAACAGAACTGAAACTAAGAAAGGGTTGACAACAGCTCTGTATATCTTTTTACAGGATACAAGCAGGCTTGACTCAAATTTTTAATGAAAATATCCTTAAAATAATTTTCTGTTTCTGCTTGTCAGTGTCTATGCTAGTTATAATTTTTGTTAACTTCAATCCCTCCCTCCAGTCTTCTCAGTCTGCAGCATTTGCATTTGGCTAAAAAACAAAGGAGACAGAGTAACTTGGAGAAGAAAAACCAGAATATTATCTCACAGGTCTTCATTCAAATGTTTTAATTGTCTTAATAGTGAAGTTTCAATACATCACATACATAAAATACTGCCAAGTCTTTAAGGAAAGAAGTTGAATCAATGTGCAAAATCATGCATACAGGAAAGGCTGTTCACTGTATATGCCTTTTAATGGTGAATTGTTTTAAATGAGCTATATTACTGTCATTTCTTTTACTATACTGGTGGTGAAACTAAAAGGCCACATGCTGTTTAAAGTACTTTTCTCTCTAACAATGCTGTGATAATCTGGCCCAGTCAGAATAAAGACAAAATATGAGTGTTTTCATCCATATTAGAATAAGCAATAAGGAGAACAAAGGAGCTAGTAATCACTGTAGGATACAAGTGAATCAAAGGATATCTTGGATCAAAATAGTTTCTATGCCCTTCACTACTAATTTATAATTTCTTTGTAAAGAAGCTGCAGTAATGAACAAAACCAATTAAGAGTACAGACAAGCACAATATAGAGCTGTGTGGAAACACACTTGAACTTTTGACTCCTTTGATGCCTTTTGTTTGCTAATCCATGTGTCAGAAGAGCGTCCAGCATTTCTGAGCAGAGTCCTGGGATTTAGGCACACCTGACTGACTTTTGGTCTCTGTGGCCACATGCTTGGCGTGCATGACAAGTCAGTATCTCAGTGTTTTATTTAGCACTCCATTCCACTGTGTGCAGTGGTCTTCAGAGGAGCAGTCAGCTAATTTGGTGTTGGCTATCTTCTTACACATTCCTGGCCATCGTTGTGTAATGGCCCCAGTGCACTGCAGCATACCTGCACTGATAGATTTAGGCACAGCTACACCCGCCCTGTGCTTGGATCATTTTGCTCACATACTTGGGTTCAGTGGTAGGAGGGGCTAATAATATCCACTGAGGGCAGGTGGCTCTTGGACTGATAACCTCCGGAACCAAGAGCACGACACCCAGCTATCCTTCAGGGCTCTCGGGGATGTGCACATTTCTATGGAGAAAATGAAGCTTGGTCCCACACTGGAGTCATTTACCTCTGGCATACCAGCAGGAGATTCTCATGTTAGTCTCACTTTTCAACTTTTCCTCTTCTTTTACTCCTAACATTCAAAAGATTGCAGCAGGACCCTTAATAATGCTCTTAATACCAGCCAGTACTATAAAGTGCTAGAGATCTGTAAGTGTTAGCATAAGCTGGAAAACAACAAACAGTATCACAAGGGGATGCTTGCTCTTTTGTACAGAGGTTGTTCTGCAGATGCAGTTGCTGCACCGATGAGTTCCCGCAGTGCTTCAGTCCCCGAAGCCAGGAGTGAAGCCAGCTCTGTGCTGCAGTGCAGCGCAGCTATAGCAGCCTTGCCATGGCTTGCTGGATACTATCAGGAGCCTGCTTATAGCCGAGTCCCTTCCCATCTGCTGCCTCCTGTATCACATACACAGCACCTCTACCACCACCTTTAAGCTGTAATAACTTTATTTGCAATACTGATTCATTTCTAGCTCATCCTAAACAGCATGAGCACTCTTGTCTTTTCTTCTCCTGACACAATACAAGACTCTCATTAAAAATGACACCAACAGTGAGAACCATGAAAGATTTTAAAAGCAGATAACTTGACACTTACCCAACCCAGTGTGTTTTTTCCCATACATGCAGCAGCTCAGGAGACCATCCTGCCAGTGAGGTGCAGTCCTTCCCTGACTGTCCCATTACTTTCCTCAAAGGAACCTATTACATCCAGAACTCTTTCATATTATGTTGTTTCTTCTTCTTCTTTTTTTTTTTTTTAAATTGTCCCTGCATTTATGAATTCAGGGAAGAAATTGAAAGAAGAGAGATGTAATAAGTTGAAACTGTTTCCTTTCAACTATTTGAGAGGTCTAATAACCTCAGAGCTTTTGTACAGCTCTGCAAATCTAGAACATATTTGAGATGCAATTTCTAGGTAAACTTTGCAACAAGCTGGTTCACCCTGACTTACTGATATTTCACTGCATTGTTATTCTGAAACAAAACACTAGGAGGTATTTCTGGGCATCACCTGACAGCATATTGCATTCCTCCAGCTCCACATACCTTACCCTGTCTTTAATATGCAGTGGCTGCATGAGCAGTGGCACATCAAATAACCTGCCTGATGCTGAGCAAACCTTAGAATAACATTTTCACACTCAAATTTCCTTCTGTAACTGACAGACAATTAGAATTAGACAGATAAGTAAATATTCAGGCTCTTTGCTTTTTTTTGAAGCAGGAGAAACAATTCAGAATTTACTGGTGAGATTGATTCTTGAGTTTGACACTTAGTTGTTTTCATTTAAGGAGCTAGCTAATTTATTAGTTCCTTAGTCCTGTGGAGAGATTTAATAAGAATACTTTTATGAGCCTGTGTTAGTGACAAGTATAATCTCTTAGTTTAATTTTCCAGCTAAAGATATTTCCACTGCTGGGGCCCCACTGATCAGGTATCTGATCTTCAATATCGGCATCATTTGAAACAACATCATGTGGCCTTCTTTTTCCTGAGTTGCAAATAACAGAGAGAAATAGGGTTAAGCAGTTATGTGAGCCATGACTCAGCTCTGTTGCCAAAATTAGAAGAGTGTTAGTTCCATTAAATAAACAACCAATTTGGCCAGTTTTCCTGAGCCGGCCCCACAGCTGAAAGCATGTGTAAGAGTAAAGGAGTGAGGAGATAAAGATATTGCTTTCTAAGGCAATATACATAACTTCAATCTGACAATCAGAATCTAGACAATCAGAAGCCCTTTGCTAGGGAAAGGCTGAACGTTTGTCCCATGCCCAGTTACAAGGAGTATTTTTTCTGTTAGAAAGGAAATTTTAAATTGGAATATCACATTAGAGTAATTTTATTCTGGAATTCCTAGTGGGTTTTGGTTTTTCTTAAATCCATACTAGTACATACCCTGCAGTAGTCAATCTATATCACCATTGAGGAAAGATGTACATGATCTCATTGTGCTGAAAGATTTGATGGACCTAATGCACATTTCTAGGGTTTTCTTCCTATCCCACATGCAAAAAAACCTGGATTAAAAAAAATAATTTATATTCAAATAATTTAAAAAATACTCTATGTTCCTGTCAAAATACCTGAATTAGCTTCATTTATACATTAGATTTTCCCTACATTTCGCTCTCAAATTTTATGATGTATTTTTTCTTAAAGGTAATATTAATCCACATTTTCCATTCAAGAACTATTTAAAATTGCACAGTTCTAAGGAATGGCCTCTTTAAGGTCTGTGATGGTGGAACTAAACAGGTTTGACTAAGATTTCCAAGATACTAGAGCAAAAGCGCCTTATATTTCCAATTTTAATTGTTTGCAAATCAGGAACCTGATATTCCATTTCAGCTGCTGCTCTAACTTGTCTTTTTCTTTAGTACATAAACACAGTCACTTGAATTAAATTAAGACTTCTTTCCATCACGCTTTTCAGACATTTTTATCATATTCTGTTGCTTAGACACTGGAAACAAGAATACCTTGTCCCAGTTAGGAAAATTTAATAGATTTGACTAAGCATTTCTTTGCCTTCCCCGCATCTGCTAAGAAATCAAATTCTTTGCTACTTGTTCTGAACAAGCTGCATCACTGCCTTTTTCACAGACTCAGACTTACATTGCTCAGCAATACACAGAAGGAACTGGAGGCCACTACTTTTCCATTGGAATTCTGAGTCATCTGGGGACATCATGCAAACCTATTTATCCTGTTTGAAAAGATGGTGTTGAATCGTCACTCCTGCATGTTTTGATTTGGAAGACAGATGCCAAATGGAGGCATTGAAACCAATTTAAGAATTCAGCAGAAAGGACATTTTAAAAAAGCTGAAAGGAAAATCACATTTCTGAGGCTCTGTCTCTCCTTTAATTGCAATCACCAGTCAAGATCCTAATCAATGCACATAAATTGTCACAAGACTGTAAGGGCTGAATTTTTGAAGCTGTAGGTTGGGGATTACAAGGGCTTCAAAAAGAAATAACACTTAATGTTATTAATTTTTTTCCTGAGCTTTTCCATTAGCATTCCACCTCAAGGTTGCCCAAAGCATTCATCTTGTTAAAAAATTGAAACATTAGACTGATAAAATCAGACAGCTGGTGTGCCTATTCAGAGTCTTGTGTTGCTTTTCTGATTCCTTTCCGAAGAACCCCTAGGTGAACTCAGTGACCAGGTCTGTTGGATTCATGGCTGTGTCAGCTCTCCTTTACTCTTCAATAAGCAAATGTTTGCCAGTTGCTAACCCAGCCTTGAAAATGTAGCTATCTTATTCTACTTCTTTCCCACTTCCCTGTAAGTTTTGGCTCAATTTCAGAGTAAAAACTGTTTACCCAGCTTTACTCAAGTGGATATCCCTTCAGGTTGTTTCAACTTGCCAAGCCTTTACTCTATTAATTTGTCTTTTCCAGCTTGAATTCTCAGTGCTATGCACATATAAATACTTACTTTATTGCCATCATCTAACAGTAGATATGTGATTCCTTTGCAATCTGAAGAAAAAACCATTTTGGCTTTGCTGCCGTATTACTCCCACTTTGAAGAAACAACTCTCATCTCCAGAGACCTAGAATTTCACTGGATTATTCTTCTTTTATCTTTCCTTCTGAATGCATTACCAGATTCTTATTGCATTAATTTTCATTGTGTTCCCCATAGTCATGCCTTCTTTCAGGAAAGCAGAAATTATAGGTATGTTGATTTCAATGCAAATAGGTAGCTCTTTCTAAATGTATCTTATCTTCTTCACATTAAAGTAAATGCATTGCCTCATTTAGGAGGTAAAGCACGTCATTTAGGAAGGTTTAATAGGTGAAGACTGTAAAGACCATTTGAATTTCATATTTTTGCTTCCCCCTGAACTAACTTAATTATGCTAACATCTGAAGGCAGTGCCCGCTTACAAAAGCTAGCTAATGAAATACTGATATTCAAACTCCTACAGAATAAGCAATAGAAAATTTCTCTCAGAGCAAGTGTATAGGAAAATTTTAGTTAAGAATCTTCATATCAGCCCATTTCTGAATGAAAGCCTGCCTTTAGTTTAGTGATTCTAGTCTAACCATACTACTTTAAAAGACCATTCTGTACTTTTCCCTCTTCAGTATTACGTTCAGATTATAGCCTTTATGTTCTGTACTTCTCACGCTTGAGAGAGTCATAGAATGACTTTAAGAAGGTGACCCTTTAGAAAGCCAGTAAACTTTCAGAAAAGTCTTGTTGTATTATGTTAACTTCAGCCTATAATGAAAAATTATAATGGTGCTTTAGCAGCAAGGAGGTGCTACAAGCAAGGATGGAAAAGACATACCCAAGCCCTACTGCTTTCCTACCATGGCAAATAGCATGACCAGAAAGGAGGAGAAAATCTTTTTGGGGACCATGTCAAGTTTTAGACAGTAAAAACCACATGCAAGTTAATGCCTTTTATAAACTGGGCCCAGCTTCTATTTTAGTTCCAAATTTTTAGTAATGTTAAGTAATACTGAAAATTTTTATTGTTAATTCAAATGTCTTAAAAACAGTTCCTCTATTTATGTACTGTGTCCTGAAAGCTGCCATTTTTCAGTCAAACAAAATAAATAAATTTTTGCTTTCTAGCTTAAAAATGTAACTGATCTACCTGTTGCTAAATGTTACAGAAGTACCAAGCTATTCATTGACATTTATGAACATCTTAAAATCACCTAAAATACAGTACCTAGAAACCAGAGAGCTACCATAGATATGATCAACTGAAAGAACAGTGAAACAATCCCAAACATGCCATGAATAAAACATGGCTTCAATTTTATTGTAAAAAATTGGCTCATCTTTACTAGTTAGAAGATTTAAACAGAATTCAGGGAGGCTTAACGTTACACAGTTGCCTATTGAAAAAGGAGGTTTTCAATCAAAACCTCTTCTTAGATATGATTACACTGATTTATAACCAGATTGGAGCTGACAAGAGTTCAAGGTAGGTCAGCGTAAGCTGTGGACCTGTAGGAAGCCGTTGCAAAACAAGTTATGAGCACTACCTTTGGCCCCTGTTATCTCAGGCACAGGCTAATTGAACAGCACTTCCCTAAGCTCGGAGTCTTTCTCTCAGGTGGATGAGAAATATATTAAGGGACCAAGGTTTCAGAGAGATAATAAGCCATTAGGTGTCAGACAACTGTAACTTAAAAGGAAATGAGAAAAATTACCCAGACCATGAGAACATACAGTTAAGAAGTGAAATTTTAAGAGAAACAGAGAGGAGCCAAGGCTAAAAAAGAAAATGCAAAAAATAAGATGAGATCTGTGGTACAAAAATCTTTAAAATGAAGTGTTGGTTATTCATCATTATACTGGTATGTATGTTTGGCTTCTGTGAAAATTAGTAGACAAAAGACCGAATCTCCTGTAAGATAAGAAATATGCCATGCAACTTGGAAATTGTTAATTATAACAGCAGTGTTGTATTGCCACAATGCAGTAGTGTCAGCTGTCAACCTAAAAGAAGGTAAATGTGGGAAGTTGTAACAGAATGCCAAGCATCCCTCTCTATGAAAGGGGAATCAGTCTCTGACAAACTTTTAAGAGTATTCCCTTGGCATACTAGCACATGCCAAGCAGCATTTGAAAATCTGTTTGCTTCCATAGCAATGAAAACCTATGACCCCAGACAAATGGGAGCTATAAAACTGGAGCTGGGGTCCCATGCTAAAAGTAGCCCTCTGAAGACAGACTGCAGTTGAGTTGGTCATTTGTTCCCATGGCTAAGGGGTATCTCAGATGGAAATAATAGCTGGAGATTAATGCTGGCTATATATTTAGGTTACTGCTGAGCAAAAAAGTACTTTGAGGCACTTTTCTAATGTTTCCAAGTTGTGATCAAGAACTCAGTGTCCAAGAATAAACACAGTCTTAAGCTTGCCTGGTGTCTTATTACCTGGGGTAACGTAGCCAGCAAAGTCCATGTCACTGGCATTCATTGTTTCTGGAGAAACAGGAGCTTTGAAGAAAAGTGTTTTGACTGCTTGCTATCTCAGACAATAAGAGAATGACAGGGCAGAGGAGTTTTCTCACCCAACTCTGTGAGTGGGTGCATTGAATGCCAGGATATGAAGCAATATTTTTCCAGGTGAATACTTCCCCGTGCCTTCTGATAAAGGCAACTAGTCAAGAGGTCTCCAGGATGCAAGGAAACATCATCTCATCCTGTGGTGACTCGAAAACTTCACGCCTGTAGGACTTCAAGTATCAGTACTCCATGAGTAAAAAACAATGATTTAATTAACTCTTGATTATTTATTGATGTAGTTAAGTGGAAAAACCCACTATCAGCAATTGACATTCAAGTATAATACTCTCTAGACAATGAAATGAAGACGCTATGCAAGTTCTGGTACTGTCTTTATTCCTGAAATAAACTATCCATGTGAAGCCTTTTAAACAATTCCCTATGCCAGTTAATAAGCTGGGTTGCACAGTTGTCCGTACATCTCATAAATAGGTTAGTAATTATTCTGCTATTTTGCTACAGCTGAACATTACGTGTTATATGATAGATCTTTGTCTTTAGTCTGACAATTTTAATAGCAACATAGTTTAATATATCGTATCCCTTGATGAGAATATAATACTGTTTTACAGGAAAGTAGGTCCCCAAAAAGTTACTAAAGACAGAAGAGAAATACCAATTAAATTCTTCATATTTTTGTCCTATTATACTACTGTGCCTTTTGTCTATGTGTTAATGAGATGCTGGCTGACAGAAAATTCTGATTTTAAAATGTTACTTAAACGAGCAAACTCTTTTCTAACTGACAAAGTTCTTTTTATTAGAAAAAGATACTACTCTAACAACTGCAGGAAAGGACCATTCTAGATTAAAGAAATAGGAAATCATTCAGACTAACAGAAAAGAGGTATAGGCGAATCACCTGGGGAATAATTCATGCATGTTCACCGCTATTTCTGACATTTTGGCCTGGTTGCTTTCAAGTCAGCCTTAGCAACCTGTAATCACACATTCTATTGTAATACAGCAACTACTCTTTATCCTCTCCAAAGCCCTGGGTGAGTGTAGTTTCAAAACTCAGACTAACATTCAGAGATTTTGCAATTATGACTATGAATGTAATGTAGAGTTTTGCTAAAGAAGTCTTGAAATTATTGCAATTACTGTCTTCAAGTTCCAAAGACATTAAAACTGGACAAAACATATTAAATTTTATATATATAAAAGTACGATTACTTTTGGAACAAACTAAAACCCATTAAAATACCATGTCTTGAACGTGTATCAGTACAAAAGGTTAAGATAAAACACGTTGTGTACAATGCCTAATTTTTGAATGCACTGTGCTCAAATTGTCTGTCCTTGTTTTCCATTCACTTTCCCTTGCAAGGTCACAGAGGAAAACAAAACGAGGAGGAACATGTCAGACCTTTTCTTCAAAGGGTAATTTTCTAAAGGCAATAGCAAATCTTTGTCATTTGCAACATAATATATTAAAGTTTGAACTGGAGTATTTGAAAGTAATTTTTCAAAATCTGCTTTTATCACAAACACTTGGCAAAGGAATCGTATCAATGGAGGGAAAATCTAACCTGAAAAATGTTTTGATGGAATTTATAAAGTGTAAGAATTGCTAAGCTTGGCATGCACTAGTTGAATAAGAAAAAATTCCCCAAATCAGATAAAATTAAAATTTGCATTCAGGCTTAAAGAGTGAAAAGGAAACAAAGTGACTTATACAAAGGCTGTTCACTTCTACAATTAGTGTCATGTAGTAGATGTTACTGCCATGAGAAAGAAATGAATAAATGATGTGTCATTAATTGTATGCTTCTCAACAAGTAAGTGAGGAAAACAGAGCAGTTTGATGAAAATTTTGCCCCAGGTGGAAGCCAAATATTCACCTCTTGCAACACAATCATGTCTCAGAGACCTTATGTCCCATAATCTCACAGTGAAACAAGTGCAGTGTATAAAAACATATAGCACACACAGTAGCTTTTGTAGCTTTGGACTATGTAGAAGCTAAGGAACATTCACAGCAAGGAACTGCTGAAGTGGCTTCCTTCCACCAGCTGCCCACTGATAAGTGAAACAAATTAAATATGAAATAGCTATGATCCTTTGTTTTGCCCTTTTCTTGTCCTTCTTTTGTATTTTTATTGATTTGATATCCACATATGATCATGATTGGAAACTGGATGCTGAACCGGCCCTTTCTCTGAATTACCATTATCATGACTGTGATCTTATGTCCCTTGACTTATCTCTGTTGACTCAAGTCTCATAGAGTTTGTACATCACTAGGGGCAGACTTTAAATCCATGGTTAGGCTCATGGAAACTGTGTGTTTTCTCAGTTTCACATAAGTCATTGAAAGAGCTAAAGGTGATTCATTCAGTGTACTGAAGTAGATATGTAAAGCCTATGTAGGGATTCCCAAATCTGCTCTATTCTAAATTGTGCCCTGGAGTAGCATTGTTTACATTTGGATTTCAGTAATTTTTTGGTTCCTGTCAGGAGAAACAACTGTGTTGAAGAGACTTTGTTTGTTTGGGAAACATGGAAGCCACAGTAAATTTCCTGTGGTACATGACTTTCCTTAGGTACTTTCCAACTTCAGTGATTCAGATGCATGTGAAACGTGTGAGGGAAGGCCCATGTAATTATGGCTCCAGATGTGGATTTTTTTTACTGTAATGACTGTTGTACAAGCCAGAGGTGCTTTAAGTGGAAGAATTTCTGGATTGGTAGGCAAGTAGATAGCTATGAGATACTGTCAATACGCAACCTAATGGGGACCATGATTTATTTTTATCTTAGAGAAGCTTGCAGGAGGCAACCCTAGACCCATGCAATAAACTAAGAGAGCAAAGTGACCTTGTGTCTGAGTAGGAGCAAATACTGATAAACAAAAATGCCATTAGCTTGTATGTGTCTTTGCAAAGTAAACTTGAATAAAGAGTTCACTCTTCTTTTCAGCAGCAAGAAGTTACTGATGGAAGAAATGCATACAAAACCCAGGGCTTTTCAAAAGTAGATTTCAAGCCCAGGGTGTAGTAGGCTGTAGGGAAGCTGTAAGGGCAGTGAAGTTTCTATTCTCTGTCAGGTAACCAGAAACCGCTGGCAGTCCTATCTAAAATTAATTAAAAATCTCTCATAATGGAAGTTCTTGGTAATGCTGGAGATGAGCAAGGATTGGAGTTCTCTCAGGGCCTCAGAAGTGAAGACATAATTCTTGGCCCCAGCCCTGCTCAGTTATGTACTGCAGACATCACTTCTCATCTTGTTTGGCAGCGGAAAGCCCTGCTCAGAGCAGCAGGGGCACAGATGCTGCAGCTCTGCCAGCCTGTGAGCACTGCCATTTCTGCCTTGTGGACAGCCTGTCTCCATTGCCCACAAGTGCAACAGATTTGCTCAGAAATGGAATCTTAGAAACATTTGTCAAAAAGGCATTGTTTCATCAGGTCTGCTGGAGCTCCTGAAGCTGACTTGGGCACAGTTGATCCTCCTGCCCAGTCCTCAAGCTGCTCAGAGCGTAATTTTAGCCTGAGGGATGGCAGGAGAACATATCCCTTGGGCAGCTGCCAGGGGTATGTTCTAGGGGAGATGGGTTTTCGCAGGGTTACAGATCCCCTGGCACCCAGCTGTAAGCACAAGGCTGCTGGCACCTCTTGGCTGGCCCTGGTGGAGGGGTGTCCCAGGACAACTTGCTAATGCACCAGCCCCATGGGAAGGTGACAGCAATTTTACTGAAAGGCTGTTTGGCACTCCAGGTGCTGGTAGCTTGCAGTCAGTCCCCCTGCAAGATGCTGCCACAGGCCTGATGTTCTCAGCTTGTGTTGGGGATACTTGTTTAGCTACACAGCTCATTTTTCTCCCTTTCTCCTCCCTTCTGTGTATAGGTGCAGGCCCTAGGTTTAAATTATTTATCTCCAGAAATATTTGCCAAATGAAGTCTCTCCACTGGCAGGGCCTATCAGGAAATATCTAGACAGAAATAGGTCTTTCTCCTGCAAACTCTAAAGTTCCTGAAACAAAATCAAGAAATGGAGGTGGAAACCAATGGCTGGGAATTTAAGACATGAATTATTCTCATGCCATAGATCATTTGCTGAAGCTTGAAGAGGTGGATCTTTTACATCATGCATCATATTTTCTTCTGAGCAATAGAATGAGCAGCAAAAAATTAATCAGTTCTGCTTCCACATGAGGTGAGTCTTTTGATGAGAGGTGTTCTTAGCTGACTGCTCAGACATGTTCCCAGATGATAAGAACAAAGACCAAAAATCTTACACAGAAATGAACTAGAAAGCCCTTAGGACCAGAGTAAATACTATCTGACTAGAAAATTAATTCTGATAGGCTCCTCTCAACTTTAATTACTTTAAGACTATTATCTGCGTAACAAGCTTCTCTGGCATTTCTAAGGAACAGGTATATTTAATAAATGAAGAACTTAGTAAAAAATATTCCCTAATTACACTCATTAGAAAATTTAAGCTACAAGAAAACCGATAAAACTTCTGCTGTATCTCACATGGACAGCAATTAATGAACAGTTATCTTAAGTCTGAATTAGCAAGCAACCTTTCCTTTCTTGAATATGATACCTGAGGCATCATTTCAGTGAAGGAGGATGTCTTACACATATTCTGAGTAACTGTCCTCAGTCTGCAATTTGAAAACCATGTTGCCATTAATTAATGATGTACTGCTGTTGGAATAAAAGATATGGAAATTAACATATTGGAATAGTACATGAACCAAAAGAAAGGCAAAAGGCAAGTTACAGAAAGGTGCTTTTGGATTAATTATTTTCTTTGAAGAACTCTACAAATTAAATAGTGCATGAAGTCACTTGCTGTCACACAACTTACCACATTGAAAGGTCTGCAGTTAAAACAAAGCTTTTTGTCTGCTTTTGCACATCTCCCTAATCATTGTGTTTCTGGACTGATTTCTGTCAATGCAACTCTATTCTCTAGAAAAGATGACACATGGAAGAAATATTTTTATTGTATATTGAAGGAACCAAAAAGAATTAACATTTCTGTATTTATTACTTTATCAAGCTGTACTTAAATTCTCTACCTCTTCCCTCTTAGAAGCGGGCAGGATCCTCTATTGCTTCTTACCCCCAACCAAAACTTAAGGCATGCAGGAATTCAGTGTTAATTAAATTTGTTATGAAAACTACTCCCTATATGAAACACAGTCCCTAGGTAGAAAAAATTATTTGACTTGTAAAGAAATGTTAGCTGCATACAGCAAGAAACTCTTCAATTAATTATATTCCTTTTGTTGTAAATGCAAAGAGAAATAACTTACATTGAAAATGCAAAGCTAAATACTTGAGTTAATACTTTGATCGGTTAAACACTGATCAAAAGTGTCTTAAGTAAACTGTTGAGACAATGTGATGCTTAGTATCGTTTGAGACAGTTAGATGTGTTTTGCTTCAAGCCTAAAAGTAAATAAACTCTCACCTTTTGGTTTGATAACCTTTCTCCTTCTCAGCAAAAGGTCATTTAAGGTTGTTGCTTTTCCTCCAGTTTGGTCCCTCTTGGAAGCAATACAGACTTCAACTCTCCTTTTTGTAGGTTATCAAGACTCGTACAGGAAAGGTCCATTCAGGGCAAAGCAGAGGGATGAAAAGGTTAGGATGACCTTTTCATCCCTCTGCCCTGAAGGGAGTGATATTTTGTCACAGGGCTATATAATTAGGGCTTACTTCACTTCATTAGATCTCAGGCACCCTGTGGGGCTAGTAACAAACTGAATCAAGTTTCCACGGAAAGCTCTCTCTCCTGTGTGTAATGTCTTAATTAAAAAATTAAGTCATTCTGAATTCTGACTTGGACAGGTTTAATTTTGATCACAAAGAGACATGCAAAAAGAATTCCTTTCTTCTATAGGAAAACTCAAAAAGGTACCAGGAAACTGTATTAATCTGCCCCACTGGGGGAAGGCTCCTGAGTGTTCAAAGAGAAAACTCTAGTGTGACTGAGAACTACAGTATCACTTGTGTAGGTTTCATGGTAATTAGGAAAAATTGTTAAGAGAGGAAAAAGTAGTGCTCTACTTCCACAACTGCATTTTTGTAAACTGCTAATTACAAAATGCTAAAGAGTGAAGAAGGCAGTCAGCTTTAACCAAGATATTTTTTGTCAGATATAGTCCTTTCTAGTTAGAGACTGATTTTGCAAAAGAAATTGAAATGACACAGTTTCCTCTTTAACAAAGAACAAGTAAGAGTAATGAAACAAATTATGAATACTATTGCTAATCAGTGCTGGATGGAAGTAATTTTTGTGCTTATGTAGTTGACAAAATGCAGGTCTGGTGCAACAAAACCTGTAAACATCCCTTGGGAATCCTTTTAGCCAGGCTGGTAGCACTGCAGTTTCCATTGCTTCTTCACCCTCCATCACCCATACTGAGAGTCAGGACAAATTTACATGGAGTTATTAATAAAGAAAGAAGATACAATAATTGCAATCAACTAGAGACTTAGAGATTATTACCCTTACATTTTAGGCCTTTTTTTTTCTTTCATAAAATATGAGTGCTATCAATGGAAAAGTATTTAATATTAAGAAGAACAATATAACATAAATAGAAAAATGTCCTTTTAAGAGGATACTTTGAAAAAACACTGTACTCAAATATCTACAGGGCCTGGAGGAGTATACACAAAGAATGAAGTAAAGGTTAATAGTAAAGGTTAATTTCTCAACTTCTGCCTGCTATGTGAAAGAACACTGTAATTTATATCAAATAACTGGGCAAAAGTGCCCTGAAAAAACACAGGTAGGTAACATGTCTATGCTAAAGAACACACAGATTTTCTCCAGTCTAAATGCTGAGGTCACCTTAAACAGAGTTGGCTATGAAAGGACCTGCTGCCAGTAACATATTCAGCAGTAGATTATGGAGATTTACAGCTTGTGTACACATTTGTTGTGCTCTTCACGTGCAGCAAGTGTGATGTGGGAAGCATTGGGCCCACGCCTTTTTGTCATATCTGCACTGGCAAATCTGTGAGGTTGAGCTCAAAGGTGGTAATGAATCATGTGGGAAAGTGGAGGGAGGAGTAAATATCAGTTATAATAAATTAATTGTGGCCATCATAGAACAGAAATAATAGGAAAAGCTAGTCTAGGGCAAGCACCTGCAATCTGGGGAGTTGCTACAGATTGGAGAAAAGGTCATGGAAATGTTGAAACAGAAACTGTGTACTGCAGTACAGAATTTAAATATGATGTTTCAGTTCTGGAATTCTAGTGCTCGCAGGACTAAAAGTTTTACCTAGTTTAACCCAAATGTTATTAACTTTTGGTTGGGCTGATTTTTTTTCCCTAACCAAAGGTCATCTGCCTTCAGGAGCCACATTTTAGAAATTATACTCTCAGGATTTATTTTAATAGTATTGTATTATTTTTTAAGGCAAAGCACAATTTCTGAAGGGATAGGATAAAATAAAGGAGACAAATTTATGTCAACTGAAACCATTTGAATAAGCTTCAAATCTCAGTAGTACCGACTGAGATGGATGAAATTCCCCTGATGCAACACAACTTGCTTTCTGTATACACACAGAAGGGCTAAATTTTGGTGTCATCAATATGATAGGCTTTCTAAATCTAGAAATGTTTTTCTAAATTTGAGGTCACAACACTGGGAAGGTAAGGGTTTGATAAGATTTGCCACATGCTTTTGAGATCAGGAGATTTAAAACAGGAGTTCTAATGAACTTTCTAATTATGACATTTATCCCATTTTCCCAAAGACAGTGAGCAAGCTTTAGTAAGATATGTGTCATATGTATAAGAACAATTGCAGTTCAGCAAAGTATTTATAAGCATTTTGCTGCCAGCTCAACTGAGGCAGAGGAGAAGGATTAAGCAGTGTATCTGTACAGACTGAGGAAAGCTGGGACTCAGCTCTATCCCAAGAGGCCTACTGTTTGCTGTTGGTCAACGAAAGGCTTGGGTTTTGGACTACATTCCTATTTTGTTAGTCTTTGTGTTTCATCTATCTCCCAGCTAAACAGAGGAAGATGAAAGGAAAAATACATGAGTAAAACTTAGAAAAGGGTAAAAACAGAGGAATAAAGAAAGGCAGGTTATAAAACTAACTTCTCTGTGTCATCTTGCTGTGCAAATGCAGGTTGCTCCTGGAGATCTCTTTAAAAAGCTCAATCAAGACCATAAGATCAGATATTTCAAGGGATCACATATAAGGAAAATGTTTAAATGTACCTAAATGAAGTTAGCTTTGCTCTGTGCAAAGTTTGAGAGCTCCTCTTTCGGCCTCCATGAAAGCTTAAAATGTGTGTCAGGTTGCTGTGGCATTAGGCAGCAGTCACATCAACAACTGAGTCACTCATTCTGGTTTTATTGGTTTTACTTGCTGTGAGCAGCCATTTTTCTCCTTGACAGGCATAGATATACTAGAGCCAAAAATCACACAAGGACTCTTAGTAAAACAGAAGGCTGGAAGATGGGTGCTTATGACCATTGATGTGTTCCTGAGGTATTTAACTGGGTCACCAATAGGTCTTAAGGGGCCAGGTCAAAGGGATCTAAAAGATGGAAAACAAATTATACCATGGTAAATGTCCCCTCTGCTCTATGTGGCTTACCTGAAAATGTAGTGTGCTGAAATGAAGGGTCAGTGAATTAAGTAAGGGTCCAGCTGGCAGGGGGTGGCTGCTTTTCTCCTTTCTCCACTGGGTTTTAAATGACTCAAGCATTTGGCCTCATCACTGAGGTTCAAAGGCTATGAACCTGAGTAAGTGTATGTTTTATGTGAAAATACTGGAGGAGCAAAGCCCTGAGTCACAACAGTGAGGCAGAGGGACAGGTACATTCTTCACCAAATCCTTGCTGAGCCCTGTGTTTCTTTCTCACTCCTGGGATTTTCAGAGGGACTTCTAGGAGTGCCCAGCAGAGACCTGGTGCTAGAATAGCAAAAGATAGTCCTCAGTTGTGATGAAAATTTTACAAATGCTTAACACAAAAGTAAACTTTGTTTAAGCACTGGTATAAAAGCCATTGCTATGAGTCATGCTAACCCCAAGGCTTTTAAAAGCCTTTGGAATACAGTAATAGAAGAACTCATACTGCCTCCAGAAGCTGACTCTTTGCTTAAAATTTCCTAATCCCTGCAACAGCTGCAGCTTCAGTACTTGAGGGGTCTCTTGTTGACCCACTGCACAACATACTGCACAGGCAACAAGCACTACTCTTGTGTATTTGTATGCCTTTTATATTCACACCGTAGGAGAGGGTCTGCACGTGCTTGACCAATATGTGGAAAGTAGCTGCAGAAGCTAGTTCAGCGTGTAGGGAGCTGTGAAAATGTATTCTGGTTGGGAATGTTGTGACAGCTACGATAAAGATGTGTTACTTAACTACCTTTGAGCATCTGGCTCTTCCCACAGGGTACTTTGTTTGGGAATACGATCTCTACAAACAGCTTCTTATTTCATGCCTGAAGAGTAGTAACTGAATGCGCTCAGACAAATTTTCCATGAAAGTATTGTATTCCTTTTATCTTTGGACAGAGGAAATTCTTCAGGCAATGTTTCTTTTGATCGGTAAATGCCAACCCAGCAGCCTGCTGCTGCAGTGATGAAGCTGTAGGTATCTGTCTCTTCTGTCTTGATGGTGTGGCCTAAACCAGAGACATACAAAATTCATTCTCCAAGTGCCTTGACAATGCCAGCCAGTCATGACAGTGAAACTAATTGTTGCAATGTTGCTGTCTAAATCTAGGGAGAGGCAAGGAGGTATGCTCATGGCACACAGCCTGTGGGACACTCTAAGGACTGTAGTGGGAACCCAACTAACAAGGATAAACCCTCGTCAGGGGGCACAGTTTGCTTGCTTTTATCAATTCCCTGAAAGTTGGCCTGTAGAGCAGCAGCACTTCTGCCACCCAGCTAAGATTGATGATATAAGAATAAAAGTAGCATGAATCATAGGCAAAAGCCTAAATAACAAGAATTTGGGATTAATAATCCTTGTTGTTTATGGAAATATGGATCTCTTTCTCCAAGTTCTGCTGAAGGCATCCATCTTTTCATGACAAGCAGTTGCACTCTGTTTTAAGCATGATTATCCAAACATAACCATTTAATCTTGCTATACAACATATTTTTCCAACCTTACTCTAAGACACAGATATTTTCCTGGTGAGATACTCTATAGATGGGTAGAGGAAAGTATTATATTAGCCTACCTGAGTAATGAATATACTCAGACTGGTTACTGTTCTTTCTTGCACCAACACATTGCTGATACTGGTTAGGAAATCTTTATTGAGTTTACCCTCCGCAAAGGCTTCAAACCAAAACTGAGTCATAGTTCTGGGTTTAGAGTCCTTGTAAACACAAAATGTTTAAAAATCAGAAGGAAAGGGAGAAGTGCAAAATAAATATGTCCCATTGACTCTTAAATTATTTAACCTATTTAATAAGGGTTAGGGAGTATACCTGTTGGTAGTTAAATATTTGACAAGTAATTTCCAATGGAGAGTGAAAATCATGACCTTCTGAACTCCTGTTTTGGGACAATGCAACACAGCAATGCAGGAGGGCATTTTAGATGATATTTTTCTATCAGGTTTGATAGGAGTGACAATACTCCTAACACACAAAAGCTTCAGAGAGCTCCTGGCTGAGACTGGTGGAAGTGACTTGTCTTTTCTTCAATGTAGAGCTGCAGACAGTCGGTAACAGTTGATCTGCTTCTTCAGTCACAAATATGCATCTCATAACTGTGCTCATAGCTAAAGCTGAAGTGAAATATTAGAAACTTTGAGATAACAGATGACAAGAATCAGCTGCACAACATAAACTGATTTTGCAGAGAGAGTATCGGTTCTGAACAGATGGTGTTATGTCCTGTTATCTATACTCATGCTGGTTGTCAGAAATGTATCAAAATCTGGTACCCAAAAACATGAGAAAAGTGGTGGGAACACTGCTACAAATCCATGAGAAGGTAGCATGCGTGTTAATTGCACTGCAGGAAAAGCAGACCACTAATTAATAAAAAGATGCTAGTTCATTTCAGGATGAGCTGTGGGTCCACCAGAAACACACCTCAACTCATACCCATGGGTGAAACACTTCTGTCACAGAGCTGGTGAAAATTGCTTTGTGTTACATCATGGAAAAGACCCAGGACCTCTGGCTGGTGCTCTCGAAACTTACAGGAGAATTGGGCACTGGAAAATGAAGCCCTTGATCATCCCTCAGTATCTCACCTTAGATGGGCATTCTAAATTTACAATCTCTCTTGCTGGTTTTGAGTGATAACTTGCCATGCCATTGTCATAGCGTGTGTTTTAGGACTCAGAGTCCTTCATATCCTTAGGTGAAAAAGAAGACCACCAGTGAATACCATCAAAAACATTAAAATGATAATCAAACTGAATATCTAGGCCAAATGCTCAGCTCTCTATCACATTTATCACTTTATCATATCAGACCGGTAACTTGTATTTTAATCAATGGACCAGCATATTAAAGGTACTTTAGGATACAAAGGCTATCAAAGTTAGGAACTCTTGCTCAGATAACAGAAGCATCACAGTTCAGACACCTTTGCAGAAATGGAAGTTGCTTCTTGTGGTGAAAGTCCTATGTGCTATAAATACAAAAGCTGAAAAACTGTGAATTTATACTGACTGTGAACAGAGACAGAGTGATAAAAAGGTTTATATTAATCTGGATTTCCCTGTCAGATTGTTAGAGCCAACGTGGCCTATTTTCAAGGACCCTGGCAAGACCTACTTAACTATGGTGAGGTATCTGTGGCTGTACACAAATATTGCTTGACATTTTCAATTGCGATTATATTTCCATTTCAAAACAACATGGATAGCACTCAGTCACTTTTTGTAGTTCTGTCCTGCACTTGACATAGCCTGAAATCAAACTGAAAGCTTAAATTTAAACACTGGATATTACACTTACCATATGAGAATGCCCTATATACGTGTCTGCACGTGACAGACCCTCCCTTACTCCAGCCAGCTGGATACGCTGTCATCTTCATTAGCAAAACAACTGAGGGTGAGACACCCTGTGTTCACCAGGTGGCTCTTGAATATTGATGATGAAAACACAGGTGGGAACTAAAGTTTCATGGAGCCAATGTAGACCTAATATATAGGATTTTTCATAGGAAGCGTAGTTCAGCCTTGGAAGGCTCCAGAATCTGGGAGTGCCAATTTGGAGAGGTGCACATTAGTTCACATCTGAAGGGGAGCTGCAGCTCAAACAGTAGGCAGCACTGATTGACCCCTTGTCAATCAAAACATGGGTCTGTAGCAGAACTATAGACTTTGTGATACTGAAAGTTACAGTTAAAGATTATATGGAAGGAACACTGAATTAGCCAAGTAATACCCTCACCCTGGGAGTTTCCAATAACACTGCAAAGTTTTGTCCGGGGTTTAGTCTGCAGCACAGACCAGGCTCTAAGGATGGCAAATCTGACACATTCCTTGCATATTGCTTAAAGAAAATTATGTTTATAAAGGCTCATGATAGATAGAATAAGACAGTGCACTCTGTTTTTCTTGCCATAAAACCACTTTGTTGTTGGAAGTTAGTGCTAGCACTTCTGGTGATTAACCACCATTAATTCAAACTATAATTGGTTTAGTAGTTGAACCATGGGTTTATAATTTTGGTAATAATAATAAAAATAAGGAAATAAACCTCACCTTCTTTTAAATGTTGACTTAGACTTTGAGAGATAGAACTTAAATAGACACCTAGAATTTCTTAATGAACTTTTATTTTACTTTAGTGCAAATATTTTTACACATAACTGTACCAAAGGATAGAAACAATTTTGCACATTTGAAAAGTCATTATATGGAATTGAGACCCAAGGAACCATTGCACCTTGAAATACAGAGGGGAGCCAGCTAACTGAAATGGAGGGAAAAGAAGGCCATAGAATTAGATTTATTCGAGCTGAGAGAAGACTGAAAAGTTTTTAAAAGAGTTATATCAGAAAGACAGGTTTTTGAATTCAATGTCCATCTACAAACTTGGGGAAGCAAAAGGTAAGTTTCAACCCAGAGAGAAAAGGAGGTGACTGCTGTGGCTCCATCTGCAGCTTCTGTGTTTACACTCCAGGTCCCGTCTGAGCCGTGAGTGATTTCGGTTGTGAGCATGTTGAGTTGCAAAAGGCTTCACTGTAACGAGGATAAAAATTTCTTCTGGCATTGCCAAACACAGGATGCAGAAGGGAAAAATGCAGTAATGAGAGTGCAGGTGGGGTGTGCTAAATGGGTTTGGAGCTGCGCAGGGTGGTGGCAGCAGGAGGAACCCCCTTGTATTATAACATTACCTTAAGGCTAACCCTGCATATTGAGCTGTCAAGTCTGAGAGAAAAGACACATAGGAACTCATTTTTCTACTTGATGTGCCATGGTAGGATTGAGGAATGAAAATGAAAAGCAAAATTAGATTCAACCAGCAGTACTTAGGAGGTAATGCAGTAAAAATTGGAAGGGTCCTAGCAGCCTTTAGAAAATAGATGAGGGTTCAATAACACAGGCCATTATTTGTGTTCCTTGAAGTGTCTACATTTCTGTGATTCTACATTTTTCTCTGACATGTTTATTTCTATGGTACTTTAAAACACTAACTGCCTTTGTAGCTGGTAAGAATTGCTTACAAGCATAAAACATCAAAATATCAAAGTATCCATTTAAACAACAGATAATGAAAAAGAGAAGCAAGTCTGCCTTCAAAGAAGTCAACAAAAGGTGAAAAAATTACATTAATTTTGTGAAACTGACAATACTTTTACTGATGCATAATGAAAAATTGGTATAACATCAATAAATACCTTCAAACAAATGTTTTGATTGTTTCCTAGTTAATTGGTTGCCTTATCTATTTTTTGGGGGTTTTTTTTGTCAGCCTTCAGAACACATGAAGCCTTGCAATGGTTGATACATTCTTAGACATCATCATTCTTTGACCATTCCTAATTTATGCAAGTTCTAGAATACTACATAAAAACAAAATTTGAAATCCTTAAGTTTAAGATGTAGTAAGAAAAGAAACTATTTATTTTAGGAAAAACAATAATGAATGAGATATTTGATAAAAATTAAATAAAATAACTGGTTCTCTTTTCTTCTCTTACTCAAGCAATCTTCCTTTTTAAACTGAAAATACTCTTACAAGTGATTTGGTCATATTGTCATTATGCATAGCCTTTCCCCACCTTGCTAATCAGGAAATGCAATCAGTATTTACTGTAAGATATGTCCCTGGGATTAGCTATATACTAGAAAAAAGATTTACAGTTTGTTGCATTGAAGATGAAATTATTTAGATAAACTAATCATTGAATAGATAATTGGGGATTTCTGGTGAATATGAAGAACCAAATGCCCCTATGTTCACATTCTTCTGATAAATAGTTTTAATACAGCTGGTCTTAGGACAATTTCCTCTGAGTATAATTCTGAAGTGAAAAATCAAGACATTTTCTTGAACACCTTAATTAAGATGGTGTCTTCACCACTGCCTTAATCCATACAAAGAAGACATCTGCTTGACTGTGCTTGCATTATTTGCACTGAAGATGATTTCCCCAGGTTCAGATCAAACCCTCTTTTACCATGGATGTGGTGGCAAGACAAAAATATTTTTCTCTGTATAAGTGAAGAAGTGCATCATTGAGGTCTCTGGTTTTGCACATTTTCTGCAGGTTTGTCTTTGTTTTGAGGTTAAAAATCAGCTGCTTGAAACAGTGGTTGTTACTTGGAAAGGATAATAGAGTAGCATAGTGTGTGTTTTCAATAGATTTTCAATATATCAGCTCGTCTGATTGTTGTTCAAGGCTGGGAAACAAGTAGTGGTAATCTGTTTTTCTGCATCTGTTCTCCAGTTTGTCAGGAAAAGTTGTGTCTGAAGGGCTGAACAAATTGCAACCCTCTTGTCAGATAATGTTCTGAAGTACGTGCGGTATCCAGCTTCCCGCAGTCCCTCATGGTTTCAATGGGAACTTTAGTCTTGAGCTATTTCAGTAGATGCCCTATTTAAAAGAATATACAGCTGAGAGTGGGAAAAGAAGGTGCAAACTGCCAGTGTTAACCCTAAGTGGGTTCATTTGAAATTTGTTTTCTTGTAAAATTTAAGAGAGTCCACAGCTTACCTTTGTATTCCAGGGATTTCTTATTCACATCTGCTACTCTCTCTGATCACTGCTCACCAACTGTGACAAACAACTGAGGGGATATAATTAAGCTTTAACAAGCAAAGATAGTGCCTTGAATTTGCAACTTGGAGAGACTGAGCTGATAGGGGAAAGCAGACAAGAAGTTTATTTCACTGTGCACAAGAAAATGCTCATTCAGATGTCTTGGTGGAAGCATGTACCTCATCACCAAGCCCTGGGTAGAAACTTAGTTCTTGCTTTTCTCTCTGTAAGTATGACATATATTGCGCCCTTTTGGTAGCTGGTCAATGTACTGATTGGCTTTTCAGTGCTTGCTGTCTCTGCCTTACCCTGGCTCTTGGAAAAGAGATTAAGATTTAAACAGGGCTCCTCTCAGTCCTGGTGTCAACTGGAACAGAGCTTTGGGGGAAATATTTGGTGCTACTAGCGCTACTTACACAAAATTTACTATTTTTACAACAGAAATTGAAGATATTCAGGCACCCACACTTTTGAGCTTGCCTAGGTGTGATGCTGACCTTAATTAAAGGATCTAAATTCTCTAAAATATTCAGATTGTCAGTAGCTCAGTTCTTGATAGACAATCAAATAGTATTCACCAAAAATGGGAACCCAAAGTATTAAAGGCCGTTTTTGGGTTTTTTAAATATTTCTCTTGTCTAATAAAATATTACCCAAGTTAATTTTTCATTTTAGAGGCACTGGACCCCAAGACTTTTTTTAAAGAATAGGTATTTCAAGATTCAACTAGGAAAGATTACTACTGGTATCAAATTCTTCTTACTGCCTTCCCATGCAATACACTGAGACTACCAACATCTGTAATAATTTTCTACACAGTGCTGTGCCTATAAAATATAAATCATTAAAATTATGCAGTTAATATTTTCTTTCACAGTACTATACTTGCAGCAGGTAATAGTCATAGCTATAGCTAACAGATTTAGAGCTTTAACAATATTTTTTTAAGGGAAGAAGAGGGGATTGATAGTGCTGTCATATATGTTTGCTTAGTACCACCTGGACTGCCTATATTCTGTCACTCTGAAGAAAAAATGCTATTTCCAGTCCTGAATCCTGTTTTTCCTGTATGATTATTGAAAGGGGTTTGACTGCCACCTCGCTCTGTAAGAATGGGAACAGAAATCTGACAGCCAAAAATATTAAAGGGAAGCAAAACTCATTCTTAATGCATTTAAATGAGGAAGTGAGAAGCTGTATTGAGCAACTTTTAAGATCTCAGTTATTAGTATTATAGAAAGCTCCTCTTGATGTAAAGAAATTAAAATCAAAGCTCAGTTACTTTGAAGACAGGAGTAATTGTAGAGCACCACTTAAGACAACCTACAAAAGCACTTGTTCTTCACTTATTTTCTGTAGCTTTTGAGCTCTGATTCAGTTACAGCTGGTCTGTGATGGAAATAACAAAGTTGGCTCAGTTTTTACTTGTGGATAGACTTATCCAAAGACGGTAAATTCCTAGATAAAACCAGATTTGGGAGAGTTGGAAAGCTCTTCTATTGTGAGCAATGGTAGTGCAGGCTTCCCCTTTGCTGCTGTAGGAGAGAGCTGTTTTTAACAGTGATGCCTGCAAACCACCCCTCCTTGTCAACCCTCTGGTGCTCCATTCTGTAATGGGCTGTGAGGATGCTGTGTACTCCAGAGCATTTCCTACTTTGTATTTTTCCTTAATTTGGCTGGTTTAACATGTTTTAGGCATGGACTATGCGTGAAGGCGTCTGTGCTCTTTTCCTTTTATACGTGGGGCTGGGTTGGCTGAAGTTGCTGTGACTCCCTGCACTGGGATCAGCAAACTAATCTAGCTGGGGAAGAAAAATAAGAAAAAAAAAGTGGTTCATTTTGAAGATTGCTGCTAGTCATGAGGAATGAGGAGAGAGCAAGTTGCCACAGTCCCAATGAAATAAAATATATCCCAAACTGGGAGTGGGAGTTTCACTCTACTTCCCAGGCCAATTCAGCTCTTGCTGCCAAGTCCTCCCTCTCATGTCTCTGGTCAGCTTTGGAAAAGTAGGATGTCCATTTGCTTTGTTAAGGATGTTGACTCTCACTTGCAGGGAAAGTGTTACTGGACCCTTTGGGCCAGGACTGGCCGGGCACATCAATGCACAGATTTAGTGAGATGGCTTTTGAACATGCAAATCCTCTGCATAGGCAAGAAGATGTAGGTGTGCAATTGTTAAAAATAGGTGAGTTTCTATTCTTTTGAGATAGTAACAACCACAAAAAAGAGACTAGGACAGAAAAGGAAATTATCTTGCTTTGGACTCTTGTGACTTTTCCTTTTCTCATAAAAAGGAAATAATTATGATAACTATGGAAGGAGAAAAAACTTAAGCTGCTGATGACATTTCAAAGTTGTTTGTCAGTAAGAAGATATATGCAAGTAGATCTTTAACAATTCTACATGTAGCAAGTAATTTCCATTTGTAATATCTCATCTTACTGAGTATAAAATGTGCATTGATACCTTATTAATTTTTTTTTAATGGCAAAATTCTTTAACGGCTATCTTGCAGACACATAAGTCAAAATTAATATGTGAAATTACTTAAAGGTAGTTAAGCGGGCTTTCTTGAAAATTTGCATCTATGACTTTACTTACAGCTAGAAAACAGCTACTTATTCAACACATACATGCTTTCACCTCACTAAATTGTAAATTTTAAAATTCTTAAGACTTTACCCCACTTTTGGAAATTTTAGTCTGATGAAGATCAACTGCAAACACTGTGCCAATTACACAAACAATATGATTACAATAAACATATTGCAATCAAAGTGTAGTGGAATATTTCCTAACATAAAATCTTCTATAAACCCAGGTGTCATAAACTTCCAAAGCAGACAATTACTTAACAACTAATAGTGAGGCACTGAGTGAGTCACCTTGGCTGAAGTGCTGACAGACTAGCATAAGTGAAAGAGATTAAATTCAGCATCTTGGACTTGTCTGATGGGTGTTACTGGTAGACCTGATGGATCTGCTGTATTTGAAAATGTACACAAAGCCTCTCTAATTTGCAAGTAATATATTGTGCTTTCACTGGGTGGAAAACTGGGTTTACTCCGGCCCTTGTTCTAGCAGAACTATATGAATTGCAAATTTGTCAGTAATATTACATCTCTACTGCATTTTTTTTATTGACATAGATGTCACACATTTCTCTACATCTCAGGGCTACTCAGTTCTGCAGTATGATGACTGTGCTATTCTATTCTTTTTTGCTTATTCTAATGTACCAATTTCTAATGCAGGAGAACGAGTATGCTGAGCTCAGTTATGTCTCTTTACTAATCTACTGCAGATCAACATGTGTCAAATAATATGCATGTATAAATTAACAGGGACAAGACAAACTACTTATTGAATTAACAGTCTGTGGGTTTAGATGAAAGTTTTAGACTACAGGGTATTAAAACTTGTTTGAACCAACTGCCCTTCCATGGTGTGTTCAAACTACACTGAAGAAATGACTCATTTTGTATCTCATAGAATCAGAGAATCAGAGAATGGTTTGGGTTGGAAGGGAGCTCACAGATCATCCATCTACAATACTCCTGCCATGGGCAGGGATACCATCTTGCTGGATCAGGTAATGGAATTTCTTAAAAATATCTAAACCTAAGCCTAATCTAAACTTACCCTCATTCATCTTAAGGCCATTCTCCCTTGTCACTACCTGCCCTTGTGAAAAGTCCCTTTCCAGCTCTCTTGCAGGCTCATAAATGTACCTGAAGGTGCTATAATGTCTCCTCAGAACCTTCTCTTCTCCAGGTGTAACAGCCCCAACTCTCTAAGCCTTTCCTCATAGGAGAGGTGTTCCAGTCCCCTCATCATCTTTGTGGCCCTCCTCTGGACTTGTTTCAATAGATCCACATCTTTCTTGTGCTGGGCACCACAAAGTTGGTGCTGGGGTCTCACCAGAGCATAGCAGATGTGCAGAATCCCCTCTCTTACCCTACGGCCACACTGTTTTTGGTGCAGCCCAGGATGTGGTTGGCTTTCTGGGCTGCCAGCCCACACTGCTGGGTCATGTTGAGCTTTTCACACCCAAACACATGTACAGCCAGCCTGTACTCATTCTTGGGGTTGCCCTGACCCAAGTGCAGGACCTGGCATGTGGCCTTGTGGAACCTATTAGGGTTTGCATGGGTCCAGCGCTCATGCCTGTCAAGGTCCCTCAGGATGGCATTGTTTCCCTCCAACACCACTTAAATTAGTTCAGCTGGCTGTTTTGTTTTCAAAGAACTCTGCTTACAGACATATAATATAATATAATATAATATAATATAATATAATATAATATAATATAATATAATATAATATAATATAATAATATATAATATAATATAATATAATATAATATAATAATATATATACCCTTTTTATAATTTTGCTAAGATAGTAAGGATTTGATTTTGCTTGGATAATCTGCTTTGCTTGACAAGATGGTTGAGGACTGAAAGCCTAGATAAACTCAAAATCTCAAGGAGTGTTCATGGGAGAAAAACAGTAATTTAATTGCAGGAAGAAAGAAATAAGGTATAGCTTCAATAATTGTTTTCAAATTAACGCTTATGAAAATCTGTGTAATTATTGCAAATAAAGAACTAGATAACTGTACCTACCTAACAAAATGTAAGCTTTGAACTGAGGTAATTTCCGATCTTGATTGAATTAATGAGATTCTGAAACCCATACATTAGAAAAACAGCACACTACAGATACCAGCTGTCAAAAGGAGTTAGCAAGAAATGCTTCAAACTTCCTTGCTCTTAAAAATCTTACAGCACTCCTTACAGGTGCTATCATACATAATTATTTCTGCAAACTGTCCCACTGCCGGCATTTGATAGCTCATATCACAGTGGGTAGACTAACTGCTAAAAAAACATTCATAGCTTGTGGCCTGAAAGCTTTCAGAAAACTTGCATAAATTTCAGCCTATGCTTTGGTACCCTACCTCCACAGCCATGGAGAGCTATACACATTTTAAAGAGACAGAAGGAATGGGAGAGGGACAAGTGTGGGACCAAGCAAAACCAGTCCACAGATGAGGTGTGAAAAGCATTTATTTTCAGTTGGAAGTGTGGGGTGAGGTTTTGCCGTATTGTGTGTTTAATATAATGGGAAGCAGTTAAATTGCAACAGAGCACCAATATGCCATGAAATGCAGTTGCCAATACAAAAAACACTTCACAAGCTTCTGGTGGTATTGGTGCACTCTGTATGCATGAAGCCATCACTGTCTACATGTGCAGCATTCTGATGAAGCTCCTAGTAAACACTTAATCGCCATCTGCAAGACTGTGAATAAGTGGAAAGGTCAGTAAAGACCACAGGTGGAAGGTTAGCCTACAATAAAATGGGAGAGTCCTTAAAGCCATGTTTCTTAGTGAGATTTTTTGTTTATTTGCTGTCTTACTTTGAAGCATCCCCATCTCTCTCCCATTTTGAGGGCACTGGGGCTTTTGACTACAAGGACAGAAGTTCAGAGAAGAGGGGTAGCATGCTCATTTTTGGGACTGCTGTGCCTTGTCCTGCCTTGGTCAGCCACATGTAATAGATGTGAGGCAACAGCAACAGGCTCAGTGACAGCCCTGCTCTACCCCCTTCCTGCTCCCTCCGGGGGTCCAGTGGGGTTGGAGAATAAGCCCAGCTTGGCCTTGCTGCTCCTCTTCACCAAATCTTAAAACTGTGGGGTGTTTTCGCTCCTCTGGCAGCTGGCAGGGACCAGCCCTAGCAGGGAGAAGCAACACGGAACAAGAGGGGGCACCCCATCCCTATATCTGGAAAGATAGCGCCAAGGTTTCTGGGACAAATGTGAAAACCTTGGCAAGGAAGTCCCTAGAGCTTGGTAGCCCCCTTTTCACACCTGGAAAAGTGCCAGGTGCATCCAAATGCCTTGTTTACCCACAGGAGGAACAGTTTTAAAATAATGGCTTGAAAATTCAGCAAGGAGGAGAAAAGCTTTAAGGACTGAGTGCCTTGACCAGTCTCAGGTGGTTTAAGTGAATTAATTTCTTGAACAATCTTTCCTAGCCTGCAATCTGAGCTTATTTTGTAAAGTAAAAGTCAAACATGAAAATGAATTTTAGGTTAAGATATTGAAGGATCTTCTTTTTTTTCTTTTCACTGTTTTGTTCTGGTTTTTTTACAAGATTTTGTTCTTAATACACTGAGTGGGAAAGAAAGAAGGAAAGCCAAGAATAATACAAATGGAAACAAAGGGGGTCTACTATGTACAAAGCTGGAGTCACAAAAGGAAAAGGGATGTACCTTTAGGTCCTTACAATATAGTGCAATAGATGAGTTGCTGAGACTGAGTGTATCTGAGGGGTGGGCCCTGAGTGTATCTGAGGGGTGGGCCCCCTCCCTCTTTCCCTAGAGCCCAGTGCTGTGCTTAGTCCCTCATTTGTCTGTAAGTACTGTAAGAATTGTGTCATGGTTCCAGGTGCATTAACAGGTGTGCAGTGGGGTGACCCAGGCCAGATGCCAGGCACCCACCAAAGCTGCTCTCTCCCCCTGCTCTGCAGCTGGACAGGGGAGAGAACACTTAACAAAAGGTTCATGGGTTGAGACAAGGACCAGGAGAGTTCACTCATCAAATACTGTCATGGGCAAACCAGGCTCAGCTTAGAGATATGAATTGATATTACTATCAAAATAAGAGCAGGATAATGAGAAGTAAAATAAGACCCTTAAAAAACACCTTTTGCCCAGCCCTCCCTCCTTCCCAGCTCTACCTCCTCCCAACAACAGCACAGGGAGGAAGGGGAGTTATGGTCAGTTCATCACATGTTTCTGCTCAGGGAGAGGAGTTGTTCCCCTGCTCCACTGTGGGGTCCCTCCCAGAGAAGACAGTTCTCCATGACCTTTTCCAGCATCAGTCCCTCCCACGGGCACACAGCCCTCCCAAAACTGCCGTGCCGTGGCTCTCTCTTTCCACGGGGTGCACTCCTCCATGGACAGGCTGCTCCAGCCTGGAAGCAGGGGCCCCCTCTCTCTCCATGGGGTGTTCCACTGGATCACAGCCTCCTCCAGGCATCCACCCGCTCCGGCACGGGCACCTCCCCCACGGGCTGTGGGTGGATCTCTGCATCCCCCGTGGATCCCCATGGGCTGCAGGGGGACAGCTGCTTCACCATGGTCTGCACCACGGCCTGCAGAGGAATCTCGGCTCTGGCGCCTGGAGCGCTTCCTCCCCCTCCTTCTCCCCTGACCTTGGTGTCTGCAGAGTTGTTCCTCTCACATGTTCTCACTCCACTCTTCTCTTGTCACAATTACAACTGTGCAACAAATTTTTGTTTTCTTTCTTCTGAAATATGTTATCACAGAGGCATTACCACCATTTCTAATTGTCCCAGCCTTGACCAGTGGCATGTCCATCTTCGGAGCTGCCAGGGATTGGCTCTGCTGGACATGGAGGAAGCCATGCCTGTGCCCAGTTCTGTTCCTCAGCTGTTGATTTGTCTCTTGGGGTTGGTCTCAGACCTGGCTGCCTGTGCCTGGTCATCACTAGACTGTTGGGATCTGCTGTTATCCGTCCTGCTCAGCTCACCCAGCTCAAACTCCCTGGGACAGTGTCCTTTTTGTGACAGTGTTGCAACTGCTGGGGCTACCTCTCACTCCCAGGTCATCTGTGCTGGTGGGCTGACCTGCTCCTGTACTTCTGTGATACTGTCAGCAAATACCCCAAATGTAAGTAAGCTTCTGTGCTTCCTTTCTAAGCATGCTGTATGTGTTTGGAAATGCATGTAGTCAGTGCTTCTGCTTAACATAAAACAAATTTAGGTGACCTCAAGTCTTTAATTACCTGAAAAATGATTTATTTGGGTGAGCTACAGTCTCCTGTGGGCAAGTAGCTGCTCTGTCTCTTCAGACTCCTGAGGGTGACTGCATTAGGCATGTGCTTCTGACAATAGCAACAGGAGAAGCAGCTCCAAATCAATGGAAAGTTGGGGCTGAAGATCAATGGAGAATGACTACAGGAGAGGGACAGGCAGAAGCTCCATCTCCTTTCCAGACAGATGTGTCAGTGTTGTCACTTGCCTGTGGCTCTGCAGTTGCTTAATTTACCTGGTGAAGTGCATTGTTGGATTCATGTGCCGTGAGGCTGTGTCTGATGGATACCTGGTGGGAAAAAAACAGAGTGAAAATTAAAATATAATCTCTTTTGGAACAAAGTGGGTCTTTGACTATTTGGTCCTCCTAGGCTGGAGGCTTTCTTTGCAGCCAAGGATAGCCTCTCCAGGTTGTCTCCTTTCTTTGGCCTGCCTTTATGCCTTTGTTGGCCTTGATGGAATGAATACTCTCCAGTATCGTCATGAGGCAGATATGAAAACATGTTTATCTTCAACCTCTTCTCACCACAGTTCAACTGTGTGCAATTAATTTAAAATACATTTGATCCCCACATGGAGAAAGGGGCACTTACCAAGATACCTTTTCTTGGAAGGAGACCAGTAGGAAAGATCTGCTGTTGGAAAAGACACAGAAAAGTGTTATCCTTTTGACAGACTTTAAAGACTTCTTCCATTTTTTCCTATTACCTAATCCATGTTGCTAGGTGCTGGCAGATATATGTGGTGGGGTTTTCACAGCAACCAGAGGCAGATTTTGTCTTTCTATTGGACAGCTAATGAATCCCATGGAAAAGGGGAAAATGCAAAGTAATCTGTGAGTAATTTCATCATGTCCTGAGACTTGTACACTAGTGAGGCACACAAACCCAGGAAACAAAGAAACTGATGAGCTGGGAGTAAACTTCTTACATGGTGTCAGTAACCTGTGTGTGCTGTGGCTAATCAGGGCACAGCTCTGTAGCTGTGTGGTTCTCATTCTGGCTTGGTGCTTTATCCAGAGGCTCCCCACACTCTGGCTACACTCTGTGCTTGGTGCTGTATCTAGGCAAGCTGCACCCTGTGCATGTTGCCAAGAGGCTGTCAGCATGCTCACCAGTAACTGCAGTGAGATAATATTTAGCCTGTATAACAATAGTTACATATATATCAAATATTTTGGAATTCTGAAAAGAAAATAATTTAAACATTTTGTACATGTATTTCAAAGGGTCATTGCAAAATTTCAGCTGTGCAAATGCTTTAGAAGTGCAGGATGCATTGGTTTGAGATGCTGATTGTGGAACATAGCTTTGAGGAAATAAAGTTCATGTAAAAAATAGTTGTGACAATTTCCTGGGAAATTGTACTGTAGAGGAATGTGTACTTGTGTCCTTCTTTGTTGTCTTATGCCCCTTCTTAAGAAAGCCTTTATTTTTTCAAAGCAGGATTTTGAATGAAGGCCTTCAGGGAACCTTCAATCCAATTCTATTTTCTGTGGAGTGAATGTCTTGGAAGAGTTTGCTATCTCATTTTTCCACTAGAAATTTTATGAGGTCTTTTATTATGCATTCTGAGAAGTCCCATCTTCTGTTTGCTTTTATTTTCTTAAACACTATTTTGAAGCTGAGTTACAAGTATAAAAACAGAAGGCTTAGGAGGACAATATATTTTAACACATGAAGCCTCAAGCCTGAAATCAGATCCATTGTGTTTTTTCAGGTGTGTGATTTTTCTTAAGACACCAACAGAAGTTCAGCTGCTTTGAGATCTGCAGGGAGCTTTTGTGAGCATACAGCTTCTTCAGGCTGAATGTACTGCTTAATCATGTGTTGCATAACAAGCTCTGATCTGAAGGGTTTGAACTGAGCTTTATCCTGTGCTGTGAATAAAAACCCTGTACTCGCCATAAAGGGCTATCTTAAGTAGTCACACAGAGGCCACTAACGACACAGGGTGGCTCATCAACTTCCTACTGTTTGAAATCAATAATTTTATATCTGTGAGAGTAGATGAACTGCAGTATGAAGGTCAGTAACTCTAAGATGAAATCCTTTACTCTTCCTTCCTCTTAAACACAACTTTTAACATCTCTAGTTATTGCTTCCCTTTGGAATTGCATAGTTCTGTCTTAGAGTAATATGCTACAGACCGCTGTTTTGAGAAAGTGATTTAAGGCACGTGTAAAAAAATTCTACATGTTGATTTGTGTCCCTGACTTGGAAATAGTTCTCCTTTTTTAAAAGCTGTCAAATCTTCAAACACAGCACAAATTAGCTTGTAAAGGATATTCAGGTATTCCTGTGCTACAGGAAGAAATGCCAGGAGGATGTCTTGGGAAAAGGAAAAATAGTACACTTGAAATTCTGTATTTAAATGAGATAACCTAAAGCATGAGGAGTGGCTACAAAGGTTAGCTACTGAATGTCCCATATAAAGGACCAAAAGGATGAGCGTCAGCCTTCATGTTTCATACATGTTTCCTTCATTAAAGTATCCATGGAACTGCATGGGGCTGATGAAAATTCTTTTATACCCTGAATATTGTATACATGCACAAGAGCTTAAAATAGTTGCTTTGAACTTTGCAGGAAAGGATATGCTGTGTAAGAAATATTTTGGTTGTAGGTGACTTCATGAAAAATAACTTTGGTAGCTTGTCTGCATTCTTCCAGTTAATATTCTAATGAGTCTTAGATATTTTAAAGTGATTTCATGCTTAAAAACTAAGAAATAGGTTGTTTAATAGCATCAGTCTGGATTTCCCTGGAGGAAAATATCTTCTGTATAGCTAAAAAGACCCTGAGTATTGATTCTAAGTAGCATCTTGATATAATAATCTTTTGTTTCTTTTATTGCAACAAATTTCGGCAGCTTCATGGGGACCTTACTCACTTGTGGTTGTCTCTTTTCTTGTCCTAATTCAGAGCAACCACAACTCTTTGACTATAATTTTAATCATAAAGATAAAATAGTGATAAGGTAATTTCCAAGTACTAATTTTTTCAGCTTTGTGTGTAATGGTCGGCTAGCCCTGAATGTATACCAACCCTTAATTCTGACAGCACTTATTGATTTTCAATTCAATGTCAAAATTTCAATGCAAATGAAGAAATTAATATCTAGGATTAGTACATGGATCTTCATGAAATCAAATGTGTTGACTTCATGCAGTTAGAAGTTATCACGTGGAAAAATTTTCCTGGGGGAATACTCTATAACCGTTCCCTATTTTTTAAGTGTCTTAACACTTCCTGATTCCACTAAATTGCATTTATTTCTCAGTTTTGCAGGTTACTGCTAAGTAGGTTTTCTCAAAAGTAAAACCATCATATCTTCAGCTCTGTTTAGGTCTGTATGTGTCTACCTAGGCTGTGAAGTAATGAGTAAGCAATGTCATTTTTATTCAGCCAATCCCAAAATTATTCATATCTGTCAACTCATTCAAAACAAGCTTAATCTCTCTTAAACCTTACTGAAAACTTTGACAATTTCCCTTTAAGTTTATATGCACTACTCATCTTCATGTCTACTAGAAGAATACTGTTAAAACTACTATAAAACTTGGATTATTAGGTATTTTAACTTTGAAGATAATAATGTTCCCCATCAGTAATGAGTGCAAAGAAAAAAGTCATTTATATGCTCCAGGCTGCACAATTGTTAATAATTGCAGATTGTTAAAAGTACCCGCCAAATTACATATCTCTAATCTCCTTAAACGATCTTTATAAATATCAAGAGAATACTCTATTTTCTAAATCTTAATTTGTTCAATTATGCCAAGGCAACAGGTATAATGATAGTCTTTGAAAATGCATGCTCACTGAAAAATAGACATGTACTTTCATTTTTTTGCTAGTGTGTAATGTGGACCCGTGCGTGCTGAGAGATGCTCTAGGGTCTGCTGTACAAGAAACAGACTACTATGAAGTTTCCTTTGAAATTGGAGCAGAGTTATCTTGGCTCCAAGTGAATTTATTTCTCTGTACTGATTTTTTCCTTGGGTCTTAAAATTTGATCTTGGTTTTGGAGTGTCTCTGTCAATCTCAAATGAAAATACCTCCCAATCTTTTCTTGTTTTAACCACCTAGTGCCAAGTGATAGAATAAGGATAACTGTGTAGCAAAAATGTTAATGTTTAGGTTTGAGTCAGTTGGACATGGGGGTTGCTGTTGGAATATCCATTTGGCACGGACACCCTGCATGGTATCTGAGGTTGTCAACACATTTGGTTAATGGATTTGGTAACAGGTGGTGAACAGATCACTGAGGACTGAACCAGCCTGAGTTGTTTGTGTTGCTGTCCCAGAGAATGTATTAACAGTGCACAGTACACAATAGACTTTTTTATTTTGTAAAGTCAATAATAATAGAAATTCTCAAAGTTAAAACAGTGTTTGAGTTTGGTTGGTTTGGTTTCTTTTTGAGGCACTTTCAGACCTTGCAGGTCAACTTTGTTTTGATTTGGAGATGTCTTAAGGGGATGGCACACTACATTGGGGTGTAGTGGAAGAAAATGCCCAAAGAAAATTTAATGTTTCAGTAGGTTCAGTGTGTGATTAGAGCAGCTGGGCAGGAAATAGACTTTTCTGATGCAAATTTTTTTATTTGACTTCAATGGCATTGATGATTGCTCACAGTTTGTGGTACTGCCTCCTCTAGTCCAGTTAATATGTGAAACAGACCTAATAACAGTTCTTGGTATCACAAAAGAAAAGAAACAATAAGTCTCGTTTCTTGTGCTTTCTGCATGTGAAAATATTCTGCTGTTCCTCAGTTACTGTAATTCAAAATTGCAGCAAGATCTAAGGTATAACCTTAGTAAATAAAAATGGACACAATGACATGCATATCATATAGGCACATAATAATCACTAGCAGAAATTTATGTGGTGATGGTATTTCATGGGTAGGTCAGTTCTCTAAAAAGGGTATATCTTTACAGTATATCAATAGGCCCCAAATTATTTGCGTATTAGAGGTAGCAAGTTGAATTTGGATGGCACATACCAAGGTGACAGTATGTTGTCTTTGTCTGAAGCTTCCTTTTCTGCATGTTAAATAGTTAACTAAGAGTCTGTGTTCTCCTGTAGTTGTCATCTATTGTGATTTTAATATTTTTTTAGTTAATTACTTTATTTACATACCCTAAGCACATACTTGAGGTCCTAAATTTAATGCCATGACAGAATCGAATGCACTGAGAAGGGCACTTGGATGCTTCCCAGTTTGCATGTTTACACCATGCAATACTCTGTTAAAAAGAGCAGATCACATGTGACGTGGGTAGAATGAGTATAGTTATTTGGACTAGAGGCACTTAAACACTTAACAGACACTTGTTTTTTTCCAGTGTTATTTCAAGCCCTCTGTCCTTCCAGGTGAGCTGCTAAGGTTATTAGCTTTCAATATTTTTGTATCTCTTTATAAGCAATCCTTATACCTGTGCTAGGCTCTAGAAACAAAGCAAGAAAGCACTGTAAGCACTGTGTCAGGCTTGCTGCTAGGCTGGGGTGAATAATGCAGCTTCTCCAGGAAGACCTGCCCAAGGCTGGGGTGAGTCAGTGAGGAGTGGTGGCAAAAGCAGGTCGAATGCCTCCATGATAATCAAGTAAATAGCATGGCCTTCTAAAATCCCAGCCCAGGAAAAGTATTTAAAGTGAGCTAACTGCTGTCCCACGGAATTATATTAATAAGCAGAAAGTTATTCTGGTTGAAGGGCTGTATCAGGCCTCCTATCAAGGGCTAAGACTGTGGTCGCTGTATCCTCTGATGTTTTATGCGAACACAAAATCTTACAAATGCAGTAAATGTTTTGTAAATAGATTTGGTCTAATAGCTTTTGACATTTCTTATGTGCAAAAGGAAACAATTAAAATAATTGTACTCTTGTTCATTCGGTTTTTGTCAAGATGTTGATAATAGGATTAGTGTGTGCTGCTGCTGCTGGGTTTTAGTGGACCAGCATAATTTTCTTCAGTTCAGCATGGTTTGTTCCTTGCCCTCCTAGGAACTGGTTAGAGGAGTAGAGTTGTGTTTCCAGTGTAGGGGGAGAAACTGCAGACATCTGTAAAGAACAGGTGACTGCCATGAGCAGCTTTCAACTGTGACACCAGCCTGGAACACAAGTTTGTACTGCACCTTGTACCAGTTGCTGTTATGCTATTTGATGTGAATGCAACTCTTGCCTTTTTTTCTGAGTTCCTAAAATATAATTAATTTATTTTAATTAAATGCTTAATGATTTAGAAACTGGGACAGTTTCAATTCTAATGAGTTATATCCGTTGCTTAGCTGGACAGGTAGACAGAATGAGGTGGAAATCCAGTATCAAGATCAGTAAAATCAGTGTTGTAGGTAACGTAATGCATAAGCAGGTCTTATTCTGAAAGAAAGCAGGAGGCTGCAGATTAAACACCACTTCATAAAAGTATCCTAAATAGAATGATCAAAAGAACTACAGAACTGAGTGTAATCCTGCATGTTGCACTTAGTAGATACTAAATTATAGAATAAGTAGACATTGGTGTACGACATGGGGAGAAGTGTTATCAAGGACATTGGTCCTCAGATTCCCTGAGGGAACCATGGTAGATTAAATGTGGTGGGAGGATTCAAGGTCAGCCAAATGGGCTGTAAGAGAGAAGGCAAAGGAGGTGGAACAAAGGAAGCAACTGGAAGTCAATAGGAAGAGGTGGGTGACTTCCTACTTTGAAAAAGTCTTGGCTGCTGTTACAGGTTCCCTGAAAAGGTTGATACAGTGTCGATAAGAAAGGAAATGAAATACTAAAATCAAAAGGAAGCACATAAATATATTTTCTATTTACTTTTCTGTGCATCTTGTTACATAACCTGGTTTTGAATGTTGTGTGCTGTTTGAGCCGCCATTTTCTCAGTCTTCGGAAATAAGGTGCAGAAAAGGGCAGTTTTCAAAAAATCAAGTGAAAGTCAAATGTAAAAATTAAATTAGAGTGTGATTGAGTCCCTTCATGGAGTTTAACTACATAGGTGCAGCTGTTTTGGATATAGTTTTACTGGAGCTACTACTAGATAACTATTTTCCTGGAAGAAGAGGTGCACATAGCCATCATTCTATGTACATATATTGTACGTGCATATGCTATACTAATAATATTAATTTTAAAATGTATTGATGGTTGCTGTTAGAGAGATCCTCAGTTGGACTCAATACAGATGTTACTATGGAATTACAGTGAACATGTGAGCTGCAAATCATTTACTTGATTTAGTTGACTAAACAGTACTTGAAATTTCATAAAAGATATTTTTATTCTTTGTGCCAGCTGTCTAATAGTAATGTGGAAACTCTTCAAATACTAGATTCTTGTTAATCTGGGCTTGACTAATGAGTAGGAAACAGAGCAGTGTTCAGATTGCTCTAATTTGAATGAGTTATTATAGCCAATTCGTTTGGCATAGCCTGTACACAACAGTCATGCAATGGACATTCAGATTCTGATGTCAAACTTGCTTTAATCACAGATACTTTTACTTCCAGACAATGCTGTATCTTTCTTAATCTGACAGCTAAATTGCTGCCTTTTTCCCCATGTCTTTGTGCCAGTAGAATTTGTACCTTGTTGAGTCTATTATAAATGTTGAAAAATTAAATTATATCAGGAGATCTGATATAAGATCATAAAAGGATCATTCATAGATATTCCTTTAGGTGGTTGGAACCAGTAACATTTTTTCTTTTACAAAATGTCAGACTTGGTATGTGACAATAAATCTATTGGACAGAATACTGGCTCATAAAAAATTGGGATTTTAAATCTTCTATATGAATAGGAAGCAGTACAATTGATATACAGCATAGAAAAGCTATACTGTGGTCCACTGTCAGAATTTATTCAGTAATCAAATTGAAACTGTTGCATTTGAAAAAGGTTTCCTGGTGGGAGATGGTGAACTCTGTTTAGCTCTAAATGATTACAGGTACTTGGGAGTTATTCTAGCTTTACAGGCATGTATGTTCCTATGTGTCTTCTAAAATGCAGAATTACCCCTTGCACTAGAGGTCTGGAATGATTGTCCTGAGCTAATAATGCACAGACTGGTATTTGCCTTGTAATGCTGTCATGTTTTGTTGCTATGTGAGAGAAAGCAGCAACTTGCTAATTTAAGTCTAACATTCAGATACAATTCTTTTGTTCTTAACATAGGTCCTTGACTAATCAGGCACAGTCAGATCATTTCACTCGGCTGAAAGTTCCTGTAATTTACTGGCTTCTTAATTTAGTGCTATAAAACTGCATAGTACAAGCACTTGTCTCATGAATGTGTAGCCTATTATATTTCATAATTATTATATTTGATTTGAATAAGATAAATCTTTTAATTAAAAATTTCCATTGAAGGCAATGTGAGAAGTAAAAATGGTGTGTGTGGAGGAGCCGTTACTGAAGGGTTTGTGTGACTCTCCTGGCTAGTGGGATTAGGTAGCACTTGTCAAAGTTGTTAGATTAAAATACAGCTGTGATATCTAAGATAAGCCAAATCTTTGAAATTGGGTTTCTAAGAATAACTTACCCTCTTTCTGTATTCCCTAAACGTTTGTTTAATTATGAAGGGTTTGGAAGCTCAGTTGTTTGTACATCGCTATTCAAGTGGAGCTCTGCGACACCACGTGATTGATATACCTATGTTCACCTCTGGTCTTGATTACTGTCTGAGCGGTTTCATGGTAGGGAAAGAAATTTTTGGGACCAAATAGTTGATGGTCAAACAAGTTCTTAGGAGGATTTCAGACCCTGCATGACCTGCAGTTAAGTTTATCCAAGTTTTCATTTGAAACTAGGCCTCATGGTTTCAGTTACACCTTCAAATTACTCTGAAAGAGCACAGCCCAAGTAATTAAGATGGCAATTAGAATTAAGCAGTTAGACTACCTGATCATGATTTCTGTTCTGAGCCAATCTCTGAATTCTTCTATGTATCATGAAAATGGTATGAGCAAGTGAAATACTGGTAGGTAACAGACAGTTTTCTGGTGACAGTCACCAGAACACACAACGTAGGAGCAAATAAGATTATATACATTTATCTGCTTATCCCATAAAGGGAATTAAACCACTGCTTTTGATATTGGGAAGCATATTGCAATCATAGAAGGATTTGGCCTTGACCTTTAAAGATTTTCTAGCTCACCCTCCTGCCATGGGCAGGGATATCTTTCACTAGATCAGCTTGATATAGCCCCATCCAAGCTGACCTTGAACATTTCCAAGGATGGCACATTCCCAATTTCTCTGGGCAACTTTGTCCAAGGACTTGCCGACCTTATTATGAACAACTTCTTCCTTAGGCCCAAACTAAACCTACTCTCTTTCTGTTTAAAGTGATTGCACCTTCTCCTGTTATTACAAGTCTTGGCAAAAAGACTCTGATTCTTATAAGCTCACTTTATATATTGGGAGGCTGCAGTAAGGTTTACCTGGAGCTGTCTCTCCTCCAGGCTGAAAAACCCCAGCTTTGTCCTCATAAAAGAGATATTCCAGCCCTCTGACTTTTGTGAGTCTTTTCTGGACCCACTCTATAACAGGTCCATGTCTGTCTTCTGCTGAGGACCCCAGAACTGGAAGTAGCACTCCAGGCATGGTCTCACAAGAATAGAGAAATATAAAGGGAGAGAATTAGGGAAGAAGTTAGTATTTTGGATAGCTATGAACAATGAAATGAGGCAATACCATTAGACTCCAAACGTTTTCCATTTTATTCTTGGTTTCTGGCATTTCCCCTATCCACTGGCCCACAATTAAATTATTTGTTTAAAATTCAGTAAGTACCTAGGGATTTAAAAGCTAATGTGTCCTTAATCATGCTCAGTAGTTCTAATCCTACTCTCTTTGTAAGTGGGAAAAAAATGCAACTGCAATTTAAAGAAGAGCCTGCCTCCTTTCATCCTCCTTCCCAGATACTTCTCATTTGCCTACTGATTTCTTCTCTCTTGTATCAGGAAGGTCAACTACATGATAAATGGAGAAATGATCGGGGTCAGTTTTGCATATCCTTGTCCATGTGTGTGCTTTGTTTAACACGGGTTATGTTCCCAGCACGGTTTATTTCACTGTCAGATTTGGCTGCGGAAGTGCAGAGGGAAGGAGTGGAGGGGTGAGGGTGAGTGGGACAGGAAGGGGGGAAGCCGTCTTCCCAGAGCACATACTGACCATAATTGCTTGTGTGGCCTGTGCAGTGCTTAATCTGATACCTCCTGTCAGTTGTCCACTATTAAGTGACAGAGATGAGGTGATAACTTTTCATCTCCTTGCTTCTCACTCCTTCCGTCACTTCTATCTCAGGTCTGTAGGTTGTCACCTACAGGAATATTAAATATGACTGAGTCTTACCACATGTCCTGGGACAGTTTAGGTAGGACAGACATGATTTTTCTTGGTTTTTAGTAATAATAATTCCCATTAATATATCCCATTCTCCAGTGAAGGGAGTGCTGGCTGTGCCACATGGTCTTTATGATGACGTGGCCTACTAAGAGTAAGGTGGTGTTTCTGAGGTGCAGGCTTGCCTCCAGGAAATGGGACGTATGTGGGCTTCAAGCAACCTGATTATTAACCTATTGTTATTGTCCCTGCTATCCATTTCCACTGAGCTGAAGTTCCCACTCTTGCCTCCCATCTCCTTTCCACTTGATACTGATGTTTCCCATGGTCATTGGGTAACGAAGAATTTCAATAAATCACAGCTTCAGATCTGAGCCCTGTCTTCAAAGAGGTGTAAATGACATTGTTCTGCGTTGAGAGGATCTGTTGAAGAGTGAGCATAGTTATAACTATTCAAGTAGGAGTCCTTTCAATAAGGATCTAGGAAAAAGGACTGACAGGGTATTTTGGCTGTGTTCTGCAAAATAGGCTGTGGTCTGCCTTGATGTGATCTAGGCTGTGCAATAAGAGGGTCACAGTAAGAGCACAGCTCTTCATTAAGTAGAGAAGAAGTTAGAGAACACATTTTCAGCCCCCCAAAGGGCTTACAAACTTACTGGATAAATAAGAGGATATTTAAAACTAGGCTTAAATCTACAGCTAGAGAAAGACTTGAGTAGTCCAGAATGGGACTGGGACTACCATTTACTCATAGCTGAAACAGTGATCAAATGCACATGAAGTCAAAAATGCAAAATGAGATAGTAACTTAGGGATCTTCAGAGGTGTTCTAGTCCAGAGTCCTCCTCAAAACAGTCTGGTTTCAAAGTTGTCTTCTGCTATCCTATAATTTTTTCTGGAAAAGATCAGTGGGACTAAGCGTAATTTAAAATTCAAAACCTATGCCTTCCAATACAAGTGGCTTTTTCATAAAATCAGCCTCTGAAAGCATTCACAGGCAACATTTTGGGGGCACTAGTCAAGGTGGCAGAGTTCTAACTTGCAACCAAAATTTTTCAGACGTACTTCTAAGAAGAATTTTTAGTTAGTAATCATTTCAATAAAGTTTTCAAAGACTTCCATTTTTTTCTGTGAATCAACAATGAATTTGGAAAGAGACTCTTCTGCATTTTGTGATCAGATATTTTCCATGTAAGCAACAGCTGCATCCCTTCATGCAGACCCAGCAGATAGGACACAAGCATGTATGCTTTGCAGGGATGTCAATCCATGGCTGGCAGTACAATGAATGCAGGCTCTAAAGGAAGAAGTTACAATGAACTACCAGCACACACATTTTTAAGTGACAGCATATGCATGCAGTGAAGTCTGTGGTAGCTTGTGCATGCTGTGTGTTAAGGAAGTTGCTTTCAATAGACAAATAGGTGCTTTAATGACAGAAATGGAGCAAAGTATCTTGAAACCAGAGAGGGAGACTGTAACAGCTGTTCAGCTATTTCTTAAAATGCACCCTTACTACTATGGAAGAAATGCAAGACACATGGTGGGACTCCAGCCACTATTTATACATGATGCCTCAGTCCCAGGAGAAATTTCTTTCATTTATGAATATCGAAGCTTTAAAAAATATGCCAACATATTTTACGTGTTACATTTATGTATTCAGAGTTGTGAATGCGTACTATCACTGTGTCGTAGATGTTAACCCTAGATTTAAAAATTCTTTTTCTTTCAGGGTGGAAACACATTATTCACATCTGGAACTCACTAGAAAGGGGCATTGAGAGTTGTTTGGCAACTTGCACACATAATTATTTCAGTAATGGAAGCTTCAGTAGAGGAGCCCAGGGTAAGGTTGGAGTACCTCAGACTTCATGTAGATAAAGCTCATTTGGATGCAGAGAAATATCTTTTGTAGCTTGTATGGAGTATGAATAGTATAGCTGACATTTATTAAAAATGTAAGTAATAAAATTGCAAGTATTCATATCTAAAACAGTCTGTCCTCTCTAGGCAAAAATTTAAGTTTTAATTTGCCCAAATTAAGACCAAGCAGTGAGAGAATATTAGTCAAGATTTTTTTTTCCTGAAAAAATAGGCTGGGTTAGATATGTTTATTATATGTATATTTCACCTTCAGAAGGTACAGAAGGTTTTTTAGACACAGCAGGGCCCTTCAGAATTTTGCTAGAAGGACATGTACAGATTTCCTTAGGATCCTTCCTGAAAGAAAAACTGACTATATTTTGGACTGTCAAAAAGCATGTGACTCACATATATTTTGGATGCTTGTATATGTCCTCTTCCAGACATAATCTGCTAATTGTTTCAAAGCTGCTTGGAATTGCCTTTTAAAGCATATAGTCTATTCTAGATTGCTGCTCCAAATACATTTAAGTGACTGACTTCTGGATTTTCATTCTGATTCTCTTTGGTCTGCCAATTTTGAGTGGCCCAATTAGACCTTTTTAAAATATAACCCCAGTATCAGGCTTACTGCACTGACTTAGATATTTCTTTGTATTTGCATCCATTAGTATTACAGGTCTACTTTTCAAAACCTTGACTCTTTGGTAACAAGTGTTGCAGACAAATTGAAAAATTGGCATTCTGCTTACAAGTAAGAGAAGACTCTCCAGGAAGTGTATTTTGCTGCTTTAAGTAAGATATTCACAAAATAATAGCAAGGACCTAAACACTCTTCAGAATTTTAGGCTGTGGTTTATAGGAAATAGTCATTTGCATTAATTTCTCCTGTATTGCAAGAATATAGTCAATCATGAATCTCACTATGCCTTCAGAAAGTAGGCATGCATCTGTTAGCCTTCCAAAGTCCTATTTTAAAACTTCAAGGGACCTCCAAGTAAATCTTAAAGCTTTGTCAAGCTTTTGTGCTTGTTGTGTCCACTGCAATCCCTGAAGAGAGAAGGCTACAGGGTCACACCTGTTCCTTGAAATGAATTGTATAATTTATGCTCAAGTGGCTTTGGGGTCACAATACAGAGATACAAAATCCCCAAGGGACAAAACAGATTCTTTCATCTGCATGATTTAAACAGGTGTTGCCACCTTTTATGCCAGCTGCCAAATCTTGGCAGGAAGCAGTGCTAAGGAATAGAAGATGAAAATAAGGCAGCAGGATATTGTCCTGAAGTTTGTGTGTCACTGGTTGGTTTTTATTCCACCTGGGACTTGTAGAAGTGCATAAGTAGGAAGGAGATGCCATTCTGTTTGCAGTATACTTTTCTGACCCTTGGACATACTGAGTGTTTGTCCTCAGCTAGCTGATGAATAATCATTCTAGGCTGAAGAGTTGAAAAGTGCTTTATATGTTTTTGAGTGGCTCTCTTACCAAGTTAGAACTGAAAGATGAATTTTTCAATGTGGATTGGAACTAAAAGAGAGCTTGGTTTTGTTTTCAAAATTCAAACATAGTTAAAGGCAAGAGTTTGGCAGAAAACTTGCAATTCTATGAAGTTACAAGTTCTAAAATAAATTGGTGTCACCGGTCTTCCTTATCTACAAAAAAAGGTTTCTCCATGAATTATTGGCTAGAAGTACTGGAGTAACAGGGGTAACAAAATACCTTGCTTACAATGTGTATTTGCAAGGAATTGCAGGTACCTCTTTTTGATAACTGAAACAGCACTGGCAGTTCAAATCCTGAACAACAAGCAAATGTGATATTTACAGAGATTTAGATCTTGTGCAGCTGATCTATACAAAATTCTTAAGGGAAAGAGGGAAAACATAACTCTGTACATGTAAACTGAAAAGGGACCTTTTCTAACTTAATTGCATTGTTAATTTTTCTAGACAGAATTTGAAATGGATATGAAAAATTCTAAAAGTGTATAGACAAATAGAAAAAGTAGGTAACATTTATTACTGCTGTTGACATCTACTAAAGAGTAAATAATTTGATTTTCATGTAAACCTTGTTTCTTTTTTATTAAGAAAAAAATGCACTGTAATTGAGATGAGTTTGTAACAGGATCACTAGTTGAAGGTGGATGTTGAGGAACATTATGATTCCTCATGTGGATTAGCTGAGGCAAAATGACAGCTAGAGATAAGCCCTTAAAGAGGATGGACAGAAGACAATGCTTTTTCAGGCCAGAATAGATGGGCCAGGATGAGTCTGTCAGTACCAATGCACTCTGAGAATGGGCTAAATGTCAGGTTATTGATTGTTCGGAGAGGAAGTGACTAAGTGTGTGACGGGAATAACATGCAATGAGGGGCTCAGTGCTGCTCCTGGGCTTGTGGTTACAGCTGTCCTCTCCCAGATCACTGTGTTCTTGACTCAGTATGATGACAGGCACAAGCTTAAATTAATGTGTGACTCAGTAAATTTCAGGTAGTTTGTGTATGATGAGGGTGCACTTATGTTTCAGCCTATCAACACCCTGGTGTACTTGCTCCCTGGCAAGCCCATGGGTGTTATAATGAGGATGAGAAAAGTACGTGCTCAACTTGAATCAAGAACTGAAGAAAGAAACTAATCTGCAAATGAGTGAATATGCTCCCCCAGAAACCAGGCAGCTTAATCACAATTAGCAAATCAATCTTGACACCTTCATTTCTGTGGAACATGATGTGCATCATGAACTTTGTGCTGGGTTAGTATTCCAGTCTGAGATGACATGGAAACCTATCCTTCATGACATTGCAAACAAGACTGTAGCCTTCCAAGAACTGAAGTTTCTACTTCTGTCTAATATTACTTTAGTGATTGAGCAGAATGATCTAATTAGAGGTCTGCAGTTGGAAGGAATAATGAACTGAGTTTGATATGAACTCAGAACTCCGTGCACTAAATATCATGTCCATATATATATACAGAGGTGTTTAAATCTATATCCAGGAAGTGCAAAGTGCACTCTTTTGTTTCCCAGCTCATGACTTCCTTTATTATTTTGTAGAATTGAGTCTACAGAACATAACTCTAACAGCAAACATTCTCTGCAAATGTTCTCATTAAAAGAAAAAAGCATTCTAAATAACAAACAGCATTTGAAAATAAAACGATTCAAATCTAAAACCCCAAGTGCCATATGTAGCCACCTTCATTTGTTAGTCTATGCTGCCATTTCAAATAGATTCATGAAAGATAGAAGGAAAATGGAAGTTGCAATTACCCTGGTGAGTTGTGGAATTGATTAAGAAACTTTGAAAAAACTATGTCTCTTCAAAAAAAAAAAAATCCCATTTGTTATTTTGTTTTGAAAAACTTATTTTCTTCTCTTATTTCAAAAACATCAAGTCTACCATGGTTTCCTCAGTTTCAGAATGAAAGACTTTTTTATTCCAGCTGAGATAGGTGAAGCTGGTCTTTATGGTGAATGAAAGGAAATGGGCTTGTATACTTTGTGGGATATTTATTTTATTTGTTTTATGTTTTTGGGGTTCTTTCACCTGTGGGAAGAATTGACTTGATGCTGTTCTGGAGAAAAGAAAAATTTTGATCAGGCTGCAAACTTTGCCTTTCAGAGGAAGTAAATAATAAGACTGTCTGAACACAAAAAAGTCTGGAGATGATAAAAGTTGCTATATTGTTGGTTCGCAAACTTGTAGACTTCAGATATTAGCGATTCCAAGGCTTGACACTTAACACAAGTTTTCTCTAAATGTCATGTCACTGTCTTGGTACACGGAGTTCACCTTATTATTAATACATTTGATGAGCTGCCATTTCAATCTTCAAGTATTTCCTTGGGGGAGGGGGAGAGGGAGATGAAATCTGTGGTTCTGAATTGGCAAAATTCCCAAGTGCATAAATTTGTACGAAAAAGTGTATGAAACCATGAGGAATTTCTTCAACAGTATTTCAACTGTATTAATAGTATTAATGTTCTATCATAATACCAAATAGCCATCTTTCTCTTTTTCACTTTCTGTTTATTGAAACTAATTAGTGTGACAGCTTGGCCTAACTCACTTGATTGAATGTAGAGATGTAACCTGAAAGAACTCAGTTGCACTGAGAAGTTTGCTGTCACAAAATAAAGGCAAAAGTTGCACAGTTAGTGAATGACCTGAAGCTTGGACTTTCAGGTTTGTATCTCTTATGGACAGCCTGGCTACTCAGTCACAGAACATGGTAGATCATGTAGCTGGCTTTAAACAAACAAGAAAAATGGGTCTTATAGTATACAATTGTATAATAGTTTATATAATGATATATAATATATTACAAAATATATTTTGGTATCATAGAAAAATAAATTAAGACCCTTCTTTTGCTCTGTATAATTGAATGTTTTTCTTCCTGCCAGTTTCTATGAAATATCATGGGATGATGGGAGTTGAGTTGGGTAAGATTTTAAAGCTTCTCTATAGATTTCAAATGCATTGTCTTTTAACTTGAAAACTAATTGGATTCCCATCATTTTCTCCAACTCTCGGTAATGATTCAATTCTTCTGAATGCTCTCACTGGAAAAGTGTTCAAAGGCTCTTTACTGTGAATAAAACAGTTAGAATGGAGCCATTTGTTAAACTTTAATATTTTTTGCATTAATTGAAATTCTTGATGCTTTTGGTAGCCTTGTATCAGAAATAAAACTGATCTCTGGTTTAAAAAAAAACAACTTCCTTGTCTTGTTTAAAAAAGCGTATGTAGAGGTTGGGGTGAAGATGAAGTAACGTGATCTGGGCACCCTGCTTCTGCAAGCACTGCTGGATTTCTGACTCTGTAGGCAACTCTTGGCATGGGATAGACACAAAAACTGAGGAAGTCTGAGGAAAACACCTCTGAGGACTATTACTTAACAGCAAAATAATTTTTGAAAATTTACCTATTATATTTTAGGCTTTCTATGTTGGAATCAACAGAATTCTATATTCCCTTCTTCAATTTGCATAAAGCATTAGTTTGCAAACACAGGGAAGCACTGGTTGTACTGGCTCACTGGAGCCTGCTATTTAACCACATTCTAGGATGGTGCACTGGTATAAACAGTCTTCCTCTATTTCTTGCTCTTGGTCAGACACAATTTCTGAATCTTGAGCCTTTCACCTTCCTAGTTGTCTGTTGCAAGTTCTTAGTTTGCATTATACAAAAGATCTTTAATGCTTCATGACACTAGGTGTAAAAAATATTTTAGAGAAATCAGGAAAATAGAAGAGAGAAGCTTTGAACTATGTTACACCATTTGGTACTTTAGGAATGACCATAAGGGTTTGCTTTTTTCAGAGATGAGGATAAACTATTAACAGGCAAAATTTTATGAGCCAAATTACAGATCATTAATCAACCTCTGATAAAGAGCATTTAATCTCTGCCAATTTAGGCAGCCTACATTTGAACTAATACCTTACTTAGGAGAAACTGCTAATACTGAAAAGTGAATTTTATTCCATTCTTGATGTCTTAAGTGCCCCTACCTGTGTGATTGGCAAGACCATATCTGTGTTTTGCATTTACAATCAGATTTTAGAGACATTAGCTTTTGTGCAGAGGTCATCATGCTTACCAAAGACTGGGGGTTTTGCTTGAGAAGCTTTAGCAAAACACAAAGCAGCACCTTTATATGGAAAGCAACACAGGACTACTTTTTAGGCATAGCTAAGGTGCTGCTGGTGGAATTCAGAAAATACCAATTCACTTCAGTGAGAAGAACACATAGCAATTGATCTATGCAGCCTCCCAACAGCCTGGAGAGATGCAAACAAGTGCCTCTTGTGAGCCTTTTGGCAACTACACTCCATGTTCAGTCATGCTAGTTAGGAGGGGGTTTAGAGAACAGAGGCATGGAGGAAGCTTGTATTAGAAGGAAATATAAGCACTGTTGGACAAGATTCAAAGGTCTCTTGTGTAGCTGCCTGGCACCTTTGCCATAATATAGCAGATAAAGCTTAAGCTGTTAGGGAGAAAAACCTCCCCATCTATATGAAACTGATTTCACGTAATGTCCACACTTGCATTCCCTACATAGCTCTCAAACACGAGCTGTAATTTTATAGGTGGGATCACCACCAACCAGATGGTAAAATCCACTTAGTTTTCTAGAGGTAGCAGTCCAACTGGAGTGTATCTCACTTGAGAATCTACAGGCAAGAGGATCCTGTGGTTTGTGCGTGTAATGCTTTGGATGGCAGTGTTGCACTACCTGCTGCCAGGTCTGTGTCCAAGAAGTTGGTTAGACAAAAGGGCAGGGAAGTTTTCAAAGTCTGTGGGAGACCGTCCTGTCATCTTGTACAGATGTACAAGATGTCTTGGTTGCTCTGGCCTGAGTGTGAGGCAGTCCTTGCTGGAGCATGTAACTACACACCTTCCCTCTGGTAGCTCTGACCCCACCAGCCCAGCTGCCAGAACATGGCTTGTCGTGATGCTGCAGTCCTCTGGTGTCTGTAGAGCTGTGTACTGCTTTGCAACCTGCTGTCTTCCTCCTCTCCATCTCTTCTTACAAGGGAGTTAAATGTGGTTCAGTAGCCAGAGTTTGTGCTGTGTAACAGCTCTCCTTTTCCTATCTGAAGAGCAATCAAATAATTTGGTACTGAGTCATTTAACTGTTTAACCAATGCTTTTGAACTAGACTTTCCTTAGTTGACCTTAGGTTAGAAACTGACCATTTAAGCATTTTTCTGCCTGCTTTGAAGTGGCTAGATCATACTTTTAATAATGTACACTTGGATTGTTATGGTTCTCTAAGTTTACATAATATTTTCTTGTAGGTTTATAGTAATTTCCTATTGTTAGAAGACTGAAGCGAGATAAAATGTACCATGTGCTTGGTATCAAGTAAACACACTTTCTATTCTATCATTTTCCTTGGAGATTCATTTCACCTGCTCAAATTTGGTTTTTCAACAAAAAGTGGATGCACAGGCAATACAGAAGTTTTGTCCCAATACAGCAATGCAATTTAAAAAATCTGTTTCTTCTATCACTTCTCGAAATTAGTAATTCCTGATAGTGGCATAAATATAACTATCTCTTGTTTGGTTTTGTAGATAGGGGCATAGTTGAATTTTTTTCAAATTGGTTTAATTTCCTTGAGCTTGAATTTAATGAATTTGTGCAAACTATTATAGAACACAGCTATGCCACCTTGCCTTGCAATTTACTGTCTTCACGAATCACAACTTCTCAGTGTTTTGCTGAATACTAATAACATTTCATTTGAGGTTAGTTGGAGAATATGTGGTGCCTACCCTTCATTTATGTTGTCTTTATCATGTATTACATTTATTGGTTCTGTCAATAAAGCAGCTCTGTGCTCGTATCCACAGATGCAGAAAACTTAAGCGTGCTGTTTAGCTCACGGTGGAAAGAAAATGCAGTTGTTACTTAACCACTGTTGTTATTGCCCATATGTGAACTACTTCAGTGGTTATCTGCATAACATTCTTAAAAGGAGTTTAAGATACAGAAGCTTCACAAAGAAAGAATGAGTCTGATGGATAAAGTCGACTGCTACATTTTACTCTGTAATGTAGGGGGTGCAAAATTATCTTTTTGTCAAGAGCCAGAATGGCTACAACAAATTCCTCATAAAAAGTAAGCCAGCTAATCAAGCATGTTGCCATTTTTTAAACAAAAAAATAAAAGTTGATTTTTGGCATGTAGGTACCTGGACATCTGTGCACTTCCTTACCATCTTTGAAATCAAATAGATTACCCTCTTCAGTGACTTTTGGACAAGAAACTCTGTGGTTGATTCTGGTTTTCCGATTGCTCTTTTATACAGCTCAGGAAAGAATTTGTAGCAACATAAGCAACCATAAGACATAATCATGAAAGTTTCTCTTCTTTTCAAGTCTCTCAAATGATGTAAATTGTTATTAGATGTGTAGGAATAACTGCTAAGTTTTTATCCCATAAGTGACAAATAATGAAACAACTGATGCTTTTCTATTTTGAAATGGGCAGATGGTGTTGTACATCTAAGTGCAACTGCAGTGTGGGAGACTTGGTTTTTTGTTTTTTCTCAGTTAGAAACTAATACTTCATACAGTTTTCTGAAGGGGGGTAAAAAGGTTTGTTGTCAAATTTTATTTTTATGTATCTTAACAGTCATTGCTTAAATGCTTTTGTCTGTATAGCTATGTATGGCTTCCTTTGACAGACAATGAAATTGATACGATTCTAAAGGAAATGAATGGAAAAAATCTTGTGTGGGGATTTTTTATATGAGAATTTATTATTAGCTTATTTGCTCTTGAAATATGGCTAGAGAGTGAGAATTAGACAGTTCCTGCAAGACTATGCCATGCTGCAGTTAAACCATAACACCTCACATTGATTGGCTTTTGAGAGTGCTGCCTTTCTGCTTTTGGGAGGCCTTGTGATAGTCAATAAGTGCTATGAACCCTCATTAGTAAAAGCAAGCAATTTATTAGTTTGATTTTTGTTTTGCTTGAGCCTTACAAGTTTCATTTGACAGCAGTAAAGGCTTTTTAGTTGTGGCAAGGCATGAAAGAATCTGCTAACTGCTCCTTAGTGGTTTTGGAACTGTGGACAAAGTATACGTAAAGTCAAAGAATTCACAGTGAGTATTTGCTGAAATGTGTGTTAGTGAAAATCTGAAACAGACCTGAAGTTTGAGGACTTGAGGAAAATTAATTGAAGGATATCTTCAGCAGTAATATCATCATCATGTGTGGAATACAACTTGGAGACAGAGGTTTTGACTGGATATTTATTGTTGCTATAAAATGAATGTCGAAAAACGAGCGGTCCAGCTTGAAGCTACCTCAGCTCTGAATCATTCAACCAGATAGAGGTTAAGAAGAGTAAAGTATTTCTAATCCATGTTGTTACTGGAGACAGTTGTTTTCTTGGTTTTGGTTTTTTTTTTGCATCGGTATAAAATATTGATTTATTCCCAAAATAATTTACAGGGCTGTAGAATCATATCACATGGTGTTGTTCATTTTGTTGACTCCTTTTTCAACCTCCTATTCTACACAACTGCTCTTTCATGTAGGAGAGGATGTAAATATTAAATTTCCCTTTAAGATGTAACACTTTAGAGTTGTCAGATGAGGAATACAGTAACAGTTGGCTTAATTGTTTTTAAAAGTGTGTGAAGTCACTTTAGCTTTTAAGTCTTGTGGAATGTGTCCCTCTGCAGGGAGACAAAACTTGTTGAAAACTGTTTCAGAATCTTGGAAAAGAGTTCTTCTAAAGGGAAAAGGTGGGAGCATAACTGCAGAAAGTTATTAATGAGGCTCATTGCTGGTCTCTGATGGCTGTATAGGATAAACAAAAAAAACCCCAACCAGACAAAACCCTTCATTTTTTGATTTCTGAATGGTCAGAGCTTTGTGTTTATATTTTTATCAGTGTAGTCAGAGGAAAAACATTCAGGACCATTTCTTACTCTTCTCAGATAATACATGGTGTTCAAACTGCCCTGTCTACTGTGGAACTACGCATTGCATAGCTGGGAAAAGAGAGCTGGTACTTATATAACACCCAAGTGCTGTACCTCTGCTTGCCATAGAAATATAGTTCATTCAAAAGTATGTTAATTTTTGCAGGATGAATCACTAACCAAGGAACGACACAAAATGTGGAAAGGCTCCTATACAAGTAAGAGTTTCTCTATGCAGGCAGGAGATAACAGCCAAGGTATAATAGCCTTGAAAATCCTTGATGAAATGTACAGGATGGGTGTGGGTTTCCGACACAAGAAATAGGGTTACCATCAAATGAAACCTGAAAATTGGTCCGGTATCTCAATAGAAGATCGGAAGACTACAGAAGATTGCTTTAAAAATGCAGGATATTATAGTCTCAGAAATTGGAAAGTAGTAGAAATGGAGTGAAAAGGAGCTGCTCCTTGTATCTGAACTGGTCTTAACAGTCTTGAAAGGCTCACCTTATCTCCTTTAGAAACAAAGCCTACCATAAAAGCTCACTGATTTTCAAAAAGGCAAAAATTCTGCATGTAGCCCCTTCTAAATTAAATATAATCGACAGAACCTGTCATTCAATTTCTGTGGCTTTGCAGCTTTAGAGGGCTCCTGTCAAGCTACTGCTACTGAATGCTTTTTGTTATTACAGACTTTTGCATATAGCCAATGGGTTTAAAAGTGCAAAGTCTGATTCTTGACTTTGCGAGTGGCAGTTCTGTTATGAACCCCTGCACATTGCTCTACCACACCTCTAAGATGAACTAATCTGTACAAATTGATGCAAAATACCTGGTTACTGAATTGTAATCTATCATTGTGAATGATTCAATCATGTTTTAAGATGGATAATTGGCTAGAAAATATCTCAGTCTTTTGGCTGCCAATATTTTCTTGTGTGCCTTACATTTTTATTAGTCCCTTCAGGAGCATTTTTCCTTCTTTAGATAAGATAGCTGGTAATTTATCCTGTCTCCATTCTTAGAGTATTTATCTACTGAAGTAGCTGATACTGTCTTTCCAAGGCTTGTCAAAAACTTGAATTAAAGCAGGGTGCAAATGATATTTCTCTTAAATAATTATTTTTGGGCTTTTGCACTTTATTTTAAGTTAATAAATGCCAAAAAATTTTGCACTGAACATTGTTGGTCCTGCAGTCTTAAAAACATTAACAGGGGCAAGCCTGGGGAAAAGATCAGAAGGAAACCAGTTTTCTGTGAAAAAAGTGACCAGAGACTCCCTTCGATGTTGTTTCCTGCCTTAATGATTGTGCTGAAGGTGTTGGTTCACACTAGGAAACATGGACTGATTCGTAGTCCATGGAGTGAGCAGGAACTGCTACGCATGTAGCGTTCTTTCAACACAGGTGTTTTGAAAGACTGCCCACAGCTTTTTACAAAAAAAAAAGGCAATTTGCAGATATCAGGTGCTGTGTGGCTCTGAATGGCAAGAGTCCTGTGCTGCAAAGTGGGGGCTGCATCTTAGTGAGGGTGCCAGGGGAGGCACCCTGCAGCAAGGCAGGTTGGATACCAGTCCTGCATTCCTACAGCTCTCAATTATGGGGTGTTAGTCCTTGTTGTCATTGCACTTCACAGAGGAAGAAATGTGAACTAGATGAAGTCAACAGCATACAAGAAATAAAAAACAGGAGTGGTTGTGATGCCTAGACAGGCTTTGAGTTTAAGAGCTCAGAAATACTTTAAGTCTTAAAAGGCATCCAAAACCCCAGCTTTTGAAACCTTGCATTGTATTGCTGATGACTGACAGGCAAATGTAACAAAGCATCATTGATTTGCTGTTGTCAAGATGTGGGAAATACCTTGTTTCCATCACTGGAAATACACTACAACAAGCAGAGTAAATAAATAACGATAATTTTTGCTTCCTTAGCCTTCAAAATTGATTTAATGGTTCACCTTATAGGCAAGGTCCTCTACATTGGTACTCCATGTAGAAGCTGAGGGTGCCAGTTCAACAGCTGGTTTCATTGGAAAAAATGCCTAAGAGGCAAAGCCATGTATTGACAATTGAACAAAAAACTTCAATAGTTTTAAGGTGAAATTGATTTTAAAATGCCAACCTGTATTCCTGTTATGTTGCAAAAAACTTTCCAGGTTCCGCACTTCCGTTCACTTCCTGGGTGAAGAGTGGGGGTTCTTAGTTAAATCTACACCTCACTTAAAATGTGTGACATGTAGATATGTTTCTTGCTGTTGAATTACTAGAAAGAAAATGGCCACAGTAAACTGGGATAAGAGACTTCAAGAGTAATTGCAAAAATATTTTTCTACTTGTCTTTTTATTTTTTTCAAAACTGCCACTTGCTCTGAGGGAAAAATACCTTTGGTGAAGAACTTCAGTGCCACTGGTTAGCTATCCTAATTTAGTGCTGCTCAATTCTTTTCTATAGTGTAATTCAAGCAGAAAAGTTATGGACATTCAACCATAATTAGACAAATGCCAGGAAAAAAAACACCTGTCTTTATGCACCAGCTTTTGAATGCTTTGAATATGTGAGGTGCACAAACTTGGAAAAATATTTCCTCTGAATGAGCAAAGGAGTAAAAGAGGTGAAAAAGGTGGAGCTTCTCTGGATAGAAGAGTGAAGGAGCTGCAATGAATAAGGGGTAAAGCAGAGTCACTTTGCAACAATTGGTTAGAAAGAGAGGGAGGAACCCCGTAACTGATGACATTTAAGGCTAGAAATTTACCATGAAGATGTTTGACAGCCTTCAAAAGTGATTGTTTATTGATATGACCCTTGGTTTATCAGCAGTGATAGAAGCCAGACTTAACTACCTCTACTTCAATAAAGAAATTTAACATTTAATGATAATTTGAATGTGCTATTTTTGCTTCATGAATTATCTTGTGCTGTTCAACACTTGTGCCACATCCTCAACACAGTGTTATAAAGGAGGCCTTTAATCATAACTGTTTTGTTTTAATGTTTCTCTTTAGTCTCACTCTTTGACAGCCAAATCTTTGCTGATGTAATTGGGAAATGTTTTAAGGCTGCTGTCTGTTCACCTAATTAAGAAAATGATTGGGTCCCCAGAGGGACACATCTCCCTAGGTGAGACAAATGAAAGAATTGCTCTCTTGCTGCAGAAAAGCCAATCTGAACGTTTTGAAAATATCTCTGAGATCAAAGTATATTTTTAATTTTCCTTTGTGCCTCAGCTGAGTTAAACCAAAGAGGAGCATAGCCCAATATACATATTTACATAGAAGGAAATGAACCATTATGATGTCATATATAGAGGGGTTTGTGGCATTCACAATGAGATATTCATCCCTCCTATGCATGATAAATAAAAAAGTAGTCACTGTTCTCTAAGAAATTATAGTTCTCACCTAATGCTTCCTTTTTTTGTTATTGGCTTATTTTTCAGAATATGCTAATGATAAAATATAATTCCACCTAATAAACTACACACTGAAAAGGCAGGCCAAAATTTAAATGAAGACAAATAGAGGAAAACTCAAATAGTTTAGTGAAAATTTCCAAAACTCTCACTGAATTTGTTTAAGTTCAGGAAGTACACACATTAGGAAAGTAAAAGATCTGATATACCATTGAATCTTACCTAGTTTAAAACAACCCTGCCCTCCAAAGCAAAGCAAAGCAAAGCAAAGCAAAGCAAAGCAAAGCAAACCAAACCAAACCAAACCAAAATAAAATAAACAAAAAAAAACCCCAAACAAACCCAAACCCAGGAAAGCCAGTAACAAAACCCTCCATCTTAATCTTTTGAAAGTAATAATTTCCCCTCTTTATCTCAGACCAGGAAAAATTGATTTTATCCATGCCTAACGCAGCAAGCAGTTAAGGGAATAAAAGCGTACGTGTCACTCTAATGTTGGGAAGATGGACTTGGAGAAATTGAAGTGACTAGTAAGAGTATTAAAGAACAAACTATGAGATTTCAGAGACCATATCACAAGGAAGGGTCTACAAACCGACATTTTTCCAAACTTCTTAATTGTGTGCTCAACACCCAGAGGTATAAAATAGCTGTGGCATATGGCTCACGCTATGATTAGTCTCATTTCTTGAAATGTTTTAAAAATAATCACCAAGATCTGTGTTCTCTCTATACCATCCATCTGGATAGTAAAATTGAGCAGAAAGGCAGTCAGACCTATTTCAGGACTGTGGCATTTTGCAACAAAAAGGGTACAGCTAAGGAGCATCAGGAATCATCAGTATTCAGTTGTTAGCAGCCATCACAGTCTAAGTCTTCATATTAATCTAAAATAAAAAAAATCCAGCCATAATGCAAACAGAATTATCTTTACCCTGTGTCATTGCAAATAAAGGTCACTTACCAGCAACTCACTGGAAAGCTAATGGCAACTATGCTTATATTCACAGAACCTGGCTGTCCTTGTTTTTTGGCTACCTTAATTTTGACTGTTCAGATGACTGAAAATGTGGAGTCAAACTGTGTAAGTGGCATCTTTCTAAGAAAGTAAAATTATGTACTGGTTGGAACGCGGTCATCCAAGAGAGCATACAGGAAAAAGTTTTTGGTTCTGCTTGGATGGAATTGATGGAAATGAACGTACAGCTTCAGTTGGTGGGAGACTGTATTGCTGCTTTGAATTATCAAAATATCATAGAGCCATCAGATCACCCTACTGATGTTGCTAGTTTAGCATTACTCAAAAATCTGCACTTGAGGAATTCTTAAAGAACAAAAGAAGTTGATTTGCAAATTTAAACCCCTAGTGAAAAGAGACACTTTGAGAAACATGCATATTTGACATGCTAGGAATAAGCAAGTTTTATTTTGATTTTTTTTTCCAGCCTGAACCCCTGGTGATAAGTGTTCTGTGTTGTATAGGCACACTAGTCCTACAGGAAGACCTAAGGAAATGAGAATCAATAATGAACAAAATATACTGGCAATAGCTCTGTATAATGTTTTAGGCTATTTTAGTCTTTAAAAGTGTATTTAAATACGCTTCAGGGAAAGAGGAAAAAACTCAACTCTGAAAACTTCTCTTTTGGTTTTTTTTTGTAATTTTAATACAAAGTACAGAAAAAAAAAACCTATAAAAACTAAAAAAAGATAGATGGGAATCTATAGAGCAAAATATTGTTCAGGGAAAGTAGTTTCACAAACCAGGTTCTTGTAATTTTTCTCTCTGACATAATTGGCTTATTATCTTCCATGGTATACAGTGGTTTCTTAATAATTTTAATTGCAATCTGCCATTTTTTGATATCGTCTCATAATCATGGTAATGTAACTAAAAGCAATTTTTTTCTTTTCATGAAACAGTAAGCCATAAGTAATGCTAGTAAAAAATACTTAATATAACATCATCAAAAAGCTGGAATTTGCTGGTTTAGCTCTGTCTGATCCTACAGAATACAGGTGTTAAAACTGTGGCTGAATGATAATGGGAACTCTGTGAACTTGAGTAAGAGCCTGATGGAGATGTATAAACAAAAGTGAATTTGAGAAAGAGTCAAATGTGATTAAAAGGCAATTCATGATGTATCACTCTGGACATAAAACATTTAAAAAGAATTATTAGTATTAGCAAGTGGTATGCTTAACATAATTTTCTGTATCTTTTTTCCTATAAGCTACATCATGTGTTGGTTTAGATCATTTACTCTGTTAAATTGTAAAGGAGACCATTCTTTAGAAACATAGTGGACTGGGGTGACAAAATGGTGTGCATCTAATAGCTAGGTAACTCTGAAACTAGGGAATTTTGAACATCAGAGAAGTTACAAACATGTACAATGTGTTGGAACCAAAAGGCAATTGTGTTCAAAATTCAGCCACTTGATTTTTACATAGTGTAGGAGGGATTATTACTCATAAAATGTCTTTCAAGTCTCAGGAACTTGAAATAAGATGGTTGTACTCTCACTAATACTGGGCATAAACAGCCCAATGCAACTAAGTATTCCTATTTTATTGTGAAATATTTTAGGTGGCTTCTTTATTTCAAGACTTCTCATCTGCAACTGAGCTGCATAGCAGAGTACAAAGTGAGAACAGCTAAATGCTACACAATTCACAAGTCTTAGCTACAAAAACCGCCCAAACAGATCAACATGCCATCATCTTGCTTGCTGACTAAAGCTGACAGCTCTGGAATTACAGGTTGTGACTCTTCTGCTTCAGAAGCCCTCTGTGAAACACTAGACCAAAAGCTAGGTATGGACTCATTCTCAAATAATTTCCATTTCTTTGCTCAAAATGTATAGTGCTGGAGGCTGAAAGCATAAAATGTCCAGAGCTTTTTACATGGACTTGAGAAAATATTGGTGGATGAAGTAGGGCCTATGCTTAAGGCTGTAAATGCATTATTAATTCTAATCAGTGTAAATCATACACTATATGGGGGTTTTTTTATTATTATTAAAGAAATGAAGTGTGAAACTAATACACAGATAGGTCCGTGAATACAAAACATTGTATTCTAGGGTCTATAAATGATTTATTTCTTCCATAATTTCAGTTATGTACTACTCTTAGCAGTCAGTAATTAGGCAAAACCTGTGGCATGGAGATAGCAGATGTACCAACAGGGTCAAAGACAGTCATGTATGGGATGGGAAGAGGAAAGTGAAGCAGTAGAAAGATAAGCAAATACGTTAGATAAGTCTGAAATGTATTAGGCAAGTCCAAAATGTTTAAATTCTGGCCTAAAATCCCTGGATCCCAAATACTGCAAATAGCAAAATCCAAAACTGATTGAAATTTTAAAGACAATAAATTAAATCTGCTATACAAAAGCACATTTCTAAGAGAAGAGCAGCAGAGAACATGGAATTGCTGATCCAGCAAACACATATAGTTATCCTGTAAACATAACCAAGTTTTCTTCCTGAAGAAGAGATTTTTGACATCAGTGACGTGTTTTGGGGCATGATCACAGCCAGTATCCAAAGGACTACTGGCTCACATATGTGTTACTCACTTGAACTGGCTACTTCACTTCAATTGGATGTCCCATTTGGAGTTTCAGATCAGCATAAGTTAGTCTTTTTATACCTGATAATGTTTGGCATGGATTGGGTCCGTCCAAAGAAAGTGCTAAACAAGAATTGGTTACCCTATTTTCCTAGAATTTAGCAGCAAAATGATGTTGAAAGGCAATGACTTGTGTAGGAGTCTTTTCCTTTCTTGATTTGTCTAGAAGAAGTTAAAGATATAAGCTGTCTGCCACCTTTCCCTGAAAGCAGATGTGCCTCTGTTAAAATACTGCAGGACAGGAGGAAGAAATTCAGTGTAGCCTTTACTCTGTAACATTGACATACTGTACTTGACATTGCTTGGAGGAGATTTGCACCTGTCTGCATAGTCACACCTACACATAGCCTTGGCTGACTTAAAAACTCTTTGTTAAACATTAAGTGAAGTGTAAGAGGAAATTAGACCTGACCATAAAAGTAGAAAGAAGCTGGCCTTCAGGGTGTGTTAATGAATATCAGCTGCATTAATACAAGGTGTTTTCCACACACATCACTAATTGCTGGTGAGAAATTCTGTGGTGAGTTACCAAAGGCTGTGTAATACTTGGCAGCTCAAGAGACATCTCCTACTAATAACATTTGGGTCACATCTAGAAATTATTTGAAACAGTCAATATTCTTAAACAGAAGAGATAAAGTGATGTTAAAATAGTGGTGCTTAGTAGAAAAAGTCACTGCTTTTGTTTTGCTAATCAAAATTTTGGAGTAGGTGCTGTGTAACCTTTACCAGTTCCACATTTCAATTGTACAAGTAACTATAAAAAAAGGACAATGCCTTCAAGGTTAAATAGGGGATGAGAGTGTACATCTGGTGAAATGGAATCTAAAATATAGACATATCTCTGATACAGTTTGGGTTTGCTATGATTGTTAGTAAGCTCTCAATTTACCCAGCACAGAATGCCAAAATTTTCTGCTGAAATGCACAGGCCCCTTCTGATAAATGACGTTGCTAGAAATGAGAAAGGGGGAGGAAGTAATTTATTCAGTTAAGCCTTCTAGGAAAGAGATACATGCTGCAAGAAATTATGAGTGAAGGCTAATCTAAGGTGTAAAAAGGAACCCAAGCTTTTCAAATTTATCAGAAAGGAAAAAAGAATAGGATTAAGCATCCTATCTATCACATGTATAACTTGAAGACTTGGCTCATATTTCAAACCTAATGAAGAAAGTTTGTACAGTTAAGTGGTAATGAAGATCTTGAGAAGGTATATTACATAAGGGTGAATACTAGATGAAGATAAAATGGGGGAGCTTGAAGATATGCAAATGACTTTCAGTTTATGGCAGTGAAATTACATTGTGGACTCATTAAGTTGACTTTGGGTTACCTCTATGACAGCAAAATTAAAAATAAACAAGAAAAATAGTCTTATGCAGTACTTGAAACATCAGTGATTTAAAAGGAACAGCATTAAATAGCCTTGTAAATGTCTTAGAATATATTGTGATTTATAGCATAGGTGAATTACACTTACAAAAAATAAATTGCTGACCTTGCTAGATCTTGAGCTGCTAGGAGACAAGTAGGATCTGTGACAAGTCAAACCTTTTTTATAAAATTAACTTGTCTTCTGGCATCAATTTTGGACATTTAGTAGAGACGTACCTACAAATCCTACAAAGTAAGGGATGTAGTCTTCTGTGGTGCTGGCAGCTGCAATAAACAAATGGGGAATTATGAAGAAGTTATTTGAAATACTTTTATTTGCAATTTTTGGCCCTCTCTTAGAAGCATATTTATCTTTTGTTAGGACAGAAGAGAATGAAACTTGAACAATTGAGATACTTTTGAAAAGCTGGAAAAGTCTCTCTATAGTTCTATTCAGTGTATAATAACCACATTTGAATCTTTTCTCTTGAGGAAGAATATATGGAGGAGGAACACATATCACATTGTTATTAGTGTAGCAGATTGTATCTTCCTAAATGTGCACTGAACCCAGAGGAAGAAGAACTGTCTAGGAACCATCAGAATGGGACACACAGAATCTTAGAATTGGATAAATTGTTATAGTACTGAGCAGGCATACTTGATGCAGAGTTTCTTTGTTAGCTACCTGAATGAGTCATTATCTCACTTCAAATGCTTCCTGAAAGCTGTTTGCCTGGTTAGGGGATACCAGCATGTTTCAACACCTGTGCTAAGTAGAACATGGATTCAACAGGCACTCAGCTGCAAGCCATGTAGAGAGGTAAAGCTGGAAGATGAGGATGTGGTTGTCCGTGTCAGGGTTAGACAGTTAAACACCAGCAGCAAGGTACCAATATGTTACAGGGCCATTAAAGAAATGGTGACAAAAAGACAGTTCAATTCATTAGTTCATTAGAGAGTTCATTCCATTTATCAGGATTCTGTAAACTGTTAACAATTGCATAGCTTGAACACCCACAGAGACAGAAGTCAAATGTTGTGTTTCAGGCTGTGGGAACCTAGAAAAAGGTATTGCTGTATTGATACTCAGCTGGCTAGAAAATATCTTTAATGGAAAGTATTTAAAAGAAATATAGCAGCTGTATAATCAGTATTTCTAAGTGTAGGGAATAGTAGGATTTGGATAGAGAAGAAAGAAGGGAAAGTAAAAAATAACAATGTTTATCTATTTTAGAGGTATGATTTGAAGTTTTAAGCTCCAGTGGAGATCCTTGTAATCAAGAAGATATAACTTGGAGGGGAATATTCTGTCCTGTGCTTTCTTTTTACCAGGACTGTATATATAGCACTTAATTCTATATTATGCTGAGACATAATTCTATATTATGCTATTGCATACCATGCTACACATAAAAAGAAATTAAACCATTTGTGGTAGACACCCCTACCTATCAATCTAGTTTTATGCCCAAAGTTCTAGCCTATAGGATGCATATTATGTCATTAAAGTAATTTTGTAACTTGTGGCAAGTCAGAGGGAAGATCATAGAGACTTAGATAGGTTAACAGTCATATGGCTTAAGGTGTACTGAAACATTTATCTTCACAGGTTGCGTCAGAGAGCAGCAAAAAAAAGCAAGAGGATAGGTTGGGACCAGTCGTATTAATATTGCTCAAATGGTGTACAAGTATCACACAGCATGAGCTGCATGTGAGCATACCCAGTTAGCATCATTTCTATTTGCAGCCCTTTTTGTGGGGAGAAAGGGGGAGAGGGAGTAGGAACATGAATGCAGCTGGAACTGTAACTAAAAGCATTGGCTAGAACAGCCCTCTGTACTTGCATATATCTTGTAAATCCTCAATCTTACCTGTTCTGTTAATGGAGCATGAAATGAACTGTGACTTCATGTATTCAAAGCAGGATGTGTTTAAATACCTGCCAGTAAAAGGAAGGCGAAATTCAAATTGATCTGGACTGATGATATCCTCTGGAACCAGTGGGCTGCTTTACAGTAAGATGACTGAAAAAATGAGAGCAGTGGCCAATGTGTGGCTGTGGTGCATTAAGCAGCATCTTAGGCTACAGAAAGAATTACTGTGGAAATTTTTGATTTTTAAATCTCCAGTGAATCTGGAAAAGTCAGAGAGTCAAAGTATTTTTCGGTGGTATCTCTGAAAGGGTGCCTAGTGTGAAGGCTGCAGCTAGATGAGAACCTTAACAGTGAACTTCTGCAGTATTACTTGCACTCTTGAGTCAATGTGATCTCAGTTGCGTGAGTTACTTTAGGCAGCATCTAAATCAGAAATATGAATCTGAATGACCACATAGGAAAAAGGATTTCATCTTGCTTGGTGATCTGAGACAGTGCAATGTCCTCTGCCAAGGTCAAGTCTGCAGCAGATAAGGAGTTGAACCTAAAATACTGACCTTATTTTAATGTTTTAAACACTTAAATCAGCACCTTCCCTGGCTTTGTGGTACCTCATTTTGTGTTTACCTGATGACTGTATGAGAAGAATATTGGGAAACAGAATTCTAGAAATGGTTTACTCAGCAGAGCTTCCTGTGAAGAAACCAAAAGCTCTTCATCCTCAGTAGGAGCTCAGCCAGGAATTGCCCTTGCAATGTGGCATTGTGGCATTTAACAGTCAATAAAACTAAAGAAAAATGAAAGCAAAGCATTTAGCTGATCAAGCATGTAAAGCTACGCTTCTATATTTGGGTGAAGAATATCCTTGTGGGACAGCTACGGAACTGATGTGCCTTTACAGACCCTGACAATAAGCTTTTATTTTAGATGATCCCTTCTCTGCGTAGAGAAGGAAGTCCTTTCTCAGTGTCTGCTGTTAAGTCCTTCACAGCTTTATGGCTCTTGAGTACAAGTAATTTTTGGGGGCTGGCTGTGTTCCTAAACTCCCTGAATATCAGGACCCTTTAATCAGGATGTTTCTGATGTTTGAGGACCTAGTCCAAATATACCTCTCTTGCTAGTGCCTGTTGAGGGATCTTTTGCCATGTGTATTTCCATGAGCTGTACTGCTTTTTCCATAAATTTGCCTCCCTTCTGAGATAGTGAGATTATTTTCTGGTGAGATAGCAAACATCTGGGAGATATACCTTAGTTAGGTTTCTGTCAAAATCTGGAAAGCAGACAAGTCAACACACATGAGATATCTGGGAAAGGGATAGTAAAATATAAACAAACTTTAAAATGTAAGAGAGGACAAGAATAGAAATGAGCAAAGCTAAGAAACAAATGTTGTAAAATCAGTTAAGTACAGAATATAAAGGAGAGGGATTGCAGGATTAGGTATCTTGAGTGGGATTGAGCATGTACTCACTGTGGGGGGGAGAAATATGCAGATTAGTACTTTAATTGTCACATTAAGAAGTCAATATTATTGCCAATTTTTAAAGCTACTTGTTATAGCTTTAATAAGGAGACCAGTGGGAAAAGGTCAAACCTTTTAATGAAGCCTTAGAATGATAGGATATTGGTAACAAAAATGTATTTTCTTAGATAATAAGGTGTGTTTAAAATAAGAACATATTGGACTCTTTAAGTCTGATGTAGGCTAACCCATTTGCCAAACAGAACAATGACAAGATTGTCACTACAACTCCACATGTGTACCCTGCAGGAACGGGATGAAGAAAAGGAATGAGGTGAGTGTGCCAAATTCTTAATGTAACTGAGCTGACCTGTCTTGTTCTTACCAAACCGTATTTGTAATTAAGGCAATATATTATTCAGTTTTCCTCTAGCCTTTTCACCAGCACTGACGTTGGTTCAAATACTGAACTGGCAATAGCACTATGCCGACAACTTTGCAAGCATAATGGGTAGACTTACATGAGACAAACTAAGTTTTTAAAAAAGAAGTGCTGTAGAAAACATGAGTATGGATAAAATGTCTTTTTTAAATTTGCAACTCAAACATAGGCAAGAGCTGAAGCCCAGGGGATTTACTTAAGGAATTAAATGTTTAAGCACATATTCAACCTCTTGAAATCTTGAAGATTGCTAACCAAAAGTTTGCATTGCTTCCTGTAAGTTATGAAATAAATTACCAAGGCTCTAAGACACAGGATAGGTAAGTAGTTATTTCACAAACATGAACTAAGTTGTTCTGCAGCATCATGATCCTTTTCACCCTACAAAGCAATGGCTCTTGGCCACAGCTAAAAAAGTGCCACCTGACCTGTTGCAAAAACATTCACAAACAATCTTGTATCCCATTGTTGCTTGGCAGCTTGGACATGAAGGATAGGGAGAAGACAGCATGACAAAAATATCAGATTATAGGAAAAGATTCTCATTACCATGATAGGGAAATTGGAATGTTGCCTAACAGGCCCTGTGAAGGTCATGCTGTGTATTCCGAAGCTGATCGCTGGCACAAGCTTAGTGACTGCCTGGGGTGCTCTGTGTGTGGTGGAGTAGGAGGATGGTGAGTGGCTGAGTGGAAGGCAAGTGCCATTTACTAAAAATAAGGAGAAGAGGAAATACCTGAATATTGTGTCAGTGTCCCACTGCTTTGGCTGACACTGGTTAGTATTTAGAAACACAGCTGCTTGTCACTTAATCCATGTCCATGTAGGTTACTGATGCATCATGAAAACCAAACCAACTTCTGCTGGTCATTAAAATGTGTTTGTGGGGAGCACTTCAAGAAGAAATGATCCAAAAACCCTGCTCTGTGCATGCTGTAGGTTTTAGGAGGCACTGAGTGATGGAGCTCAGCATAGAGCTATTGATGTGGTTTCCCAGAAAGCATAATGACAAGATGCAGTTTTTGGCAACTCTTTGAAGCAAAAACCATGACGTGCAGATGAACACCTACAGATTGGGATATAAGCAATACAGTATTAGTTGTCCTTATTCCTGGAAAGTAGTGTAGCTGGTAGGTTTTGGTGGTCTTACTGCCTTTGTACAGTGCTAGAATCAGTTAACAGATAACCAGCAGTATAGCAGCTCAGCACAGAGAGACCTGCTGAGTAAAATACCAGTAGTGTGTGAATGTTGCAATATAGATTTAATTCCTTGTGCTCGATAAAACTAATGAGTGAGGAAAGAACAACTAGAGGCCTCAAGGGAAGTAGCAAGATTTTTCTTAATGTTATTTATTAGACACCTAAACCCAAAAAGATTGGTCAGTCAAAAAATGACTAATGCCATTTTGTAGCAGTTTGTCTATTATTTCAAAGGACTGACTTCTTTCTATTCCCATATCCCTATTACTACTTTAGGTTATGCTGAAACAAACAGACTTGCCAAATCTCTTGAGATTACTGAAAAATACTTGAAGATACTTTATTTTCTGTTTTAATTTTTGGTATCTTAGGTGAAAAATTTGCTAGTATTTTGCATTATTCTTACACAGCTTGAAAAAATTAAAAACTTGCAAATGAGAACTATTTCTAATGCTTAAATATTAGAAGTAATGTGTCACTGTTTATTCAGTTGATTTGTGCTGGAAGAGAATGATAGAATATCCTCAGGGGAGGTTTAGGCTGGATATTAGAAAAAGGTTCTTCCCCCAGAGGGTGATTGGACACTGGAACAAGCTCCCTGGGGCAGTGGTCACAGCACCAAGTCTTGCAGAGCTCAAGAAATGTTTGGACAATGCTCTCAGGCACAAGGTGTGATTCTTGGGGATGGTACTGTGCAGGGCCAGGAGTTGGACTTTAATGATCTTTGTGGGTCCCTTCCAACTCTGAATCACAGAATAAGATGAGTTGGAAGGGACTCACAAGGATCATCAAAGTCCAACTCCTGGCCCTGCACAGAACAACCCCAAAGGGAAGCCCCAAAAATTACACCATGTGTCTGAAAACAGAATGAAAGATTTTGAGGAAAATCCAGTGAAAAGCAAGGGTGATGATAGAACGCATGGAAAGGAAAAGTGCAAGTTCTCTTTGTTCTTTCAGGGCACATTATGTTCTCTCCCTCTGTACCCTTGGACTACAAGTACACTGTTAATTTACAGAAAGCCAATGGAAAAGCAAGAAACGAATTGCTTAAATTACATCTTATTCTGTGGTCTGACCTCTTAATGAAATCTGACAGATAAATGACTTCTGATTTTTTCTGTCTAGAATTTCTCCAATCCTCAAAAGGTGCCTTAGACGGTTTCCTGTTTCATTTAGCACTGAAAGTTGTTCTTAAGGTGTTTTTACTGAGTAGTACTATTGCATTGAGAAAAAAGCCTACAGCTGTGACCACAAATAAGACTTTTTTCCCTCAACAGGTTTCTGGCATAAGCAGCCATCGTAAAACTCCTTACACCTTGATAAGAGGAGGGAAGAAGGGCAGGCAGGGGAGGAACTATCCTCCCTCTGCTGGAAACAGAACTGTGCCTTCTGATGGACAACATAAATAGTTGTTATTTGTTACACGTAGAACCTTCATGTGCGATATGTGCTTAAAAATATACACTGATATGATACTGCTATGGTTCAGTTTTCATTAGAATGGAAAACAATGATGCCATTTGAAGATGTGTGTTGGTATAGCAGTGACTGTATTTAGATGCAGACATCTGACCTCCTCCATAGTTTATCAAAAGTTAGACGTGGTTTACATGGGGCTTTTCAAATCATCGTGAATGCTGTCATTGTACTCATGTATGGTGGATGAGAAACAAAAGGAGTTTGGTATTGCACCCATATCTTTGGGCATACTGTATACAACAGGGATTCAATCTTTACATAAAAATAACAAAGAACAGGGTTTTTTCTCTATCATTTAGCAACTGTAGATGCTCACTTTTTCTGTGATAGGTGTCAAAAAAATTACAGTCTACTGGAACCATGGAATTGCATTTATCTGTAGAATTAAACATTGATACCATCAGTTGCTGTTCTCAACAGGATTTTTAGTTATATTAATCTTGTCAGTTCTACTTTACCTCATGAACTTTTGCAATTAGAAGCTGGTGGAAATTTTCCTCTCTGATAGCTGAGAAGGTTTTTGAGGTTTCCTAAGATCTCTGACCTTCCCATATGCCTATGGAGAAAAAAAAGTTATAACAGTTCTAAAATGGAAAAAACAAAGGGCTGTGTGATAAAACCCATCTTTTTTCTTTTCAGTTACCCTTCAATTGCTTTTGAAAAGTCAGATGGGTGCAGATGTAAAATAACTGAATTTAAAAACAAAAACTCAAGTGCTTTATTCCCCATTGCTACACTGTTATTTGGCCAAACCATTGTGTGCTACAGGTAAATTTTTACTATTTTGTGCATTTGAAGACTGATGGCTACAATTAAAATGCCAAAGCAGCGTTAACGGTTGGAATTACAGTGAAGATGACTGTAAAATATTTCCTTTAACTATTTACTGACACAATAGAACTATCCTAATTAAATAATTAAGACAAATAAAAAGAAACACCTTTCAGCAGTTGTGATGCTAGTGGTTGAGCAGAGCAGCTGCCTTGTACCACTGTGCAGTAGAAACAGCAGCTAGAAGTGGAATTGCTGTTGCCACCTGGAACATGAGCACTTGAACCCAAACTTTTTGGTAGTTGTCAGCTCTCTTGCAAGACTTTTGGCATGAGACTTCAGTCATTAAGAATGACTCTAAATTAGTAGTGGAACACCAGGTGAGACATCTTCATGTAATTTAACAGGATTAGAGGTGTCTTGGAAGAGGGAGAAGTTTACTAGGCTATATTCTGTCCCTTTAATGGTGGAGTGTTTACTGTCTTCAGCACCACCTTTCTGTATTTGCAAGGAGCCCAGGGCTCTAGACAAGAGTCTCCAAGCTGCATTCTAAAACACCTTTTTTGTCTGGATCTGATGTCTCTGTGAACTCTCCATCACAACAAGACCCTGAAAAAGATCGAAGCCTTGCTTCAGTAGAGGGCTGCTCTTATTGCATTTGGAGGTTTTTGGCTGGAAGGAAAGAGATGTGGATGTCTTTGATTGGGGTGTATTTCTTTAAATATCTTATACATCTCCATTTCCCTAAAGACTATGGGAGTTTTCACTGTTCCAGTAAAACATGGACTGCTTGAGTTTAAGAGGCTACAGCGCTTCTTGAGGGTAACACTAAGGTCTTCCCTCAATATTTGATATTCCAAATTATTAATCTTTTGCATTTCTTATTAAACTGGGAGCGCTTGCTTTCAGTGCATGGAACTTGAATGATTCTTTTCAGAATTATTTTTCGAGTAGGACCAGGGGAGGTTTAGATTAGATAATAGGAAAAAATTCTTCCCAGAAATGGTTGTCAAGCCTTGGAACAGGCTGCTGTGGTTGAGTCACTAGCCTGGAGGTTTAAAAGATGTGTAAATGTGGCATTTAGGCATGTGATTTGGTGGTGGAATTGGCAGAATTAAGTTTACAGTTGGACTTAAGGGTTTTTTTCTAGCTGAAATTATTCTGTGATTCAAAGGATGTGACCATAATATTAAGACCAAGTAACTCTAAGTTTAATTAGTTGCTTTTCTGACATGGCTTGCCACTTCAACAGTTTGTGTGGTTATGGAAGAGTTGCTGGTAAGGTGAAGTTAATCCTCAAGAATGGGCATGTCACTGAGGCAGCTGGCTATAATGCCTTTATAGTCATTAGCAGAAAAAAAACAGTTGAAAAATGGGATTTGTCTGATCCTTATAGGTGCACTTACCTTAGGATGAAATAATCAATTACTTAGAAATAATCAATTCCTTTTCTTTGGCTGTTAAAGAAACTTAAGTGATTATCCAAAATTGCCACCTATTATATCATTGTAGGTGTAAAAAAGTTTGAGACAATTGTAGAAATAGTGCTTACCTGGAATGCCTGTCTGATTAAAATTCATTGGGAAAATTGTTAGTTATAAAAAAAAAATGCATAGATATATCTTGATTGATTACTCTTACTTGACCTCTTACCATGTTAATAGTGCTGGTAAATTATTTCTATATACAAATCCATTAGTGTGCAGCTAGTAATTGCTACCTATCAGCATGCTTTAAGACTTAAGCACTAGCATTTAGAAAAAAGCCTTTTCTGTTCCTATTAAGTTTCCTGCGCGGGTCTAGTTTATCATATGCACTTACAATCCTATAATGAAAACTCTTTCAAAGGATGAATAATACTCTTTCCGCTTTCTTTTGATTGCATTCTTATAGTAGTTTTAAAGCAAGTCAAGAAATAGCTCGATATTATTACTAGTTTCTGCATAAAATTTACAATTAAAGCATCTACTTGTTTGGTTATTTTTTTTTTAATCCACTGTTCAGATCTCATAATAGCTTAGGAGTACTGAATATGCCTCTGAAAGCATGTTGAATTTTTTTGGCTCTCTTCATTCTTACTCCCCCCATAGGAGTTCAATTGTGAAGAATAAGCCTGTGCAATGTTCATCTACTCTTACTGGTGTTTTTTTTCTAAGAATGGGTCTCAGAATAGTGTGCAGGAACTGGTATTTCTTAATTTTATGCTGTGTCGAGTTTTAGTAGAATGAATGAAGTATGGTTAAGTTGAACTTGCTATCTTGCTGTCTGTATTTTCAGGAAAAAAATTGCCCCTTGATGTGATTTATGGAAAAAGTAAAAGCACAATCTACTATCTTCAGAAAACAGATGAATTTGTGTTATGAAATCACATTGACTATTGTGTTAACATGGAACTGAAGCTTTACAATTAAATGTAAAGCCTGAAGTGGCAGGGCTTTTTTGTTGTAGTAACAGCATTATTGCTCATTGACCTGACCTGTAAATTACAGAGAGGGCAATGCAACACACACACTTAATTTAATGGCTGTAGTCTGAGCGTTCATTAAATGATGAATAGGTGCCTCTAACACAGCCAAAGCTTTATTGTTTGAAAACGGTTCATCTCAGATGCAACATTGCAAGACTTGATTAAGGTAATTGTTGTAGTTGGCTACATTAGCTTGTTTGATGTATTGCCTTTTTATGTTTTCTGCATCTTAATTAGAAACTATTTAACTATATCAACATTGTGTCTTTGAGTAATGGGAAGGAAGACCTGCTAGCTGCAAAGTTGTCTTCTGTTGCTTGCAGCTCAATTCTGAGAAGCATATGTTATGATCAGGTTTAAACTCAAAAAAGCAAAGAAAACTAAGTCTCTGAGCATAAACTGGAAAGAACTTAGAAGGTTCAAAATATTCCCAGAAATGAGATTAAAACCAAACGAGGTTAGATGTTGATGCCAAAAAATGGATGTATTTTATTTAATAGTAAAAGAGGCAAAGGGAAGAAAAAAGAAAGAGAGGAAGAAATGGAAAAAAGAAGTGTGCATGGGGGGTGGGGGAGCAGGGAGAGGTGACAAGGTTTAGGTGGGAGCATATCACCCATCCAAGGGTCCCAAAGACATCTCGTTGCTCCCCTCCATCTGGTCTGCTGGTGCTGAGGGTCCCCCTGTCACCGCCATGGCCACGCCACTACATGCCATCACATCCTGCCACATGCTGCCACACCACACGCCAAAGAGTGCAGAATCCCGGGGATGAATATACACTTTGGGCCAGGTGGGAACGTCCATGTGTCTCCCCTTGCAGGGGCTGGCTTGACACTGTCCCTTGCAGCACTGAGGGTCTGTTGCATCATCTCTGGTGCTCTGGTGCAGGGTCTGGGGACCCCTTTGAGGGGGGCCCCTGTGATGGGCCATGTCACCCCTTCTGCTGTGGATAAGCTCCCCCCCCCGGTGAGGGCCCCTCAGCTGGGCTGCTCTGCACAGCACAGGATGGGCAGTCACTGCACCTCTGACCAGAGGCTTTTCCAACACACACACACAAAGCTTCTCCTTCCTCCACCCTCTGGTGCAGGGGGTCTGTGGGAGCCTGGCAGCTGGTAGCCCTGGGGCTGTGGTCTCCATCTTGGAGGTGTTAAGCTTGTGCTTTGTGAATGTCCCCAGCCCTGAGTTGTTACTTTATCTTATCTTCATCAGTGAGCCCTGTAAGGCCTCGGTCAGGGCCCCATTCAGGGTTTGGTAGTCTTCTCTGCTGCTTTTGTAATACAGTTTTAAAAGTCCTTCAAGAAAATATTTAAGTCATAGACTATAATATTTCAGTCTCTGACAGCATATGGCAGTAATCACACCAACGGGCTTTGCCCCACTTGGGGTTCTCTCCTTACTTTACACATCTTAATATATCAACAAGATTCAAGGAAGGGTTGGAACTTATGGTGCCTCTTGACACTACCTTTAGAGAGCAGAAGTGACTGTTTAGTTTCATTTGGAGTGGTTTTTTTCTGTTAATATAGGGAAATACTTTTAAGTTGGGTCACTTTTCAGGCCTGCTAACCAAAGAAAATACTCAAAATCAAGGTGCTAGTATTATGGAAGAGGCGTTAAATTAGTGAGCAGATTTTATAGTTCTCTTTATACGCAGGTGTTTAGAGGAAAAAGGCAAATTTTTAAATGCTGCTACCAAGAAAACACAATTTCTTTCGACTTTTTCTTGTCTCAAACTAATTGACAGACATTTGCTGCTGTGGCAGCTGGGGAAAAGCAAGGAGTAGGTAAGCAGCTGATACATGTATAATGTTGATAAAAGAGTTAAACTGGAATTTGGATAGTAAAATGATCTCAACTGGTAAGTGCTAGAATTAGTGCAAGATTTAAAAAAGTCACCCAAACATAGCAAAATAAGCTCACTGGGGTACAGCTAATGTGCCATCTTACCCAAATGGTAATAGTGCCTCTGCAGCATGAAGATGTGTGCAAGAAAAAATAAATTCCCTCCAAACTTGTAGCAATATAACAACTGATAGTAACTGTTTTGAAGATGGGGAGCAAATGACGAAGAAGGGCAATTTATATTCACCACAGAAGTATCCATGATGTTCTTCAGTTGGTGCTTCTATGTTTAGCCACTTTTCCTTGAACAAGTGTGTCCTCATATTGTAAGGAAAATTTTTATGTGCTTGAAATGCAAAAAAAGGAAAAAAAAATCCGGTGGTTTAGCTGACATAAGAGAGACCACTTGGAAAAGAGCTCTACAAAGGCTTATGGTTCTTCTGTGCTACTGTCTCCTGACTGTCAAGTATAAATAGTTCTTCAAATATTGTGTGAAATGTTATTGATAACCTAAAGCTAAAAATCATTGAGCTTATCAAAGTAAGACATTTTTGAAAGGATGAAGGGTGTTTGGAAGATAATTGTAACTGTAAAGCAAACCTCAAAGACACAAAGCCGGTCTCACAGAAAAATGGCAATATTTTAGTTTTACTGGTTTCTACCTCTACTGTTTCTCTAATCTTAACACAGAAACCATTCCTTTCAAGTACTTCTAAAGAGTTTTCTAAAAATAGAAATTGAGACTCAAGAACTAGTCATATTCAGCCTGAACCACATGACTGCTGGGCTTGCTGTTTGAAAGTCAGGGCAAGTTGGTGGTACAGTGAACTACAGTTGTGGGGTCACACTGGCTTGAGGTGAGGAACACAGAACATATAAACATTAATGCAAAAATAGGTCTGATGCCACTTGACACCTCTTGAAGTCATCCTGGAGATTAAGCTATAAAGGAAGCAGAATCTGATTAAAAGCAAGAAAGAATATAATGTCAGTTTTGATATTGGTGTCAGTTCTGCTCTAAAAGACAAATAGTGTCAGAGAGGTTCCTGTCAAAGGTTTGAATTATACTGCTAAAATCCATCAGTAATTTTTGCAGGGGGGGTGGTTCTGAGTGCAAGGGAGCCAGCCAGAGTCAGGACACGAACACCGATACGATTTGAGCATCGTGCTCTGCTTTATTGCTTACTTTCACTAACTTATATCTACTTTGCAAAGATTCACGCCCTATTCCCATGAGACAGCCGCTAAGCAGCGGGGGAGCTGCCCAGTGTATAACTTTGCCAAGGATTTTCAAGGCAGCCTGCTGCCACGTGTCTTTCTGGCCTATCTGCAGCCTGAGGCCAGTTCGGGGGTTTTTCCACAGCAGCCCTGGGTTGTCCAGACTGTCCTGGGGTATCATATGCCCCTGTTCCACAAGTAATCCCTCTACAAGTAATAACTTAGGGTGATTAGAGACAAACTCGGACAGAAACCCGAGAGAACAGTTATTCAAATGTGTTCTCTTTCCCTAAACAACCCCTGTGAGAATGCGAAGTGAAGTAAATTAGGCTTGTACACTGAAGTACACATTTGTACTTTGCTTTTTCCAACTCTCCTTAACTTCTTCATGGGCAATACCTGTAAGCTTGCTTTGTGCGGTCATCACAGTGGAACATAAGAATAGCTAGTTCCTTAAGTTCTCAATCAACCAGCTCATTGCTGAAGGAAAAATTTCTTACACTCCCAGCCTCAGGCTGTATGATTTGAGCAAGGTATGAGTTATCTGTTCAGCTTGACTTGAAGCTTTAATTTCTGAAAAGCAAAATTTGTTTTTAATTTCTTCAGGCTATTATATGATTAGAAGACAAAACCGAAATGAATGAAAAATAAAAGTGAAGTAATTTTTCTGACTGCTGTGAATTAATGTAAATTATAAAGGAGTAAGTTATTCTCACACAAAGTAAACTGACAAGCAAACAAAAACATAAGCTTTGTGGAGTAGTTACTTAAAGGAGTTCACCTACTTCTCAAAAATACCAGGGGAATCGTACCTAAATTTTATTCATGTTCATAATACTTGTTAAGGAGTGACAGTATTAATTCCCAGACTAATAGCAGCAACAATCAAACAAGGCCCTCACTAACAGCTGGAGTTCATGGGTTTTATTGAGTTGATGACTATTTTCCCTTTGGTGTAAGGTCTCTTAATTTAAGAAATTGGCACATTCAGTATGAAGTACAAAACATGAACAGAAAAGACCAGCCAAGTAGTTTTGCTAAGTGAAATAAATAGTTGCTGAGATTTCCACTGAGCAGCCTGAAATGAGGGCTTTTCTAATGACCTAGGCTCTTAAAGATGAAGGAGAGAATTGTGGATATACAGCCTCTAGCCCTGATTCCAGTCAGCAGCATAGGACAGGTGGTCCTGCCACCAGGCTCTACTTCACTCATTAAATGGATTAGGGTGATGAAGCTGTCCTGTCTCACAGGCATGGCTGTACTTTGTGGTCTTCACAAGGTATTCCTGTGTCTGACACAGCATTCTGGTTCTGAAATAGCTATTTAGAGAATATATATATAGGTTGTGCTGTTCACAAAAAAGACTTTCAAGTTCCATTTCTAAAATATCCATTATCTTAATTTATTAGAAAGACATATCTTGTTGAAAATTCCATGTTGGGTGTTTACTACAAACATTCTCAGTAGAGAAGAGGAATGTCATCTCCTAAAACATGTATTGATATGGCAAGACAGAGCTGGGCAACATGTTCAGAAGCCTGCTGAGCATACTGTTTTCTTTGGGCTGATGTGGCACTTTAGGGTGGCCTCTTTAGGATGGGTGAAGGGGGAGGAGATTCTTGGTTTTGCAATGCAAGATGAACACTGGGCACAGGGAAGGAAAGAGAAGGTCAAGATTGTCAATGCTGCAGGGTGTTTTTTCTACTTAAGTCATAGAATTATAGAATGTTAAGGGATCGAAAGGGACCTTAAGGATCATCTAGTCTAAACCTTCCACTAGGCCAGGCAGTTCAAGGCCTTATCCAATCAGGCCTTAAACACAGTGTCTCACCACCTTCAAAATAAAGAATTTCTTCCTAATAGCTAACCTTAATTTCCCCTCTTTCAGTTTATTCCCATTACTCCTTGTCCTATCACTGCAGTTCTTGATGATGAGCTTCCCTGTAGCCCCCCTCAGATACTGGACGGTGCTGTGAGGTCTCCACACAACCTTCTCTTCTCCAGGCTGAACAGCTCCAGCCTGTCTTTCTAGGGGAGTTACTCCAGTCCTCTTATCAACTTCATGACCTCCTCTGGACTTGCTCCAACAGTTCCACATCCTTCTTATATTGGAGACACCAGAACTGGACTCAGTACTCTGGGTGGTTTCTCACAAGAGCAAAGTAGAGGGAGAGAATCACCTCCTTTGATCTGCTGGCTATGCTGCTTTGGATGTAGCCCAGGATTTTGTTTGCTTTCTGGGCTGCAAACACTCACTTCCAGTTCATCGTGAGCTGTTCACCAGCCATCACCCCCAAATCTTTCTCTGCATGGCTGCCTTCAATCGCTTCTCTGCCCAGCCTGTGGGTGTCCTGGGATTGCCCCCACCCAGGTGTAGGACCTTGCACTTGTTTTGTTGAACTTCATGACGTTTGCATGGGCTGTCAGAGACTGAAATATTATAGTCTATGACTTAAATATTTTCTTGAAGGACTTTTAAAACTGTATTACAAAAGCAGCAGAGAAGACTACCAAACCCTGAATGGGGCCCTGACCGAGGCCTTACAGGGCTCACTGATGAAGATAAGATAAAGTAACAACTCAGGGCTGGGGACATTCACAAAGCACAAGCTTAACACCTCCAAGATGGAGACCACAGCCCCAGGGCTACCAGCTGCCAGGCTCCCACAGACCCCCTGCACCAGAGGGTGGAGGGAGAAGCTTTGTGTGTGTGTGTTGGAAAAGCCTCTGGTCAGAGGTGCAGTGACTGCCCATCCTCTGCTGTGCAGAGCAGCCCAGCTGAGGGGTCCTCACTGGGCGGGTGGGGGGGGAGGTGTGGAAGCTTATCCACAGCAGAAGGGGGTGACATGGCCCATCACAGGGGCCCCCCTCAAAGGGGTCCCCAGACCCTGCACCAGAGATGATGCAACAGACCCTCAGTGTTGCAAGGGACAGTGTGTCAAGCCAGCCCCTGCAAGGGGAGACACATGGGTGTTCCCACCTGGCCCAAAGTGTGTATTAATCGCTGGAATTCTGCACTCTTTGGCGTGTGGTGTGGTGGTGTGTGGCAGCGCGGCCATGGCGGCGACAGGGGGACCCTCAGCACCAGCAGACCAGATGGAGGGGAGCAACGAGATGTCTTTGGGACCCTTGGATGGGTGATATGCTCCCACCTAAACCTTGTCACCTCTCCCTGCTCCCCCACCCCCCATGCACACTTCTTTTTTCCATTTCTTTCTTTCTTTCTTTTCTCTTTCCTTCTCTTTGCCTCTCTACTATTAAATAAAATACATCCATTTTTTGGCATCAACATCTAACCTCGTTTGGTTTTAATCTCATTTCTGGGAATATTTTGAACCTTCTAAGTTCTTTGTGGTTTATGGACAGAGGCTTAGCTTGCTTTGCTTTTCTAAGTTTAAACTGGATCGTAACTTGGGCCACCTCTCCAGCCTGTCTAGGTCCCTCTGGATGGTACCCCTTCCCTCCAGCATGTGACTGCACCACACAGCTCATCAGTGAACTTGCCGAGAGTTCATTCAACCCCACCGTCTGTGTCCCCTACAAAGATGTCACTCTGAAGCTTCTCACAATAGCTTCAGTGACATATCTTGTTGGAAAAACCCTTCTCTGTGTTAGGAATAATTTAACCAGGAAATGAAGTCCTCCTACAGTGGCTTTGCATTGTGCAGTCATCCTCTGCATGTTGCATTGAAGAACAGAACAAGTCAAGTAGTAGAAAACCTCATCTATTATCAACTCCTTCACAAATTTATTTTAATGTTGTTTTTTTAGAGGGTGTTTTAGAGGGTGAATACTGATGAGCATGTCACAGATGCTTGCTAGTATAAATTAAGATCATACGAGGTTTAAAATATTCCTCAAAAAATGAGCTTGCCAATAAGCCAGTGGAAGGCCTGTCTGAGCAGTAAAACAGTATGCAGTGAAGAGATGCACACAAGTTCCAAGTGAAACCAGAGGCAGGTTATTAGTAATAACAGATTCAGTGCAGAACAATTTGGTTTATTAACATGTTTTCAGTTTGAAGTGTTAACCAGCCACTCACCTTTGCCTACTGAGTTTATTCTGCTTAGCTGTAATTTTGTCCATGGGTAGTACACAGGCAGTGTTTGAGAATGCTGTTGTTTTCTTCCCATCTGGGAAGAGGAAGAGAGGTTTTTGAAGACCAAAGGGCATTATTTGTCACATAAATTGGTCCAAAAATCACATACAACACAAATACACAATATCTTGCCATTTCAAGAAAATAAAACTTTATACTGGGCTGTGTTAAAGAAAAATGCAGTATCTTGCACAAATACCCCCCCCCCTCCCCCAGCTGCTATGCATTTTGCCACACGCTTGTAAGAGCTCAGTTTAACCACCAATTCCGAGTCCCACATTTCAAGTCATGTGGGCCAGTTACCGTCCAGATAGAAGCAAAAGGACTGATTAGAAGTCTAAAGTGAGGAGGAGGTTATGAGGACATACTGAAAAACTGAGGGTTTTTGACTAATGAAAAGACTGAGGGACTTTAAGCCTTCAAATGAGTGTAAAATGTTGGGAAGATGAAAGCAATGACCTACACTTGCCCTACAGAACTGGGGTAAAGAAGTCATAAGCTAGAACTGCAGCAAAATATGTCTAGGGTAGGACTGAATTAAACTTTCTAAGGATTAAGCTAATTAAACATGGAATTAGGTTTTCTGTGGAGCTGGTACAATTTCCAGTAAAGGTGGTGGGAGATGAGTTTACACTTCCATCAGTGTGAATGATTTCGATCCTTTTGGTCTGCCCCAAGGTGAAAGCTTTGCTGGGACAACTTCCAAGGCTGTGTGACATTTCTTTTGCAGCTTAGAGTATCCTCAGCAAGATCATGGTATCTGTCTTAGGCCAAGCTGAAGGGCTGCTCATGGTAACTATAATAACCACATGGATTACCATTCTTCTTATATTGAACAATATATCTTAATGAATGAGATACTTAGTATTTTTTTTCTCTAAGGTGTTCCCTTTTTCAAACCTTTTTCCTGTTGACCTGACTAACATACCAAGTTAAGCAAAATCTCTGACAATTGTTTGTGAATTATTGATTGAAATAAATTGACAAGTTCAGTAATAGAAATTATGTATATAAGAAAGTTAAGTGGAGCTGAAAGAATTAAATTGCTGTATTGTGTTGTTTTAATGTTGGGAGGATCTGTTTGCTTGTTTCCATTAAATTCAAATAAGTTTGTAATCTAGAAAAATATTTGAAACTTATAGTCTAGATGAAGCTTTATTTTTACACTTCTTGTGACAGAACACCTTTATTTCAGTTATTATTAGTAAATGTTATTGCTAGTGAGTTGCATTTACCATCCTACTACGGCTATGTGAATTTGGGAAAAACTTCATGTTCAACAGCTAACAATTTCTTATTGCGGCATGACACTTCAGAACCTAGTCAGAGCCTCAACATGAAGTAAATGAACCAGTGCTTGAAACTTGAATGGCTCAGAGTGAGACTAATCAAGCCTGCATCATGGTCTATTTGAGAGCTCAGTAGTTGCTCTGCATTCAGTGTATTAAAATTGGGAAACTGAGTCCCACTTGGGTCTAGACAAGGAAGGACTGACCATGCTTTGTTTGAAGGTAGATGGATGAGAAGAATTAGCTGCCTGTGCCAGGGTTTGACCCACGGTCCTCACAGTGTGCAGAATTTCTGGTTTCCTGACAGCACTGTCTTTGTGTTGCAGTGCCCCTAATTTAACCGATAAAATGAGGGCCTCAAAAGCAAGATTAGCTAGGACCATAACATCCATCCCTTATCTGTTAATACCTTAGTACATACTCCCATGTACCTTTCTTGTTATGTAGTTGAAGTCTAAAACTTCGACAAAAGCTTAAGTGTGCAAGTTAAAGACTGTTGCAATTGATGAAAAATGGCAATTGGGAAACTATTGAGGTAGAAGCTGTGGATTCTTCTTCTTTGACTGTTTTAGTGACTTATTTTCCTGCATCAGTTTTGATCACGCATGAAATATGTCTGTGGCTCCAGGTCAAACAAAGAAAAGCTCTTTTGTAGCCCTGAAATAAAAAGGAAAGGGCTTTGTTTTATGTAATATTATTAATATTTCAGAATTAATATTGATGCAACTTTGCTCCAGATTCTAATATAAGTTTCTCAGGGATGTCTGAATTGTGCTGAATCCACTACAATAAACCCCAAAAAACATCACTGCTTGATTATTTTTGTATCACTTTCTGAGAAATTTGCAATTCCTAAATAGATATTCTTGGCTTTAGAACAAATCTGAAATATGCACTGGTAGTGACAATATTCCTATTAAATGAATTATGCTGAATAGTTTATTTACATGGTGAATAAACTTATTTTCTGCTGTTAATCTTCAGCAAGGAAGAGGCAAAGAGACTGGCTATAAGGTCACAAGTCAAGCCAGATCCCTTGGCTGTGACATGCTTGTCATGTCTTTCTAACCTAAGTTTCTGCATTTTTTCAGCAGGAAAAGAGTCCACACACTCTGTTTAAACTACTTAAGAAAAAGATTTGGACTTTATTTGCCTTGAGTCAGTTTGCTGCCTGTGGCTCTTTTATGTTCTATGTATTTCTTCAGATGCTAGATGTAAGGTGCAAATTTCACGTATTTTTTTGACAATGCGCATGCTGCAAATTTTAGTAACACAGCAGTGTTACTTTTAATAGTAGTACAGACGAGCATCATTGTCAGCAAGTCGAAGGGAATAATGTGGAAACACATGCTTCTGACTGTGTTTGCTTGAGACAAGTGAGAACATTGTATACAAATAAAGCTTCCGAGGCTGTACAGGAGTTAAAAAATAAAATGTGTTTATGAATTATGTTGATACTAAAGCCCAGCATAACAAGTTTCTTGGAGTAGGTACACGACTTATAGTGCCCATAAGGCAGACTGCATTATATTTACCTTGAATGAGTACATGGAGTACTTTGATCCTCTGCTACATTGCCAGCAGCCAGAAAACCTGAGCTTTATCTGTTGCATCTTTCTATGAAACCACTTTAAGATCTGTTCAGCAATTAAACACTTAAAATTCTGTATCTGTTTGAGCTGTATCATACAGGCAGGCTGTTTCTTTACAGAAGATTTTCCACCAGACAGCATAGGGATAAATATATTTAAAAGAATGCAGAGAGAACTGTTCTGGTCATAGAAGGGGAAGAATCCAGAAAAAAAATCAAAGACCTTTATTTATGGGGAGGAAAAAATATTCATTGCTTTCCTGTCATTTACAGAAACACGCTTTATGTCCTGTCCTGCAGAATTTTATCTTGATTTAATGCAATAGGCTGTGGAAGCTGCTGATGATTAAGTAGAAAAGCATATATATGGATGGCTAGGTGTAATCTAAGTGACTACTAAGAAAATCTAAGCTTTCTATATTTATTCTGTGCAATGGAAATGAAATGTGAAAAGTAAAGAGAAAATCAGCTCTCCTATATCTGGACTGTTGCAATGTAAACTGTTTAAATGAAATCCTTAATTATTGACAGAATTAGAGATTTTGATAATGGAAAATAAAAATTAGATGAGCTTACAGCTTCCAAGTATACCAGAAAAAGCATGCTTATTACCAGGATCTCTTTACCCATGTAATGGATAGTTCCTTAGGTATGATTATTGAAAAATGATATTCTATTAATTGTTCCAAACATGTGTAAAGCTACCTCTTCCCTAGTGTGACAAATCTGCTATATTTATGGTGGCGATGATTAGGCTTTTTTTGCAAAATGATTATGGAGATCAGCATTAATGTATTAATTGATCTCTTTGTACATTCACTTCTCAATTCAATACTTTGAGTTGTATTAGGAATTAATAAGCCAATCAAGTTAAGAAAATGACTATATTTCCAGACCTATGTCTAATAAATTCCCATGGTGACGAAGGTAATTTCTTTTTAGGCAGTGACCTAAGCGGTTATGTCAGCATCAAGTAAATCCAGTATCACTGATGACTGAAGGAATTAGGGAACATTTCCTGTAGTGACCAGTGAGAAAAAGCAGAGGTATTCTTTACTGGGTGTCTCACTCTTTAGAGACTAGTAGATTAACCTAAATTTTGGCCTTTAAAGATATTTTAAATAATTACTACATTGATAGTGGTCAACTTGAAACGAGATTTAATAGCAGGTTAAAACTTGCAGGTACAATTTTTCCTCAGGTATCTCTTTTTTTAAATTTTATTTTCCCCTGCAAGAGAATAGATGAGATAAAGCACATTTTTTGCCTTCTTTTAGCTCTTTTATCTTCTTATGGACTTTCTCAATATAATTTCTGGTGTTTTTTGGGTCTGTACAGGCTATTAGTTTAACAGACAGGCCAAAAAATTGACAGCTACCTGCAGCATACACTTCTATCAGAGGATAACTGCAATCTTCTTTCTATAGCAGTAATAGTGTGTATTGAGCTAACATATAATAAAATTCAAGTAAAATTCAAGTAAATTATGAGGAGTGTAAACTAGATACTTGGAAACCCTTAAAGCTTGTTAATACCAAGTAGATCAAAATACTTGCATAAACTGAACTTCCTTCTCCATCAGAGAACTCTGATATGAAATGACACATGGAAATTGATTTTTTCTATGCAAGTGAATAGCTGCTCTAAATCATATCCAAATCAACTCTGAGAGCCCAAGTAACTTTTTAAAAACCTGATTCTGATCCAAGCTGTGGTTTCATCCTGGTGTGATTTAAGTTTGCTTTGTCACATGCCCCTGTGGAGCTTTCCTATTTGCTCACCAGTGAGGGAGTGGATTTTATTGACTTGATGAATTTTTTGAATTGTTAACTTTCACCTAATATTATCTAGTGGTTTGGCAGATCCCCCCTGCTTCAACTGGAAATATGCCTAAAAAAGGCTAGTTAAAAACAACATTTAAATGCAGTTCTACTTATTTGGAATTTAGTATTTTGTATATAGAGATATAATTTACTTCATTTTTTCATTATTCTTGGACATTGAGCATGGTGACAAAAACTTACTCCCCAAAAATTTGAACAATTTTATTGCAGCTTATATCATATAACATGAGGACATGTTTTCCTTTTTGACAGTCTGGCAGGTATTGGTAATCCAAGTTTAAGGGTTTCTGCACAATGGGGATAATTCCATGGAGTTCTAGTTTTTGAGAGGACTTTTTAATTTCTTTTTTCTTGTAAAAACCACACAAAATGCAATAGAAAGAAATGAATGAAAGCAACACTAAAACTGAAAATGGAACATGTTGGTACTCTTATGACTGGTCTTGATATAGACCACTTAAACCCTGAAGTACTAATAATCTTATTCATTAGCATTTATTTTGATTAAGACTTGTCTTTCCTGAGGACAGAGTCTGACCAGCAGCACTTAATTTTAAAATCTGTTACATTTTTGGCTTCCTGGAACCAAGATATGTCTGTGTTAATGCGAAGATGCTGTCTGCTCAGCATTTATGTAGTTTTGTTATTTTTACTCTTTGAAAGAATAGGCATTGAGTGGGAGTATATGAGATCCTGCTCAGAAACTATAAAATCTCAGTTACCCACATGAGAACCTTTTAAATAATAAATGAGATAGCTGTGATTCAAGGCTTTTTCTCCTGACACCCTAAGATACCTTCCTGCTGTCTTCTTTCTCTATCAAACAGATAGTGCTTTTGTAGAATGCAAAGCCCCTTCAAGGGCACTTAGAATTTACTGACCCATTCTTGATTTAGACTTCTGGATTTGTCAACATGTCCTGTGTTGTGTTGGCTATTAACTATGGAGGGAGGGAGGGAAGGAATCAGAAGTGTGCCACCCTCATCTGAGCATGAAGTTAAGGTCTGTTCTCTCAAGGTACTGACCATCTCTCCTCTGCTCACAGTAGGAGCAGAGATCTGTGGGGCTATTCTGAGTGCTACTGAAAGGTACTGATAGTTGAAGGAGTTGCACAAATGCTCTCACGTTTGGTGTGATGATGCATCAAGATGTGGCTCTTCTCCTGATTTCTCCTGAGCAGGAGAGAAATAAGGGTAAAAACCTACTTTTCATGCTATCTAGTGTAAATATCCATCTGATTTAATTGATGTTACTACATCTGAGTCCTAGATGTGATTTAAAGCAAGCTTCCTTCCTGACCACATCTATCTTTCTGAGAAATTCAAGCCATTCACTATTTGTAGGGACTGGTATAATGTGAATCAGATGGATTTAACAAGCACAACCCTATAGATCAAATTACTGGTATGTGTACTGGAAAGGTAACAAAGAATGCACGGGCATTTTGGGGAGCAACAGGACAGAACTACCCCAAACTTTCATCTGACTTATGTCTATAACTTCTAGTTTGAAATGTTCATACAATATGTAATGCTTACCAATATCCTGATCCAATAAATATGCTCTGTTTTAGAAAAAGCTCTTTTATACCATTGTTTCATACTGAAGAAAAAAACAGACAGTGGAAGTACTTGCTTGTATTTGCAGCAACATTAGTTGCTGTAGTCACATCTTAACTCACTGCTTCAGGACTACTGTACACATGGCAACTAAAACATGACATTCAGCATTAGTTTTACTTTTCTACTGTGAAAACTAATCCTTTAATCTCTTAAAGGATTATTCCCTCTCTATTATTGCAGGTTTGGTATACTCTTTGCTTTACTTTTAAATATTTTCCTTCATTTGAGAAGAGTAGTTGCTGTTTGTCTTGGAGCAGTCTCTTATGTTGCAGTTTACAAAGCATCACCTCTGTTACAAATGACCAGAGGACACAGAATTATTTAAATATCTTCGAATAACCTCTTAAGAGAAACGTTTCACATTTTGAATCCAAGTAGATTTCTATGATAACGTAGGCAAATGTAGCTGAATATGGAAATTACTACAGTTTGTACTGTAAATAAGGGAATCTCAAATTTTCCAGAAACCTTTTTGTTTGGCTAAGATAAAAGTACTAGATGAACTACATGGAAACTGAGGTTTCAAAACACAAAAATTAGTTGTGTGCTTTTGAAACTTTAAAGACTAGCCTGAACAGAAAAATTTAGAAATAGGATGTGAAGAATTAAAAAACACTGAAGATGGTCTATGTTCAGGCTTGCTAGAATAAATCTGTTAAGCTTAATTGTAATGGAAGACCTTACAGAAAGGTTGAGGTTTGGATACTATAATCTTAACTGTTGAAATTAGTGCAGAAATCTTTGGACCTGTTAGCATATGCTTTAACTGAGAGCATATTATTTTTAATTAAACTGATGAATGAGACTGCTTAAATCCAGGATGTTTCACTGTATTTATTGCTTTCTGTATTTCTTAGTAGAAATTAACACCTTTCCAGTTACTTCCCCCTACAGATATTTCTTGTTTACTTCATTTTGAAAGGATGGGAGTTGATATTGGGCAGGTTGAACATGTTAGTCAGCTGGGTATAACAGAAGGCCCTCAGTAAAAACGATACTGAAAAATAACTTGAGCTCAGCTTACTTCAACCTTAAGATTTCTGTTAAAGCTCTCTTCAGTTTTGTGTAATGTTAGCCATTACCATCCCTCATACTGGAGACCATAAATGATCCAACAGCACTTCTTTGTTGATATTCATATGAGATTTTAGCTGAGCATATACCACTTCTTCACAACAGATCTCAGCATTTTTCTTTCCTTTTTTCTGACTTTTAGAGCATGTTGAGGCTGGAACAATGATTTAAAATCTCACATGCAGTAAGTCTGTGATTCATGCAGTTAGGAAAGTAAATGATACAGTAAAATGTGTGCACAGTTGGGTTCAGAGCTTAATGCTTGGGCTATTATGCCAGTAATGAGTGTCTGAAGTAACATAACATAAAGACTTGAAATACTGTATTGCTTTAGAAAGGAGGCTGCCTTTTCTTTGTAGTTCAGGAGTGTTGTCAGTCTTTCCTAACTATCATAAAGCATCTGATGCTAAATATACTCACAAGTAGCATTCACCTAAATAATATCTTGCATGTTGATGGGACTTTTGTGCCATGGGCACAGGCAGGGAGCTAAAAGATTAAGTTATATAAGTTTTCATTTCAAGGTCTGACTGCTTTGTTTGTATATTATTCTCAAGAATTATGAGTAATACATCTCTTAAGCCAGAGCAATTGGAAGGAGATTTCAGTAGCTTAAATCCTGTAAATTGTAGCTGAATAAAATACAGTATGAAGCTGAAGAGCCTCATCAGACAAGGACTGAATAGCAAGAGCAGAGCAAAAGCTTGGAGTTGGGGAGGTAAGTGAAATGAGTAGATTAGGTGATGACAGCATGAAAAAACTTGAACAATAATTTTCTACTTAAAAAATAGTTATTTACTGTCTGGTCAGTAAGCAGTAGTTTATTCTGTTGCACCATCTCACAGGACATATTTACAGGCAAAACAGCTAAAAATTTTGGGGTTGAAATGCAACTTGAAACAAAATCAGCCACTGTCTCCTGTCATGATTGATGCAGCAGGAGAAGGTCTTTGTGCTGCTGTTATGATAATGGCAAAAAAGGGAAGAAGCAGGGAACAAACCTATTAAAACCAGTGTAAGGTTTGGGAGGTAGAACGGGTTGAAGAATGGGAAGGCATTTTTAGCAGCTCCTCCTCAGAGCAACTTGGGAACAGTGAGGCCAGGGAAGAATTTACAGAAAAAAACAAGTCATATCTGTGGCTGAGACAAAGGATTTGCCCATGTGGCCCAGGAGAAGTCTGGCTCTGTTTCTTGTCCATATGTGGTACAGTTTCTGAAAAACAAGATAACGTTAGGATAAGGAGCTAGAGAGAGATAAAAGGGCAATGATCTCATTGGCTGTCTTGACTTTTCATTTCACGGAATGGTTTGGGTTGAAAGGGGCCTCTAAGATCACCTGGTTTCAAACTTCCCAATTTCAATGAAGACAGCTTCATCCAGGATATTTCTCAAGTTCAAGCAGTTATAAAGTCTGTTCAGTGCAGTCTCTCTATCTTCCCTGAAATATTCTCCTGGTACATACAAGTCCTTCAAAAATCTAAACTCTCAATTGCACTAGAAACCATGCAGATAAAATTTTGATACATAAATATATTTTACTTCTGAATGCTGTTGAACTGCTTTAGATACCAAAAATTCACAAGAGAAAAAATGAAATGTATCATGTTTGATAAGTCCAAGGAAAATCTGGACTTGAATGGCAGGTTGTTTTAAAGGGGCAGTCTGAATTATGAAATCTTGTCTTGCCTCAATTCCTACCCTGTATTATTGGGGTAGTACTTAATTTTTCATAATTGGTTTTTTTTCTAAGCTGTATATGTAGTTGGATCAAAAATCTGTACTCAACATATTTTCAAAACATGTAGGCCAAAGTAGTTCCATCCCCTCTTGGTTGTCCTGACACTAATTAGAGATAATGTTGAAATTCTTTACTGGATAATAATTTCTTATATAGCTGTAAGTTAGTTCAAATATCTGTATTTCAATATTAAGAATTATATTTTTAGTTTTTGGGGGGATAAAGAAGTATGGTTAGTGTTTTGAAATATACAACAAATTTAATAAACTTTTGGATCAATTTTTTACAAGACATGAAAGAAGCACACAGTAGGCTGCTTCTTTACCAAAAAGTTCTCTCTCCTTAAAACACTGCCTATTGATTTATGTAACCTGTATTTTGTTTGTGCTGTCAATATAGCATTTTGAATAATATAATTTCATTTCATCTTCTTAAACTCAGAGAGTTCAGCAGTAAAATCTTCAGACACCCAAGAAATATGCTGTAAAGAGCTGCAACATGGCCTTTGGTTTTCTATATTGCATAGACACTTTGTCTTGGCAAAAGAATGCATGCTTGTGAAAGGAACACTTCTTTTTGTTTCACATATTTTCAGATGTAAGTAACCCTTAATATCCTTCTACTTGTCTATTTCAAGATTATTGTGGTGGCTGTGTGCTCCTCCTCTCTGAGCTGATGCACTGTGAGTTCTGTATTGATTAATAGGGATTTTCATGCCTTCGAAGCCTTCGTTGTGTTAGAATGAGGAGGTTACCACATAGCATTGGATTTCACACAGCAATAAATGCTGGTAGAAAAAAGACTAAGTTACCAGTGACCTGACAAAGCAATTGCATAATGCTTTTTATAAAGGAAACCATTAATTTTTTTCTATGATTTCTTCTCTAAATTAATTTCTTACAAGTTTCAGATACAATGTCCAGTAAGTTTTAGTACAAGAACCCTTGAAAACAATTTGAAACACTTGATGATGAGCTAGGGAGAGACTTACTAGTGTGATTGTGGTGCAAATACTGTCTTTTGACTAATGAAGGCTGGAGAGAGGTAGTACTCTGGCCATTCCCCTCTGGTCTCACTGATAAGTGAAAAAATACATAAATATGAGCAGCCCACTAATGTGCCTGCATGGCTTATCAAATCTCAAGGAGCAGTGGTGTTGCCTAAACTTTCTTGTTCCTCACCACTTTTAAGAAAAGTCAAGTCACCTGTTAGCCAGTGAAAGATGACAAAGCTATGTGGCAACCCTGGATGCAGACAGACTGGGGGATGAAACTCTGGAAAGCAGCGCCATGTAAAGGGACCTGGGGTTCCTGGTCCATGGCCAGTTGGATCTGTGTTAGCAGTGCCCTGGCAGCCAGGAGAGCCAAGCGTGTCCTGGAGTGCCTCAGGCACAGCATCGCCAGCTGGGCAAGGAGGGGGATTGTCCTGCTCTGCTCTGCACTGGGGCAGCCTCACCTCAAGTGCTGGGGACAGCTTTGGGTGCCACAATATAAGAAAGAGATAAAGCTATTAGAGAGTGTCAAAGGAGGTCTATGAAGATTGTGAGGGGTCTAGAGGAGAAGCTGTATGAGGTCACTTGGCTTGTTCAGCCTAGAGGAGACTGAGAGGAGCTCCTATGGAGTTTTACAGCTTCCTCATGAGGGGAAACAGAGAGGCAGGCACTGATCTGTTTTCTGTGGTTACCAGTGACAGGACCTGAGAGAAAGGCCTGAAAGTGTGTCAGGAGAGGTTTAGGTTGGATATTAGGAAAAGGTTCTTCTCCCAGAGGGTGTTTGAGCACTGGAACAGGCTCCCCAGGGCAGTGGTCACAGCACAAAGGCTACCAGGGCTCAAGCAGCTTTTGGACAATGCTCTCAGGCACAGGGTGGGACTCCTGGGGACAGTGCTGTGCAGGACTTTGATAATATTGGTGGGTCCCTTCCAAATCAGGATATTCCGTGATTCTATGATATTTTTAAGATGTTATAATTTTTCATCACACTGTTTATCCTCAGCAATGATCTGGAGGGGTGTTAGAGTAGTTTCTACTCAATTTAGCTAGATACACTAAGAAACTGGGAAAGAAGTCTTTGAAGTGTGCTTTTAGCATATTTTTTAAAGAGAAGGGAAATTTCCATGGCCTGGAGAAAATAGTTTCATTACTTAGAGCATTAGCAAGGTACTGGATATAGGAAAAATCTGTACATAACTTTCTCAAGAACAGTAATAATTCTAGACAATATACCTCATGGAAAGTGAATCTTATCAAGCACATGATTGTTGCATAGTTATAAGTGCTCTTAAGACAAGGCTTAGCTCATCTGACTTTTCAATAAAAGGCAGAAAAGGCTAGTGACACAGTCCAAGTTTAAAAAATACAAATGTTTGCATGATAAAATTACTACATTATTTTAAGGATGGACTCATCTAGTATGTGGTTTTATAGTCGATTCTGCAGCTGTGGGCTCTTGAATGCTTTTGATCATTTTTTGGTGTTGGGTTGCTTAATGTTAGAGAAGCTTGCAAACACTAGACAGACCTGGGGGAGCAATAAGTGAATAAAATAAAACCTGGGTGGGACCCATCCACAGGAGTTGCTGTGGGGCATCACTCTGAATCGAGCTTTCGTTTTCAGACAGCAGCTGGAAGTGGCACAACTCAATCCCGCAACAGTCGTCCCAGGCTTCTGAAAGGACTAGCTCCCTGTTTTGTGCCACTACTGAAAGCAAAGGGCAACTCTGTTTTATATAACCTTGTGAATATCAAGTAGTCAATTGTGTTAGCTGTACAGGTATGACAACATCAGGAGTCTGGGGAAAAAAAGCCACCCAAAACACAACTAAAACTGCAATGCATTCAGAAAAGAATAAAAGCACGGTATGCCTTCCAATGAGGCTAAGATGTATTATTTGAAATGGTTGAAAGATGAACTTGTTTTAATCTAAGCATTTTTGAGAGGAAGAGTCTTTTGACTGAAGACTGGTTTTTAATATAGCAGTAAGTGATGAATTCTGTCATTGAAAGGTGAACACAGACAAATTGAGTGCAGAAATGAGGAATGTATTTAACAGTGTGAGCAGCAAACCATAGAAATGTCTTAGCCATGGATATGCTCACTTTAACCTCATCTGACCTTCGAAAAATTATTTATCTCAAACATTTCTTTGAGTTGCAGGTTTGACTTACAGACTTCAGGCAGAAATATTGAAGTCACTTGGCTTGTACCAAAGAGGTCAGGCTCAGCTTTGCAGTGTTATAGCTTTTAGAGTATAGGAATCTGTGTTACAATATGTGGCTAGATTGCTTGACCCAGATCACAGCATCCCAATTATTCTTCTGTATTCATCATTCAGGCGAGAAAAATTGACTTTGGCTGTTTCTCACCTGTGCAAGTGTTAAGCTTTTTTCCAGTAAAATGTTCAAGGCTTTCGAGATTTTTGTTGTTCATAGGATTGCAAGGGATGTCAAGTTATTCAAATGCAAGTGCTGAAGAAGTCTGGCAATTAGTGCCATTATGCAATAAAATATAGAATATTAAATGAATCTGTTAAATGTTTGTTTAAAGATGTTTATGTAAAGCAAAATTCTATCATGACTAAAGATACTTCATGTCACTGCGTTTAAATAACTTTACAGAGCAATCAATGCAGGAAACTGAAGCATGTTGATCACAGAAATTAATATTTTCATGCTTCTTTGATGTACTGCATGAATAAATATGGTAACTTGATGAATGCACATTAAAAATATTACTGATACAAGGCAAAACCAGAATTAAACCTATTGAAGTCTGCTTATGGCTTCCCATCCAGTACTTTGTCTGCAACATTGTTAATCCATGGCAATCTGTTATGTCCATACAACTCCCAAGGCTTTCACACTCACTGGCTTGCATTTTCCATGAGAATCTACATAGAAACTTGAATATTTGAGTTGAATCCAGTTTAATTTTCCTTCTGTAATTAAGTCTAAAAGTGATATAAAGGATTGATTCTTACTCTGCAACTTGGAACTAACCATTAAAATTGCATGGAATAAATGATAAACCTATGAAAACTAGGTATGCAAGCAATTTAAATATTCAGGTTTCTTCCTTCTCTTTAGAGTATTTTTTTAATCAGGCCAAGTTGCTATTTGGGTGTGGAGAAAGTCAATACTAGTACTACTACTACTACTAATCCATCTAGTGTGATTCGTGCTTTGATACTGACCTAACAATATGCATGTCCTTCAGTTTGACTTAAAAATCGTTTAACATTTTTCAGCATAGGCAAGAACGCTGGTATGTCTTGTGGTGACTGAAGCACTGAATGGCCCTCAGTCAAAAGATACAGTGTGAGACAGTCAAAAGATTAGTGCTGGAAGAAATTGGATATTTGGTACAGACTTTAAATGTGTATTTCTTAAGTCAGGTGAAGTCTTGCAACCTGTGTTTCTTAGAATATGTGAGATAGAGAAGTCCCTTGCTAGAATCTGTAATCATAAAAATTAGAGTTTCTATTCCCCTTGCAGCCTTAAGGGCATCATAAGGTGAAACACTGATCACTACTGAACACTCCCTGGGAGATCTGGACTGAAGGAACTTGAAGAATTAAAAAGAAAAGATACCAAAAAATCCTAAACCCGTAAGTGTACAAAGTCAGACTTAAAATGCTATTCCTTTAAGTTTCTCAAATTTTGCTCTATTTCTTTGTTTGCTACAATACAGACTTTAAAGCAGTGACATGGTTAATTTCATATCTCACATACTTTAATTCTTGACAAGTGTTTTCTGATGACAAATCTTTATTACAAATTTTCGCTTGGTTTCTCACTGAAAATACTGAAACCAACTTCATTTGAGCAACAAAAGTGGCTTGATAAAGAAAAGATTGATCTTTATGGCTGGTGATTAATAGCATTAACCCTGGTTCAGTAAAGATTTCTGATGAACAAGTTAAATTCTTTAGGCCAACTATTGTTTGATCAAAATTATGTGTATATTACATAATTGTCATTATAAAATTGTTCTGAAGAAAGCTGAAGACTTTAGTGGTAGGAATTTGAATCTTAATGGAAAGCTCTTAGAAGGAAGTTGACATGTCTAATAAGAAGTTTAGAGAGGGCTTTCTGTAGCCTAGTACCTTTTTGTCAGTACTGAGTGTGTTCATTAGAACTTCTACTACACATTGCCTGAGTATGCTGACAATTATTAGTGTATAATGACAATACATAAGTGAAAAAATATAAATGGAATCCTATGGAGTTTTGGTAGCCTAAAATTGATTTTTAGGGGGCTGGTAATGTGAGGTGCTGAAAGAGATTTATTTGTCTTGTAAGATCATTACCCACTGGCTAATGCACTAGGTTGTGGCTAGCTAATGAAAACAAGGTGGGATGAGCCCTGGGAGAGGCAGAAGAACAGAGCAGAATTTTATAAGCATGTGCAGCTGAGGAAACAGTGCTTAAAAGCAAAAGCACAGATTTTCAATTCATTGATGATTTCTTGAGATCTGTCACATTATTGTTGATATATATAGTCAATTACTGTGGAAATTAGCATGTTTCTTTTCTCTTCAGTCTAATTTTGGCTATCTCTTGTATAAGTAGAAGAGCAAAGCTAAATCTTAATCTAAGAACATACTGCAAGTCAAAATAATTAAGCCAAATAACTTGTTTCTAAAGTGACTGCTAAATATTCATAAGTGCTGAAATGAAATTTTTAAAAGTGAATTTTTTGCATGACTCTCCAGCTTTTAAATGGCCTAAATAATCTTTGATATTGTGATTGGAGCACTTCAGAGCATTTTCCTTTTCAGCTAGTAATTACCTAAAGGTAGAAGTTATTAGCTGGTGCCAGCCTTGAAGAAAAAATATTAAACAGCAAACAGACAGTGAACTTTTTGGCTAATGAATGGTGTCCTCACCAGGAATGCCAATAGCAACGGTCTATTGTATGCAAACCAGAAAAGATTAATGGTATTGAAATTGCATCATGATTTTTTTCAAAGTTTATAGGAGTTTGAATTGTGAGGTTTTCCTAAGGAAGAAAGTTCTAGTCATGTCTTTTAGGGATAACTGATTACTATTTTGGTGGTAGAAAAAACTATCTGTCTGGTTCAAATATATTGTTAGCTCTTTCTTACAGTATGCAAACATGAGCATGAAAATTTTTTTTTGCTATTATTCAGAAAAGGTAATTGCTAGTACAAAACTCTGGATTTCAGCACCTTTATGACTTTCTTCTGTGGTTTATAAGATGTGCATTTTTTATCAGTTCAATATTTGTTTATATAAAGCATCTTTAATCATTACATCAATGGCCATAACATTTGGGAATAGAGAGCTACACGATGGATGCCATAAGATCTGTTGCATTTTGAGGGCCAAGGTGAGCTCCAAGAACTCCCTGTAGGCCAGCACTGCAAGCGAAGGACCCATGGGCTGGGCTGGAGGATGTGGTTGTGTGGATGCAGGCAGATGTAGGCACCAGCATCCTGGTGGGGTGGTTGTCTCCCAAAGCTCTGCTCTCAGTCAGGATCCAAAATCCAGGACTGGTTCCATGTTGAAAATAAAGGACTACTCTTTTAAAACCCTTTCTGTAATGTAAAATGAAGTCACACAGCTTTCAAATTTGAAAGATAGCAACCAGGGGTGGTGCAAAAGCATAGAACTCCTACAGTTTTTCTATCCTGCTAACTCACTCCAGGTGTTAGAGCAGAGGGACCATTATGAAAAATATATGTCTTGTCAAATTCTAGCTCCTTTTTCACTACACAGTTTATGAAACAAATGGTTTCCTGAATTTAATATGCTGTCAGGCTTTTCTTCTTATGTTCATTGATATTTTTTCCTAGATGCAAATTCCAGTGACAGGATGATACTTATGCTAATTGAGACAATTGAAAGTTCTGGGTTGTGGGGGAAGAAAGAAGTTCTTTCTGTTTTTTCTGTTGGTAGGAAATTAGCTCTTGAACTTCTGATTAAAAACTAGTAAGGAGTTGTAGGATTTTTATTTTTGTTTCTTCCTAGGTAGAATTAGATAGATAAAATCTTGAAAGAGAGTGGTCTGAAGAAACAGGTGGTAAATATTCTGGAATCCCAACAGGAAGCAAGCAACCACAGTCTTAGCAGAGTTGTATGAAATTGAGATCTGTCTTCGCCTTTCAAGCTGACAGTAATTTTTCCATTAAAGCAAGAATTGCATTGTAAAATCTTTTCAGACCCAGACCTACCAAATACATTTCATATCTGATCTTAGTGCTTTTCCTCCTTAATTTCAACGTGGACAGGGTTGAATCACCAGCTGGCAGACATGGCAATACCATAGGGCTTTAAACAGGGAATAAAGTAGTAAAAGGGTCTCAGCTCACTACTGGCTTTTATCAGCTGTGATACAGAACAAAATGTCATCGGTTTCAACTATGTTTGCACTCAGTCTGATATCGCTACCCACAAGGCATCTGCTGCAAGATTTAATTTTGTCACAGTGGTAAGTGTTTTTACCAGGGGAAATAGTTGAATGTGTGCAGCTAATGATAGGACACGTCTGCTGTTGTGCTGTCAAAAGCACCCATCTAGATGTAAATATTTTATATAAGCTTAAAAAGACAAAGGCTAACATGATTTCTGCTGTTTGTACACACATCAGTGCTGCAAAGGGTAAAACATCAGTCACATTTTTCTAGAATTGGCTAGGGATATGAAAATCTCTAATAGCTTGCTACTCAGATTGCAAGCACATTTCTGCTGGCCTCTCTTAATAAGAAAGATGCAATCTCCCCAGGGGAAAGAGATAAAAGGCCAGAGAGAGTAGAAGATAACGCACTCACCTGTTGGAGATTCAGAGTTGCTCTTCATTTTTCGTTACGTGCTGTAATGGACCCTGTTCATCAGATTAAAAATTTAATGGATGTATGGAGCATACAGGGAAATAGATACCAACCGAGTAAAAATTACTTGGGATTGGAGAATCATTTGTAAAAAGGTAACAAACTATTTTAATAAAGGAACAGCCAAAACGTCCAGCAGAGAACAGCCTGTGCTCCTAACTGACTCTTTGCAGTTTAAGATGTGCAGAGCAGAACACTCTGTGCTGTTGTTTAACTGTGTATTGGCTCTGTCTTTGGCATTTGCATTTTTTGTGTACTTCAAAAGCTTGAAAACGGAAATTATAGAAATAAATGGAATATGGGGCTTTTCTTAGCTTTTCCATTTTGTTTCTATTTATATCAAATAATCATTTTTCCCTTTGCCAGTTAAGTCATACCTGGAAAAAATACAAAACTTTGGAAAAAATGTGAATTTTAAGTTTTTGGGGCTTTTTTGTCACTAACAACTTGTTGTCATCTTGTAAGGGCATATGAGCTGCTAAAATTTGATTTCCAAGATGATGTGCCTGGATCAACTGCTGGAACTATTTTTAGGCAAGCCCTGTGTCAGCAGGCTAAAGGGAGTTGTGCACCACACGCTGCAGCAGACCTTGGGCGCACAACAGCTGTGTTGGCAGTGATCAAATCTTTCAGTAGCATCGCTGTGTGCTGCAGGAGAACACATTCTGGAAGACATGTTGAGTAGGAGGTTCCAGTGTCCCTTCCTTCCTCTCAGATGGACCATTGCATCTCATACTTGGCTACTAGCACTGCAATTTTCTCCTGCTGAATGTTCCTAAGACAATGTGCTTTCACAGTAAACCAGCACTTTCAAGTTGCATTTATTCCATTTGATGAACTGTTGCGAGTTTTTTCCTTCTAAAGTAACGATTTTATCTTGAAATAGCAGGTGTTAAGGAAAATTTCAAAACATAAATCTAAACTCAAGAAAGCTAGAAGCCTGAGAATTGTGCAAATTCATGTTTTTGATTCTTTCAAGTATGCACACTATTAAGGAGAAAAAAAATGGAACTCTCTCTCCTATTTTGTATGCTGGTACAGATTTGGCACAGAACTTTTTTTTAATGAAACTGAAATTCACAGTCAAATTGAAAGCAGTTTCCTTCTTTCTTTCCAGTCAAATGTACCAGTTAATATGAAATGACTGCTTTGAAATACCTGCAATCACCAGACTCCCTAAGACTGATCACTTAGTGTGTTGCTCTTCATCGTTGTAAGGCCTTCGTTGGTATAAAATACGACTTTTCTTTTTCTGTTAATTGGAAAGACACGTGTACTCTCTGATGGGAACAGCACTGGAGGCCCTTAAAAGGATACATATATTCATGGCATCTGCCTGGTTTCATTTTTTTTTTTTTAATTTGTGAAGATTTTTAGCACATGCCTTTCATTTCTGAATACAAAAATATCTGTTCTTGGCTCTTTTCCTTGACTAGTCCACTTTCATTCTAACATACCTTCATGTCTCCCAAGGACATTACATTGGTAACTTCTAAAGCTTGTGAATTTTTTTTTCCTCTTCTGCTGTTAGATAGCAAAAGATTTTACATTTGTTGTTAATTTCACACATTCCTGGTAAGGAAGAATGGCTGTCATTGTTCTAAACAGGAAGTTGTATTTTTTATTTATTATGCCTTTTCATGCAGGGCTTGGATGAATCAGTGTTTGTACAAGTGACATGACAGGAAGGATCATTATTTCTATTGCTGCCCTCTGGGGAATTCACTAAATTGGATGTGAAGACTGTGATATTTTCAAGCTCAAGTATTCTGCTCTCTTATGGCAGTTGCTTCCACTCTTTCTTTCTCAATTTTCAGGTTTTTTCTTTCATGAATGTCTTTTTGTCCTCTACAAGTTCTGCCAGAAGATCCATGTTAGTGGTAATGTTGCATTTTACAACATCCAAATATGTAGTGATTTTATTCACAGAGCCCAAGCTGCTGCTTACAGCTCTGAAAGTTGAAGTTTTTCCTAGCTTTACTAGGGTACAGACTAATTTCTTAACATTTAGACTTTCTGTTTGAATCCCAAAATGGTTATGGAGTAATATTTCATCAGGTGACAGGAATACATCTTCCTCTAGTTGAAGGGAGAGGGTTCAAACACAAGGACGTGTAGTGGTTTTTGGGTTGGTTTGTTTGGGTTTTTTATTTGTATTTTTGGTGGCTTTTTTTAAGCAGTAGTTTCCTTTAGTAGTGGCCTTCACTAAAATGGTCTGTGGTAATCTCTGCTTCATAACGCTTTAAACTAGTTAAGTCCAACCTTCTATCTTGGTTACAATTTTCTTTTTTGTCTATGCCATGAGGAAAAGTATAGTCTAATAGGTCTGTTACAGAACTGGTTTCAATATCGGTTTTCTTTTTTTTTAATGCCACTATAATCCCCATGTTCTTCTGCTTCCTTCTTTATTATGTAGTTGCAAATATGTTCAACTTATTTTTACTGGGAAATATAGGCTTAAAAATAAGTTAGCCTGGGTAGAATTCCCACATTTAAATATATGCTGTCTGAAGGAAGTGGAAGTGTTTCTGCTAACTTTCATGACAACATATTCACAGGCATGGACAGCAAATAATCATGAGCTGCTCTCGTGTTAGCAGTAATCCAAAACCCCTCTATTGCCTTTGTGTCTTTCTTGATGGTGGAAATGTGCTGTGTGATCCTTGGCTCTTCTACGTGGTTTTGGCAACCCTATGAAATACTTTGCTTTAAAAAAACCCTATATCTGAATTTAAACCTATCACAGATGCAGTATATTTTAAAATTCTGTCAACCTTAAATGTGAGTTGTGTTTTCTTTAGTAATGGCTGGCAGTGGGCATCTGTGATCATGGCATTGAAGTGCACCTTGTAGCTACGCTCTGAGATGCATAAATCAAAATGGTAAAATATTTACTCAAAAACAAAAGAAGAAAAATAAACCAAAACAAAAGCAAACTAAAAATGCTCTAGCAACTCCAAGCCCCACCTTCTGGCCTCTCTGACATATTACCACAAATTGTTGTAAATTTAATCATAAATTAACAACCCCATCACTGACCACCATTTACACAATTTCTGTAACATTTCTTTAGCTGAGCTTTACATTTACAAATTCAAACTGGTTTTGAGGTTTTTAAAGCAATTTTATATTCCTACCTTACCTTAGACAGCCGGGTTCAATCTGAATAAGTGGTTTTATCTTCTCGCTTTTTGTTTGTTCTACTAAAGAATCACTGTCTCAATATTAGCATGTGCCACTTATAATAGGCTGTAATATTATTGCGATTGAAATAATGATGCTTGCAAAACAAGTTGCAGTCCCTGGATAGATTAACATTTTTATAGTGGCTTGTCTGTTTAGCTGTGCCATACTTACTTGAAGTGCCCACGATGGAGGTATTAAATTTCAGGGTAGAACTAGCTTGGCATTTCTTGCCATGATGCAGTCTCATCTGACTATCTACACTTAGGTGTATTTAAGGTATTTATGGAAGATCTAAAGTCATTCTTTCTGAAGAAAGAATGCTGAATATTGTTCTGTCTAACATCAGTGAATTGTTGCCTGAATTGAGAATGAATTGTTGAATGAATTGAGAAGGTTTTAAAGCATTGGCCATGACATTACAGAATTACTGGTAACTGAGCTTCCTGCAAAGCCAGCTCAAGGTTCTCCTTTATTTTCTGGGACATTGAAAGGTTCTAATATTTTACTGCCTCACTGGTAGTATCTCATGATAGTTAAAGCTTCCTCATGGCAATATATGGTAAAAGGTTCTTGATCCTAGTATTACCTTGAAATAAGTGTGTTTTGGTGCCCTGGGCATCTTTTAAGAAAGGAAGCCCCAAGCAGGGCAAACTTTCTAAGCCTGCTTCATGTCAAGTCTTTAACCTTTGTTATACCCACATTATTAAATGCCTGCATTTTGGCTAAAATATCTCTATCTTTCTCTTAAAGCCCCTGCCAGGACAAACTGCAACACAGTGAGGAAGAGGCAGTAGCTCCTGGCTGAGATACACCTTCTGAAGTTTCCCAGAGAAGTTGCCACCACGTAGCTACTCTTTCACTAGAGATGAGCAGCCCAGATACTTGTGTCATCCTGCTATTGGTGTCTGCAGGTGGCAGGATCTAATTTAACCTACAGGAAACACTGGTATCTGCTGTCAATTTTTGTCTGGCTGCAGTTGGCAGAATTTCTCTGAAGATAGTAACTTTGCTGTGGAAAATCTTTTACTCTCCCTTGCACTAGCAGGGCTCCAGGCATGGCCTGGAGCAGTGTCGTTTGCATGCCTTCCCTTTTGAACGGTGGTATGAAGCCATAAGCATTCCTGCAATGCTGAACTTGGCACATTGATATGGCAAGAGAACATCCGGATTGAAAAAAATGTTTGCGCTAAAGTTCTCTCTTTTTTAGAGTTTTGTTGCACCACCTGCAGTTTATCTAATGCATATGAATACAGGTAGAATTTCCTGTGGTAAGATCTTGCAAACCATGCATTTTTTCTTGACTCCTGATAAGATCTTGCTGTGCTTTAGCTGCAGCTCTAGTTGAACTCCCTTGATAGCAGGCACACATTTTCCATGGTAGACATTTGCTGCTGCTCGCTGTCCTCTCTGACTGGGGTGTGTAACACCACCTGTAATCTGTACCCCTCTTGGAGATGAGGTCCAAGACCCAGACTAGGCCAAACACAGCATTATTTGTAGTCTTTTTGAGTCATAATGATGCTGGAGTCTAATGCTTGAGATGTCCTCTGTAATGCAACTGCTACATAATAAAAACATAAAATATAAATATGGTTGTTTGGAAGGTCATCTAAAAGGGATGTTCAATTAGTCTGGATGGGATAAAGGCAGACTGAGTTTGGCAACAAGTCTAGCACTCTGTAGTTTGAAGCAAGATCTTTCAGTCTGACATTAACAGTGTGGCTGGAAGTAGAAAATAGATGTGTTGAGAGTTTAGCATTAGGTTAAGTACTATGCTGGATAACTTAAAGTTCTGATTGATTCACAGTGTAATTGTCCACCTGGACAGCTAGTATTCTCTACCCTAGTCGAGCACTTTGAGCACTCAGCTGCTTGAGCTTCCTTCTCAGCCCTGTCCTTTGAGCATTGAGGTGATGTGATACAAACTTTGCAATGCAGTGAAGTTCCTGAAACAAATATTGCCCTGAAATGCAGTTGAATTAATGTGTTGTATACTTTTAGAGGCAGCTGGACTGAGTGAGGAATGAAATAAGAAATCAAGGGCCTGGATCATGTTGTATGGGATGTGTAGCCTGCACATCCCATAAAGTAAGTCAAGATAATATGATATTATCTCCCTTCATGATTGCTGTGTTCACCTTTTCCCTTCACATGCATCAGTATTGCACCAGGCTCAACAGACTTATATAATATAATCTAAAACTTGCCAACATCTATATAGTTAAAAACAAATCTTCAAGTGCTAATTAAATGATATCCTTGAAGTCTGACTGGTAGTTATTTATAACACAATGGTTTTGTGTCATGATTGGTACTGAATTCCAGAGCAGTGAACCAGGGAACACAAATTTAGGCAGACCTTGCTGGCCTATGTGGACCTGTACCTTGGGTGAGTCCTGCTCACCCAATACTGCCTCAGTGTTGATTGCTGCTCAGCTGCAGCAGGGCTTACCCCCAGGTAGCCAGTTAATGAACTCGGTCTGTGTGCAGCATGCTAGACTGGGATTCGTTGTCTGTACTACAAAAATGACTATTCCCAGGTATGATTTTGGCACCTAACAACTAGTCTGCTCAAAAAATTTGCTGTTACAGCTCAGATCTGAGCTTGGGCAGGGATATTTTCAGTAGGCATTTAACGAGATTTGGAGAAAAAGGAAGTTTTCCAGCATAACTGTAGGATCTTTTATGCCAGCTGGCATGTTTAATTTATGTCCCTTGATATGTTTTATTTGCTAATATAGACAAAGCCTTTTCTTGTTAAATTTCTAACCCTTCCCTACTAAAAATAGAGATTTAAAGGTCAAAGTGTTTTCAGACTACCTGAAACTCCACTGAGAGATTAAACTCTTCTTTTTGTCAAGTTGGATGGTGGGTAGATAAAACTTCCCTGTGAGCTGGGATGGGAGCTATCTTGGGGTGAAGACTGTCAAGTCCCTATAGGATTGTGGGTTTTTTCCTGCTCCTACTTCAGAGCATGTAGCTTATGTGCTTTTCCACTACACTAAAGCACAGGAAATAACTGATTCTTGAGGAGCCTTGAGACGGTATGACCAGAAACTGGAAAAAGATGAACCTTTGGCTCTGAAATTACTTCTTATCTAGCTAAAGATCCCTTATGCTTTCAAAATCTTGTAGAATTAAGCATGTTTTTAATTCTTTGTTTTTCCATCTTTGGAGATTTTTAAGTATCTTGTAGATTGGCACTGTAGGAACCATCCCTGTTTTGTTGGACCTTTATTTCAGAAAGTGTTGGTCATAACACTTAGGTGGGTGTTTGAAAAGCCACACAAGGCTGCTGGTGATACCTCTGTGGTCAATGGGTCTCTTAGAAAGCAAAGAGCTGCTTGGCAGTCTGAAGGCAGGCAAGCTGTCTGATCGGGCACAGCTAAGCAGAGAATTATGGCTTTCTCATCTAAAGCACGGGTCAAGTGGTGATAGCCAGTTAAGATTTTTATTAGCTCTGTTTGGGCTAAAGGTGCACTTCCACTGAAGTACCTCTTTTTGGTGAAACTTTCTAATATTTTGTTTGTTGTGGGGGGGTTATATTGAATGCATAAATGCTTTTCTTTCTGTAGGTCTTCTGTTCCTTTTGGTTTGTTTTTTTTTTCTTTAGTTGACATTTCTGACTGTCCACCTCCAAATTCAGAAATGACCCAAATTTTTTCAGGTTTAAAGTGGCTATGTCACCTATCGCAGCCAGCAGACTATCCTTCACTGCAGTCATATATGAAATTTGGTTAGTCTTCAGATAGAATGAATATTCAAACAGTTTTCAAGATGAATATTAACTGTGTGTCATTAAGTGTATTGTAAATTATAACTATAATCAGAGCTCTGCTATTCAATTAAAAAAACCAATCTTGATTCAAGCTCTCTTTAACCCACCTTGTGGTGTTTATGTTGCTTGGTTAAAACCTTGGGTTTAAATTTTTCTAGATAATTGCATGACATACAAGAAAACTGTCATGAAAATAAACTTGTTGCTTTATTGATAGGAATATAATAATCTCGTGATTAAATTATTTTGCTAATTATATGCCATGCTGTAAATGTATTTGTACTTGGTACGGTACCATGCTTATGGCAAATACTTGTAGCACCCCTACAGGTTACATTCCCTGGGGAAGTGTTTGCCACCATAGTTTGAGAACTTCTGCACTTTTGTTGTTTGGAAAATATTTTTCTTTAATTGAACTATGTTTGTTCTCAGCAGGTATTTGTTTTTCAGTTTGTTACTGCTGCTATTGCAGACTTGAAGAACAGGTATGCTCGCTCAAAGTCCTACCTAATTTTTTGCATTATATTATCTGATGTAATCAAATAGATCACTTCTACTTACAGACCCTTTCTTCCATGGAAAAAAGATCAACAATCCTATGCAGGTAGAAAGTGTCACCTGTGAAAGTGCCAAAAGGTGACCAGTGTCATGCAGATGAAGAATTTACTTTACTTCTTAAGTTACTCATGAAAGAATTTTGCCATTATGACCCTCTTATAGATGAAGGTCTTGTAAAGAAATGAATGAGGGTCTCATTTACAACAGGAACATGAGTAAGAAAAATGCTTTTGCACCCAGAAAAAAGCCAGTCATTTTGACCTTGCATATAATTTGGGGGTTGCTTGATCTCCAGAAAAACAGCCAAGGCCCCTCTTAACCCTTGTCTTCTGTATGGTTAAAAAAAAAAAAAAAAAATTAGCTTGTGAAGTTAAACATACATAAAAGAAGTCAGAAGGACTACTTGGATACTTAATGCAGTGCATCAGTGAATGCACAGACAGGGTGAGGCAGGAAATGACAGGACAGCAGTGGAGATAGCTGAGTATTCCCTAAGCATTTTGCCAAGTAATAGCTATCAAAAAATGATGTGTGATAGCACCTGACTTTTGTTACATTTATATCATGGTCTCTTAAGTGAACTGCTCCAAATCTATCTTGTATTTTTATATATAAAATAGATATATCTCTTTCACTTGAGACTCACCTGTTGTCTTGATTCACTTTTAGGATAGATAATGTTTTTCCCTTCCCTTCCCTTTTCCAATGAAATGTGGTATTCCTTCCTTATATAAGACTGCTTTTTTGGACCAATATGTCTCCGCTGACCTCAACCTAGGTGGATATGCTTATTCAGAAATTCACATGGAGATAAAATGTTTTTAAATAGACAAATGTGCAGTGCTGGCCCTTGGAAATAAAAACCTCTCAAATCTAACTCTGCCAGTTGGTATAAAATATCTTTGTGATTCTTGGTCCTCTCTGTTGATGAGAATCTGAAACGGTATGATTGTGTGATGTGCTTCAGTTTGGATCTTAGAACAGGACCTCTCTGTCTGTAGATTTCCCCAGACTTCACCCCTTTGAAATAGAAGCTGAATAACATATTCTGATTTTTTTACGTTCCTTTTCAAAAGATGTATTGCCTGTTATTGTGAATCATTTGTGCTACAAAAAAGGAAACCAAATTCTTGTTTGTAAGAAATACTAAATAAGGCATCCAATATATGCAAAATCTGTTAGAACTGCTTATGAGTGGCACCTTATTTGTTACATTTTTTAATTAAGTGTATCACAGCTGTGGATAAATATGAAATCAGTAGTTACATAGGATAAATAGTCAATCAGTAGTCAGTTATGGCATTTTCCTCTGAGTAACATCTTCTGAAATCTCAAATATTGGGATGTAATTTTATGTGTTGCAAAGCAGTATGAATAGGCTAGTAAAAATATTTTCCTAGGACAGCTCTTTAGGTGATTTAGAGATTATTTTTTCAGGATTTTAATGGTTTATTCTTTTTTATGTATGCTTTTATTAAATCTGGTGAACAGCAGAAACGGCAGAGTTTCAAGCAACTAGCCTGAGGAGTTTAATACAAACCATAAAAAGAATAGTCAAAACTTTGTCTGCTTTTGTGAAGTCATTGGAGTGCCCTATGTGTTGTGATTAGAGCTATTTACATTAGTCCAAATATTTATATAATGCACAACGGTGAAAATATGAGGTGCTAAGTAGAGAATTACCATTTTCCTTACAAGAGAGGTGCTCATTTCTATGAGCAGATGACATCTGCATGTTTTTAGGGAAATGACTTTAAAGCTTCCAAGTTTTTTAGGAAAACATGCATGGCACAATATCCCAGGGAGAAACATTTGCTCTTTCTCTTTTAATTCACTAATCAAGTACTTGTCAGCTGGTCTTAAATGTAGAACAGAACCAAAAGAAGCATCTATAATTGCTATGTTAATTCCTTTTTGTGAATTGGAGTGAGCTTCCCCATCCTCAGAGTAGTCCAGACACCTCTCTGAAAGAGGAGGCAACTTGGCATTTTTAGCTCCTTAGCTAAAAACCCCTGTGGCTCTGGTGGGCAAACCAGCATGCCCAGGGAGCAGGGCATAAGTCAGAGGCTCTTGTGAGGTGCAAATTCACACCTGGTTAGAAGGGAGTCTCACTGTAGAGCTAACCCCTCTGTTGCAGTGTTTTAAACTCAGGTTAATCAATAAACAAATGTCTTTAAAAAACCCTGCACATTATTCAGTGCATAACAGCCTTATGGTTTTTAAATTTCCTGTCCTCTTTTGTTGCCGTGACCTCAAATTACACTGTTTAGGCAATTATTTCAGCTCTGTCATAGACCACAAAACAAGTTCCAATAGCGACAAATAAAATACATTTAAAAAAAAATCCTTTGTAGGTTAGAAAGGAATAGAAAACACAATAAGCAGTACAAATAGGTCCTGTTGTCAGTCCTTGTTTAGGATGGCTGGGTCTTCCCTTCCCTTCTAACATAGTTTTGCTTACTAGAGCTTGCCTTTTGTTTTCTGCATTCCCAGACACATGTCTGAGCCTTGAAAGGTGGCCTTAATACAACCATTTATATTTACCTGTATTCAAATGTCCATTTGAAAATACAACAATAAAGCAGTGAGGTACATCAATAACTGTACCAGAAAACTAGGAACTAAATGACTGCTGATGGATGATTATGTGATTGTGATGGCTTTTGTATGGAGATTGCCATGTTACCTGGTGATTCTTATTTCAAAATATTTATGAACAGGCAGGAATGATAAGCTTTGCATTTAGGAGTGAATAAAAATGTCAGCTGAGAGCTTTTAAGTTTTATTGCAGCCTTTTTAGAAAACCAAACTCATTGCCTGAGCTCTTTTTTTCTCTGAAGTTCTTGGGATAGAAATCAGGTTGCACCTGTTATGTGGGCAGGTGATGTTTGTGATGGGTACTAATTGATTTGATGGACATACTCTGAAAGAAGGCACTTTCAGGAATTTTGTAATAGTTTTCAAGCAAAATAGATGAAAAGACATGCATTGTTGTAGGAGTGTTTGCCATATTGGTCGACATTGTTAGCTTCAATGAATTTGACTGGGAATTCAAAACAAAACTTGAAGAGACTCAGAATAAATTAGAATAAAATCAAAGATAATACTTGCAAGATGCCCTGTGAGGAAAATCTGTAAACTTTTGTACAGTTCTAACTGACAGAAATCCTGTTCTCATGCTAATACAGCCAATAATGAACAAATGTGGGAACAAAAATACAGTGAATGTGTTGTGCAAGCAGAATTGTGCTGAACCAGGCTGAATAATGGTGTTGTCTATGGGATGCCAGCCAGCCCTTTAATGCTTACTGCTGCTGCAAAAGCACTTGCTAATCCTGCACCAGGAATTGTTTTTCTAAATCATGTTAGAACTTTGATTTCATTGTAGTAGATAAAGGCAAGGGGGGTTTGGGTCTGAGGCTCACGACAGACAGTGTGTCCCTTTGGAAGGGGGGTGCTTTGTAATGGTGTGTCATGCTGGAAATGCAGCTGACAACAGCCTGCACAAGGACCAGTGGCTTGAAGGAAGCACTGTCTAATTCCTGGGTTCTTTTCTCACCTGGCAAATTTGTCTACTACAGACCAGGCTAATGGTGGCATTTGGGACTTGAATGATTTTTTAGTTGCAACACAAAAGGGTGACAGTTCTGTCAACACTGTATGAGAGGAAGAAGGAAACAACAGCTAGTCTGGCTGCCAGCACCTTGAATTTCAGGATTTAGCAATGTCATCTTACCCTGAAAGGAATTTTCCTTAGAAAGCCAGGTTTTAAACACTGTAGATAGAAATATGCTGGTTTCATAAGTATTTAGATGTCAAGGAGATCTAGCAGAAGACATGAATTCAGAATAGCTTTATTTTTCCCTTAAAATCCACACTGAAGTCTGTTCTATTTTGATGATCAATAGATAAATATTGGGATGGTGAAAGCAAGAGAGTTTTATTTAGCAACAAAAAATGAAGATCTGTGTGTAGATGTATCTCAGTGTAAGAGCAGGGATTTCACAAGGGTGGTAAATAAAGAAAAGCTCACATTCGTTCCCCGCTGAGATTTCTGGTTTTAGGAGATTAGAGAACATTAAAACATACATAAATATGAACTATTGCTGAAGACAACTGAGGAGGCTTGTAATAATGCTGAGTACATGTGGAAGTACTTAGCTCTGTGGATGATTCCTGTAGGAAATGATCTCTCTGCTTAGTGGAAGACAGGGTGGTTCAGCTCACATGGCTGCCTGGCAAGCTACCTAGGAAAGGCATCAGAATTCTCCTCCCATTCCTTTCATTGTTCACTTTGCTGCTTTTTAATGCCTGTTTTAAGGGAAGGTGATCTTTCCCAAAATTCTCAGCAACCAAGCCCAACCAAGGTGGGAAATTATGAGCAAGGAGTGATTTCAATCAGTTTCAGAATGTCGGTATAACTTTCTATGTTATGAATATGAATCCAGCTAAAAAATCCTTCCCAGTGATTATTTTAAGGTAAATGTCCCTGGAAATACAATCATAGGCTTAAAAACCCTATTTAATTGAAAATTATAGAAGCTAAGCTTTTTAGTTTATAAGAGATGTTCTGCTGGTTTGGGTAATTCCTGAGTGGCTTTTGTTAGTTTCAGTGTAGGCCGTTTCTTAGACCACTGTTCACTTTTCATCAACTACGAATCCTCAGATACCCTTTTATCTGACTTGTGCATCTTTATCTTGTAGTCAGGCATAGAGTTGTACAGGTAACTTTATTATTCATAAATTGCTTTTAATTAAAAGCCTCTGCAAAATCAACACTGAAGTGTCTGCCTGTTATGATTATAGGTAAGTTAATAAACATTCATTCTCCTTGCTTCTTAAGAGAACCTAGTGTTACTGCACAGCAATTTTATAATCACAGTCTGAAGCCCACAGAACTTCTTCATAAATCAGATTAAAAAATACTTTCTTATAAAGCTAAGTGACCTAATAGATCAATGTTTCCAGATAAGATCCAGCATAAGCTACTCCAAAGACAGAGAGCATCAATCTTAGGTGATTCATTTCCTCAGCTACTCCCAACACAATTTAGGGAATAGATAGTCTCTGCAATAAAAACTTTTCCTAAAAGGCTGAATATTTATACTAAGATGTTCTTAATAAGTACAAAAATGGCATCATCTCATGCATAAGAGCTTTGTATAATGCATTTGAAAAATCAAATAAGAAAACTTAATGAACACAGTGTTATTATTTTTTTTAATGAACCATTTCTCTATAAAAAGCAGTGTTTCTCTTTTACTTCAATATGAAAATCATAAAGTAACCTTCTTGTTGTGGCATCAGCTAGTTTTACTAGTTGACATTTTATTATCCTTCAGTTTTCTGGGAGATCTTTATTGTCAAATTTACTGCATGCACATTCACAGGCATGTTAAGATTGCTGACTTTGACTTGCCCTGGCTCAGGATGAGGAACTGTGGTTTGCATGAAAGAACTGGAAGTCAAGAGTGATCACTATTTTTTTTTTTTTAATTTCCAATACTGATTGCCTCTGTTTCCTGGGTGAAAGATAGGGAAAATAGTTATTTATATGTCAGGAAATAATTTTACGAATTTGAATGCAAAGTGTTTTGGAAACCTGAACTTAAAACCTAGAACTGTGAAATCCTATGTGGTCATTTATTTTTATTTTGCAAAAAGGTAGAAGAAGAAATCAGAAGATACAATTTCACTCTTCTATTGTAAAACACAACAAAATTTTATTTGTGAAAAAAAAGTATGGTATGTAGAAGAATGTCTGTGGGTGGAGCTCACTGAAGTCTTGAGACTGAAGGTGGGGGTTCAGGAGTAGGGAGTGCTTTGAGTGTGGCCCCTTGGAGACGGGCAAATGTGGCAGAGAGGGCATCAGGAGAAAGGTTAGGTTTCCTTTGGTCTCTATTTTGGGTCCTGCAGTGGGAGCAGCCAAAAGTGTGCGTGGCTTAGGAACCAGGGTAGAATGACAGGTGATGGAAAAGAAGTTGAACACTTTCGAGATTACCAAATAATTGTTGAAAAAGGTAAATGACATTTTTGTTTGGGTTTGTTTCCTCTATAGGCCAGTATGTCAGAGCACATCCAGTCACTCGCTATTATGGAATCAAACATACAAGGTAGCAGTTGGTATTTACAAAACAGGCAGAAGCATTTGCTTCTGAGAAAAGGCTTATTAGCCACATTAGAAATCATGAACGAAGGTTAGCAAATTTGAGCTGATGAGCACAATTCCAAAACATGAACTACTCAATTGCAGTGATTTGATTGAAATGCTAGTATGCATTTAAAGCACCAAATAGTTTAATGCTTGTCTCTGGGTAATCTGATTCCTTCTTACTCTGTTTCTTTTATTAACACAGCCTAATTCAGAAGTTTCCCAAGTGTAAATTAAGACATAATCTATATTATGGCAGGCAACTGAGTTAGGGAGCAGTAGAAACTGTGATTAGTCACTACTCTGGGCAACAAAGAATTCCCATTGGTAGCCTGCGTCACTCAGCAAAAAGTCAGATGATGGTTACTTTTGCCTTATAAGGGGAATTTTCCTACATTAGACAGAAGAAACTAAGAAAAGCTGGTAAATACTGTGTTTGTGAGAACAACTCAGAAAATCTGCACCATGTATGGGAAAAATACCAAGAAATGTAGGTGCTGGGTTAATTTGCTAGGTTTCTTGGGCTTACCCTCTCCTAGCAGCTAAATTGTTGATCTTCAAGAGTTTAGTATTGAGATATCCAACAGTAAATATCATACCTAGAAGTAATACTTTGCAGCCTTTGTGTATCTGGATTAAGATTAGACAAAAGATGTGCAATTTAGTTCTTGCTCAAAACAGAGGCTGGTGTGACTCTCTTAGCCTGCTCCTCTGTCCGTTGGGCAGAAAACAGCCCTGGATTTGGTTGGTTTGGACTTGTATATCTGCTGTGTGTTGACTCTGGGGATCCTCAGAAAAAAAATTAAATGAGAAATTTCTGAGGCTTGTGGCTTTTCAGCCATTAAGAGAGCAGTTTGGATCGCTCTTGCTTTTGAGACTGCTTGTTATCACAAAGTGAGGGGACCTTCATGCCTGGGGAATTCCTACTCCTCCATTGGGCTGTACCAACCCAATGAGAGCAACAATTCCCAGTGACTCTCTCAAGTTCGGTTTTCTTGAGAGCCGGAGTGAAAATGGGTTCTGGCTTTCTGGAGTTTCATGAGTAAATTATATGTATGGCAATTCATGTTTTCTGGTAAACAAAATAACCTAAAAAAATGCTGCTAACTACTCTCAGCTTTTGAAGCTCACTTTCTTAGTTTTGTTTTATTTTTGTTTCTCTGGAATCAAGGTAGAATTGCTTTCTGTGTCGTGAGGTTTTTTGTTTCCCAAAGTAGTCAAAACCATTAATGTAAAAAAGGCTTTTTTAATTTTTCTTTTTATCATTCTATTGTTAGCTTGCTCATGACAAGAATAACAAAATAGTCGATATTTGGTAGTGATAATTGCTATGACACAACACCAACAGACAAATGCACTGCAAGGCTTCATGCTAACATGCTGCCTGTCAGTATTAAATGTGTTTACTTTTCAGAATTATTGTCACCTTTAGTGGTCCAGAAGGAAAAAAACAATAGCTGTTAGCAGAACTAATTTCCAAGGACATAACAATTAAGAGGAGGTGAGTGTCAGTTTGTTTAAGTAGGTTACAATATATGCTATTTTTTTAACATTAACTACTTCTCAGGCAAATTAATCCTCTAAAATACATCTTTCTGTATTAAGTGTTGCTGATTCAATGGTTATTTCCTACGAAGATGACAATAAATTGGGATGCTGGTGAACAGGTAATTTAGGTTTTCCAGTACAGAAACAGCTGTTAGCAGAGAGTGGTCATGTACACCCTGTCAGTGAGGGTTTACTGCAGCCCTGGGTGAGCTATTTTGGCATTCCAGGATACGCAGCTTAATAGCTGTCCAATATTTAAACAAGAGGAACAGCTTGGATTTCAGGCCCTGAAAGCTCCAACATTCCTTTCCTGCACAGTCCCAGAGGGCCATGTGGTGCCTTTAATTGTGAACAAGTAAACATTAGTCTGGTGGCTTGAGCAATTCAGGAGATGAAATGAGACAGAAGCTGTCTCTGCAGGTGGGTTAACAGCTGCTGCCAAGTGCCTCTCTATCTTACTATCTCAGAGCAAGCCTCAGAGATGAGCCTGAGTAATTTCCAGTGTCATATAAAGACTGGCAAGCAGCAGGAGTGATTTGTTCTGATTCTTGTGAAAAAGATTGATGCAGTGTTTGTTTTTGAAGATTTGAAACTGAGAGAGAAAAACCCACTATTTTGGCTCTCCAGTCATTTAAAATATTAATATAGGTATGCAGATTCTAGGTCTTTTAAAAATGTGGTTGCAAGCAGTAAGCCATTAACCCTCTAAATTCATCTCCCTATAATTTAGCTATCAATTAACTTTGTCTTATTGCCTCACAAACTGTTACAAATAAGATGTAGGACAATGTCTGAAACAATTTGCTCGGAAGTGTAATTACCTGGCTTATTTGTAGATGAATGTTTTTGACAGAAGCTTTAAGGATGGGAGAGCAGAATATCATGTGGAAATAGCTCTGCAAAGTTAAAGCCACTTCTCCCATTAAAATCCTATTCAAATATGAGGACCCTCCTGCTCTCTCCCCATTTTTATCTGTAGGTTTACCATGTAATTGCTGCTGCTGATATATCTTAAATGTGAGTTTACCATAACGAGCAAAGGGCAGAGCAAGATGAGAAATTATGATATATTAAGTAGAAGACAAAGGAGATTTCTCTGGGAAAGAAAACCTGCAAACTATTCAGTATTTAGCTGAATTATCTTCACTCTTCAAATGCCTCATGGTAAACTGACTTTTCCAATTCACTTTTGTGCATTTCAGTAATTGAAAGAGGGATGCATTTCCCATCATCTATACATTGCATGCATCAGCAGGCCACTTCTATAAGTGTATATCTGTGATTGTAGAAAAAGGTTTGCTTTCTAAAAGTCTGTAGAAAGCATATCAAATATGTGTCTTCTATGCAACTGAATCCTGAGTTGGGATCTAGCTGGCTTTTATGAGCTAATGAGGGTCAATGTGGGTGAAGACTTAAATGGAAACTTCCAGGAAAAATAAAAGTGTAGCAGGAACTACTCTGTACTGCATCCGTAAGGGGTGCTTGCCCTTTGACTCAGTGATACAATATAGCTTTTGAAGTCTTCTGGGTCGGTGTCCAGACAGATCAGTTGCTTTTAGTGCATGGAACAACAGCTTCCTTCTGGAAGGTCTGGCACAATGTAGTGACATGCCATCTAAATATCTGGTACTTCTAATGGGCAATAACAAAAGCTGGGGAAATAAAAACTTGTCTAAACTCTTCAACAACAAACCAGTTTGATGGAAAGACTTGGTTTTCTTTCATAATGTACCATTGGTGAACGTATATTTATACAATTAAGAAGTAAATAGTGGAATATATTCTAAGAAGCTGTAAAAGCTACAACAGCAAGTAGATTAAGGAGCAACATAGTAGTTTCATGAAGAAGTTCATTAGTGACAGTAACATATGAGATTTGAAGGCAATCTTCAGACCATGAACAGCTAGTTTGCCAAATCTAGGGAATACACCAGAAGAAGGATCATTCTGTGCATGCCTTACTTCCTAAGCTGGCTTTCCTCGGTGCCAACTCTGAGATAAACTAAATTCAGGGGATATTTTCCTAACCCTACCCATGCAGCCATTCTTACAACAATATGCACAGACAACGGAAAGGTTGTTTATAAAGCAGAATGAACTTTGTTTGTTTAGTCCAGAGCTTTGAATAAAACAAAGAATTATGAAGAGCTGGGAATTTGTGAACTGGCACTGGAACAGGGAAAGGGAAGAAAGCAGGAGGGCAGAACACAGTGTGTCAGGGAAGCTTTAAAGGTCTGTCAGTATAACTTTATCTTCATCACAAATCCATTTATACCAAATAAAACTACACGTAAACTTCAGTTAACTTATATTGTAGAATAGATCGATTTCTTTTAAGCTTTAGTGATTGTCTTTTTTTTTTTTTTTTTTTTCAAATCCTATTGCTGAAATGTTCAGTAATCTCAGTTTATAACCATGGTTTCCTATTAATGCAGCAGATTATCAGGTGACAAGGACCTGGACCAAGACCCAAGTCTCACGTTGTAAATGCCATTCAGTCAAATGTGAGCGCTACTCTGCATCTGAGGAAGCAAGGCAATTAAGGAGTGTTCTGTTTTGTTCTTCCTTGGTAATTTTACCCAGACTACTTAAAATTTCCTGGTACTTTGAGAGAATTGCAGTGTGGAGTATAAGACTTTCATCATGTTGCAGTGTTACCAGGCCAGCATAAATATTACATACAAAGTGGCACCCCTTCCCCCCCCCCAAAAAAAAACAGTTGAACAGAAGGCTTGTACCTTTGTTTGGAAAAATTGTATTTCACAATGATTTAATCTTTGCTTTTTATCCTTTGCATGCTAGACTTAAACTTTTTCTTGACATTTTCAAATTTTAACTCTAAAAACTCTTCAATCTTTTTGTATTCAAAATAATGCACACTGAAGTAAAAAACTGAGCATGGTGAAGACAAACACTCTGAAATGAAAATTTAGATTAGCCTGAGAAATCAGGCATGCATGCAGTTTTGTGAAGTGTGCAAGTTCTGAATTATGTACTATTATCAAAAGCTCTGGAATAACTCAATCCTATCCTTATGCAGTCTTTCAAAATAGTTTTCTAATTTCAGCTGAAGGTACAGATTCCTCTTCAACATAAAATTTTTAGGACTTCTCACCACCACCTTCAACATAAATTAATGGAATTAATGAATTAATGAAACAGCTTCTCGTTTTCATACAAATTAATTTTAAGTCACCCATGCAATCCCCATGCTAGCCCTGAATTTTGTCCATAGCAATCTCTTCCTTCTCATCTCTTGCAATTCCCTATGGGTATTAATATGAATAATTGCACTAAATTGATCGATACAAACAACCCATGCATAAGTAAAGGACTTTTGATCTATAAAGCAGACTTACATTTCCCTTGGCAGTGTTAGGGAGCACACAGAGTACATCAGAAGCACTGATCATGTATTTACAGAGCTCTAAGTGCAGAGGAAAGTTTTACAGTGAGTCGGCAGGAGCACTCCCCAAGCAGCCCATCTGAGCTGCTGTGACTGAAGGATGAGACTATTTAGCTCCAAGGGAGCAGGGTTGGAACTGATCTGTAGTGTTTAGACTGAAGTAGCTTCCTGGTGCTGATGTGTAGAGGTGGGCCTGGCATAATTGCCTACTCCCCTTCTGCAAATAAGTGCAGTGGTTAATGATACAGGCAGATACCTTCTGCATACCTTCATTTTAATCTTGTGCTGGGAACCAATGCTGACTGCAAAGAACAACCTTCTGGGGACTTCATAAATAAAAGTGGGATTTTGTTTGCCAAAGCAGTGTTTGATGGTGAATTCTTCTTGCTTCTTCAGAAGATAAATCTTTTAATTAAAAGATGATGCATTGTTGCCCTTTGGAGCTTCCAGATAAGTATGCTCAGTATCTACTGAGGGAGGTTAAAAAAAGCTTTCTAAGACAGGTTTTGTGTTAAATGAAAAATAAAAACTGACCCAAAGAACCTCTCTCAAGCAGGCCAGTTTCACTTAACATAGCTTTCTCAATAACATTTAAATAATGACAACAATATAGGATATAGTGCTGTGGAAGGGGGAAGAAGTGGATAAGGTGTTTACCTGTGGGTACTTTGCAGAGTTTTTAACCTATTTTGTCAATTTATATATGCAAAAGTGTTGACCTGTGCCAGTAGGTGAAATGTGCTGACACAGCCCTCTAGACCTGCCAGCCTAAATTTTCATAGACCAATTTATTCTGCTCTGTTTTTCACTCTCTTTCCACAGCTCCTCCTGTTGCTACATAATTCTTGTAAACAAAAAAGTATTTCTTTTGAGGAAATTCACACAGTACAGTGGAGAAAGCACTAGGTAAGGCACAAAGATAATTCTCTTCCTTTTTAACATTGCTCACTAAGTTGTTGAGTATTTGGGACCTCACAGGTGCCAGAAATATTTGCATAATATTGGTGGGTCTTTTGAAGAAATATAAGTACTTGACATAAGCAAGATGTAATTTGAAATCCTGTGCTTGGGACAAAATGTGTGTGTATATGTATACACACACATATACACACATATATATATAAAATTGAGTTTAATAAATATGATTTTCTGACATAGATGTATGCTTGCTTAGAGATGTGCATACACTGTATCAGAGGCTATACAGAAATTAATTTGGTGCCATCATGTAGTACAATTGTTCACTTAATTGTTCATTAAATGGTTAATTTGTTAAAACCTGTGTTTTTTAACTCTTCTTTTGGTGAAAAGTCACGACTTCTCAGTGCACATACAGTACTATTCTCTGTATATATGAGTACTGAAGCCCTCAAAAGAAGAGGATTTAAACAGAAACGTTGCCACAGCAGAGCTAGCAGGAGAATCTATGAAGTGACACATTTAAGATATTAATTTTCTCAGTGGCAGTGAGCTGATGGGATTCTGTAATGGTATCTGTGGAGGGGAGTTAACAGCTGCTGTCTTCTCTTGGTGGATGACCATATTAGAGCTGATTCCTCAGGCACTGCTAATTAGTGTATGCAGAAGAATGAGGTGCAGAGGATGGTGATGTTTGTCATTCTTGATGCACAGCAGACAGTGTTTAAATCACAGTTTGATGGTGGAACCCCCAAATTTATTTTGTGTGTCTGTGTTTGTGTAATGCTGAAAGCTATCAAAACCTCTGTCTGAACTAGATGTCTCTTACTGTTTCTGCTGTATATAAACCCCAAAAATCATTTGTTTACTGCTACAGAAACAGTGAGAGGTATACAGAAATGTCTTGGAGGAAAGGTTTTCGTTCCAATTCTAGTGAATACCAAAAAAACTCCTAAATAAATTATATGCTAGAAAGGCTTCTTATGTCCCCTACTGAATTTACATGTCCACGGGTATCATAAAGAATTGCAACTTCAGTATGCACGCTCAATTGTGTATATTACAGTTCATTAACCAGTCCTCAGGCTGACTAATTGTGCCAGATGGTATAATTTCTGTGTGTACTTGACTTGCCACGAGTGTTACTATCTTGATTCTAATATTTGTCTGTAGTAAGTGTGTGTGAGGGGGAAGGGTTTCTAATTCACAAGCACCTTCCCTGAAAAGACCAATTGCAGATGGAAACAATTTAATGAGTTGTGATTCCAGATATATCAACACGAATGTGAACAGTCAGCATTCATCAGGGGAGATACTCAAAAAAATTACAACCTTCCAAAAGCTTCTAATCAGACTTTGAGCATGTTTCTTTGGAGTTGTTGGAGGTTCATGACCATGCTGAGGGCAGGCAGGAGCAAAAAATCATGTTTCAAAGTTTACTTTAATGACGAACCTCTAAAATATATAATTGCATTTTATTTGATGTTGACACACAGATATATTCCATCCTATTTCTGCACTCTCCTCTAAGGAGTATTCCTCCTTAGCACTTGGGAAATTTGTCCCCTCTTGCTTATCTCCTCTCCCAAGCTGTTGTGGGTAAATTTTGTCAGGATGAACATGCGGTTGCTTTCCTTAGGGACTCAGTAGAACATTGTGTGTTCCCTTCTGACTCTTGGATGAGAAGTGTTTTATTTATGTTGGTAATTTTTCATAACAGATAAACAAGTCAAACCAATCCCAACGAAATTTCTAAGGGCAGTGAGTGGAACCACTTCATTCAGCCTGAATTTCACTAAAGAAGTGAGTGCAAAACCTGGTGGGGCACTTTTGTTGGAATTATCCCTCCAGTCATCTTCACACAGTTCAGAGGCTGTGATTTCAGAGGGAAAGAATGATTACCCAATGGGTTCCTTCTGTAAATATGTTTTGTTCAGGAAAAAAATAATCTGAGCCAGGGAAAAACTCTTCAACAGAGAGAAGGTAATAACAGCAGAACATTCGTCTATTTCTTCAATCTCCTTCATGTCTATTTGGCTTATAGAACTTTATACCCTTTTTTGAAATCACTGTATTTTTATTGTGTAGAATATACTTAACTGTGAGAAATTCACAGAAGTCCAATGCTTTATGATCTTAGCTTCCTCCACAGGTTGTTTCTTTAGTTGTGTATCACAGAGTTAAAATATTAGTATGCAAGGCTTTGAGGCTGAAGAAGTAGAGAAATTTGGAAGCAAAGTTTATACACCTCTGAAGACATTGGAGACCCTTAAGATATGTATTGAATAATCATGTTGATAGGCACAAGAAAATGAAAGGTAAAGATCCTGAGCTGTAGTGGGATTGATTTTTAACAGACAAAAATAATCTCTGATTGTGATGCTAATATAAACAAATAAACTTCTGTACTACCACATTTTTTAATAAAGAAATCAGCGTTGCAAGAAAAACATCTAAAATAAAAGCTAAACTCTTATTTTGCTTTCTGATGCCTAACATAACTACTTATACCATCAATAACTGCAAGAAGAATAGTTTTTACAAAAGGCATATTAAAAAGCAAATCTTCCTGCAAGCTACTTTAATTTTGTCACAGCACAGCACTTATCGTTTAATTTTAGCGGTAATTAAACCCCTTCTCTAGTGCATCTGAACAGAAATGGCACATTCTTAACAGCTTCTTGAAACATGTTGTACTTTTTTTTTGGGTAACAGGCAAGGCTGGATAATTTAATTTATTTAAAAAATGTGGTTTGGACTTGTGTGCTTGGGAAGCTTGTATGCCTGTTGCTAGGTTTGCCTTTCAGTGCTATGGCAACCGCCGGGAAGCGCGGTGCAGCGGGAGCTGGCGGCCACACCGTGCATCCCGGAGGACTCCGTGTCCTTGGGGTCAGCAGACAGATCTAAACCCAAGGGTTTGAGGGGAGATGAATGTTTTTCAGATCCTGTGGCTTCAGACCCACCTGCCAGTCTTGTTCTCAATTTTCCTGGGGACTGAAACTGGCAGCAGAACCTAAGCAACAGCTCCTCAGTGGAGCAAAACACACGGGAAGGGAGAAAGCAGAGCAGGATTTTTTAAACTCATCAAGACCATGCATAACCTCACCTGTCAGCACCTTGAATTGTCCAGAGCTATGTCCAAGTGCAGCTCATGGTATTAGCATGAGATGCCTTGATAACTTCCAATATTTATTCCAAATGTTAATTACTGGCCTTCTGTCTGATTGAGGTGTTTACTTTTCTGAGTGCAATAATTTTCTATGAAAAGCTGGGTTCTTGAAAATTGGCACTTGAAAAATAGGTTTCCGAGCTGTGACCATGACCCTGAGTGAATAAGGGACAGTGAGCTTGAGCACAGAGCTCTGGGATACACTCATGGTGCAGGGAGGCCATCACCCTGCCTCTCTCCAGGCTTCAGTGTTTGCCTTGAACACACTTTGATCTGGGTACCTTGCTCCCTTTGCTTTGAGCTTGAGATTACATGACCTCATCCTGTTGGTAAATGTTTACATGCATACCATTCCCAAAGGACGTGTGCTTTTACCCCTGCTGCAAAAGCATGTCTGCTGTGGTCCCTGTAGTCACCTTTGCCTGGCAGCTGAACTCTTGCAGGGCTTTCCCCTGCCTGCCATTGGAGGGTTCAGAGCACAGACCCCTCTCTGATGGCACCCAGCAAGGCGCAGTCACCCCAAGGTCTAGCCTGGCTGGAATGGGAGGCACAGCCAGTGGTTGCCCCAGGGAAAGGATTGCAAGATGTGGGGCAAGGGGTGTTAAGACACCCCTTACAAACCCTCTGTTGGAGAAGGTTTTTAGTTTCGAGGCAGTAATTCTTAGCTGAGAATGGATGATTGCATTGCTATATTGAGTGGTTGTTGCTCCTCACTTCTTACTTCTGTGTGTGATTTTGGAAGGTAAGGACCAGAAACGGATTTGTTGCTTTTTTGGGTTTGTTTGTTTTTTCAATGTATATAACTGAGTTTTTCGAAGTCCAAGATACTGCAATCATTGGCTTCTGTGATGCTTTTTCACTTGGAAGTAAACAATGATTTTTTTTATGTATTTAAGGTACATGTCTCTATGTGGTAGAGGTTTTAAATGGCTGCTGCAGTAATCTAATTTGAAGCTTTCTAGTTACTCAGCATTACTTTTGTTCATGAACTAAAAAAATCAAAATTCATTTCACTACCTATGTGTAAGCTACTAGGTTTATATTTTCTAACGCCTTTCTAGATATTAGTTCATAGTTGAACTTCAGTTTCTGAAAACTTGCCAAACATGAGTGGTTTGGCTTTTTTTGTTTGGTTTGGGGTTTTTTTGGGGGGAGGGGTTGGGTTTTTTTTGTCTTAAAGCTGTGCCGTATGTATCCGCCATACAACAGGCTTGGATTTTATTAACTGGATTTATCTAAGTGTAGTCCTGACACTTGCAGACCCTTCATATGTCCAGCAGCTAACTTCCAAGGCATGAGAACAAGTGTTCCATCACTCAGTTTTAAAAATTAATTTATATCATTACTTTTAGAATTGAATATCCATGTTGGTTTAGTCTTTGGACAAATCAGCTGCCCATGCTGTGGCCCTGAATTTGGTTTTCTTCCTTCTTATTTGTCCATCTTGTTTTTGAAGATTATCTGGTCATCGTGATAGTCATGACAAAGGCAGCAGGTATAACCTAGAAGGAAATTTTGAGGCCCCTGGTTGGTGCAAGGAGCAGCACTGGCTGCTCAGCAGTGCTGCCCCTGTTTATTGGGCACTTATTGACTCTCAGCAAATTAGCACAGTTGAATTAATACTGAGTTACTGTTGAGGGAACAATGTCCTCAGACTGTTCCATTTCAGTCACTTGTAGGAGGTTTAATCTGTTTTCAATACACAGTCAAATCCCAGGAAGCTGATGGCAGCACTCGCTGTGTGCCAGGAGGAGGGTAATAGCAGCAGTACCAGCAGCGTAGCAGCTTGTCCTGTGCTGAGAGGAGCACCAGGCTTGCAATGAACCTGGTGAATGCCTGATGGAGGTCTTGGGTGACCAAGGCCCTCAGGCTGTGTGTGGGGAGGGACTAGGTGGCAGCAAGGACAGACAGCTGCTGGAGGGAACCAAGACACTGAGCAACAGCAGCTTTGACAGCCAGACGCACCATCACCAGCCATAATGCCCTGCAGGGATCTTAAGGAATGGTGACAGGGAGCCACATCCTCTGTGTCCCCCTGTGGTATCAGTGGATGCTGGGACTGAGAAAGATATCCAGACAGAGTTCCCAGGGGAGCATGCAACTCTTGAGACCTCCAGCTGCATGGTATGCCCAGGCTATTTGCTGTTGTCTGAGGTCAGCAGTGACAATGTCTGTGGGAGGTGTACCCAGGTAGAAGAGCTGCTCTGACTGTTGACCGAGTTTTGGGATGCAGTGGACAGGTTGAGGAGCATCTGTGAGCCTGAGAAAGGGGCTGACTGATGGAACCCTGCTGTCCTCTCTGGAACAAAAATGTTAACTAGGTGCCACACCTGGCAAGGGGCATCCTGCACTCTCTCCCCAGGCAGAAGGCAGTGACTTGAGGGACAGAGGTAAAAGGAAATCAGTCACTGCTGGGGACAGGGAGAGAGTCTCCATGTCTCCTTGTCTCTCCATGTGCCCATATGCAACAGATTCCAGGCTCTGCAGTTGGATGGACTGGGACATGGTGCGGTTGAAGATGACCCACCCGTTCTTGAGGAGTCATCAAAGTCAAGTCAGCTTTTTTTCCCGTGTTGATAAACACATTCAGTGCAAGTACATTCATTTACAAGCTGTGGTGTGAGCTGCAGAGTGGCACCAGCCAGGTGACAGGACATTCAGAGACAGGGCAGGAGCTGACAATCCCCAGACTATTACACACTTAGACTGTAAGGGTATATAAACCAGGGCTTCATTTGTTTCAGGTCCCTCTTTGGAGACACCCAAATTAGAGTTCTTATGTTGTTATTTAGTTATTGTACCAAGATTAAATTATTTGAAGGATCTGTGAGTCTGAGATTCTGCTATGGGAAAGCTACAGTTGAACCGGTGAGGAATCCTGGTCTGACTCTGTGGGTGTGGGGTGTGTTGCTGTGAAGGGGCTTCAGTTCCATCTCAGATGGTGCAAGTGGCTCCTGGATGGCCGGGCAGAGAAGTTTTGTTAGCACCCACATCATAATTGCCTCCATGAAGAAAAAAATGTAAATTTATAATTATGAGAGGAGTAGCAGGTCTGATCTGCTGACCAAACCTGCCTTTAAGGGAAGCTTGCTGCTTTTCTGGGGCTTGTGTTAAAGATATTAACAGGAGACTTCTTAGCCTGATACATGCTTTTTCCTGTGTGTGCCAATGAAGTTGTAATTAGAAGTCCAAGAGTGATCAAAAGAGAATTCAAGGCCTTGGGGCAATTGGAAAAGGGATTGGAAATGCAGGTAACGTTTTCCTCCATCCTCCCAATTGTAGGGAATGACAGTGAAAGAAACAGGTAGCCTGTCAATGCCTGGATCCTGAATGATGGTGTGCTAATGTGGACTTTCATACTGCACCATAATGTAACTGAGTGCACTGGGTGTCTGAAATGTTTGTATGTGAAGGCAGGCAGTATGTGGGATAAACAAGAGGGGATGGTAGCTTTGTCTCAGTCCCAGAGCTAAAACATCACTGTCATAAGTAAGACTTAGTGGGAAGAGTCCAGATGGAGTGCTGTGGTGTTTATAGGCTCCTCAGGGAGAGGTAGGTGGGGCAGGCAAGGAGGAGGGGGAGTGCTGTACATGAGGGACAGGCTGGACTACACAGCACTCCCAGTTAAAGATGATATGGTGGACAACTTCTGGGCAAGGACTGGTACAAAAACTAATGAAACAAATATTGTCAGAGTTTACCAAAGCTCGCTCAGCTAGCATGGTAACAAAAGTGTATTATCCTAGAAGGAATTAAGGGAAATCACTACATGGGTCACCCTTGTTCTTATGGGCAATTTCCACCTCCAGATATTAGCAGGACGCTCATAAAGCAGACACTAGTAGGTTCAGGAAAATCCCAAAACACTTCAAAGATTACTTTTTGATACAGGTACCAAGGGAGCTGACTAGCAAAAATGCCCTTCTGGATCTGTTGTTGGTCTGTGGATGAAATGATGGTTGGTATCTGTCTTGGCCCCAGTTACCACAAAGTGGTAGAGTTTAAAATCTTTGGTGATATGAAAAAAGCTCTGTTAGCAGAGCAAACATCCATGGCTGTTGGGAGAGCAGACTGTAGGCTGCTCAAGGTCTAGTTAGTGAGGTCTCCTCAGAATCTGCTTTTGAAGGAATTGGGTTCCATAAATGCTGGTCAATATTTAAGACCACAGGAATAGGTAATTCCAGAGCATCAAAGTATATGGACTTTGGAAGTCAGGTCAGATTTTACAGGAGGATGACAGAGATACTGCCACTGCAGGGAGAAAATTCATATGGCTTAAAACTCCATTGGATTTGGAGCTGGGCAGTAGGATTTGGGATCACAAAAGGCTTCAATCATGTTAATAGCAAAAGAAGGACTTAATAAAACATTGGTCTGTTACTTCATGAGGTTGGTTAGCTCACAAATAGGGATGGAGATAAAGCAGAGTGTACTGAAAAAGTTGTTGATGTTATTGTGAGACCTCTCTCACTTATAAACAGTCTTGGGAATCTGGATAGGTCCTGGTCAACTGGAAGTTGGTAAATCATTCCAATTATTGAGAAGGGCCAGAAAGAAGACCCTGGTAGTCTTAGGACTGCCAGTCTCATTCGGTGCCTGGTAAAACTATGGAGAAAGTTGTTCTGGGAGTTAGTTGAAAATGCTTGGAAGACAATGCAGTCATCGGTCAAAGTCGACATGGCTTAATGAAAACAAAGTCAGGTTACTAAGTTAATATCCTCTTATGGGAAAGTTATCTACCTCGTGGACAAAAGAATGGTAGTGAATATGTGAATATATTGGTGTTCTGGATGGTTGGTGTTATTGTTGTTTTAAGAAAGCTTTTGATACCATCTTGGTATCCTTCTGGGCAAGCATAAAGCTAGACATGTATGCAATAGCATGGCTGAACAATTGGCTGAACGATTGGGCCCAAAGCAAAGTAGTAAAGGGGTGACATCTGGCCAGTCACTAGTGGTGTTCCCCACAGCTCAGTTTTAGGACCAGTTGTCTTCAGTGCTTTTATCAGTGACCTGGACATAGGAGTCAAGTGCACACTAAGTAAATTTGCCAGTGAAACTAAACATAGCTGTCAATTCCCTCCCTCATGGGCAGAGAGATCTTTCAGAGACATCTTTGTAGACTGGAGCACAGGGCCATTCCAACCATATGAAATGCAGCAAGCACCAATGCCAGGTTCTCCATCTGGGGTGGGATAATCCTGGATGTATGTACAGACTGGGGAACAAGAGGCTGGAATGTTGCCCTGCAGGAACGAATGTAGGGGTTTTGGTTGATGGTAAGATCAATACGAGTCAGCAGTGTGCCCTGGTGGCTAAAAGGGCCAACCCTACCCTGGGGTAGGAACAGAGGGGGGAAATGCCTGTACTCTCTTCTCTGATGACTGGTGATGAAATGCCAGGGAATGGCTTAGAGCTGCACTGGGGGAAGTTCAAACGGGATAATAGGACCACTGAGACAGTGCTTAAGCATTGGAACAAACTCCCTAGGGAAGTGATGTTAGGCTCTAAGCCTAAGATGTTCAGGAAGTGTTTGGACAATGCTCTTAAATATAAGGTTTAACTTTTGAATTACTCTACATGTAGCCAGGAGTTGAACTCAATGATCCCTGTGGGTCCCTTCCAAGTTAGGATCTTCTGTACACTTGTTTTCCTCTTCCAGCTGAAAGAAGATAATGCACATTATGATATTTATATAGTAGTGTAAATTACATTTACAAATGTAAATGACATTTGTTTGTTTTTTCCACATGCCTATATTTGTGTAGCAAGAAAACTGTATTTCACATTCTTGTTTGTAATGTCATGGAAATAAGAAAGATCTGGAGAGAGAATATCCTGTTTCTAAGTTTCCTCATGATAGTTTTCAACACATTCATTCTTCTCTTACCCTCTGCCACTGCTTAAAAGAATAAAATCTGTTAACAACAGGCATATGTGATCAACAGCTCCTCCTACTTCAAATCTGTCTTTAAGCTTCACTTTTTGGGAGTCCATCCTACATTAACCTTCTGCTAGAGTTTATATCAAACCAAAAATGTGGTAACTATGGTGCTTTGCAAATGTGTGTGTTTGTGAAATTGTGAACTTCTGCATTTGCTAGTCTGTTGATAGGGTATGGCTGAAATCTACTGGCAAAAGTACAAACGTAGGCTCTCTGAAAATTGAATGAACAGTTACTTGGAGATGCACAAAAAATTGAACTTTCATCCATTTAGGAAATAAAACATTCTGATTTAGCTGATATTTTAGAATAAAGTGACATCTTCAAATTCTGAGGATTCAATTGTTTCATGATATAAGACAAATAAAAAGATAGTGCTGGACAAACTAGTGGCAGAACTGAAGAAACAATGTAGTCTAATTCCACCATTCTTTGATTGTTTAAATTTATCTCTCTTTTGAACAGGGTTTTAGGGAAAGTTTGGTTTACTTCATTACAGGAAGGTTAACATTGCTTTTTCTAATGCAGGCTTTTAGAATTCTGCTCAGATGTGGGTGCTTGAGGTTTCTGTGTTGATGACTATAGACTGATTCATTCATTCTGGTCCATTTTCAAGGCGCTGCCTCTCTATCACAAATGTCAAATATATTTGTGTCTTGAGAGGTCTCCATCACTCTGAGGGCTTTTTTTTTCTTTTCTTTTTTTTTCTTTAAACAGAATATCAGAAAGAGAAAAGGATGTTGAAAGCTAACAAAGAAAATAAAAGATTTAAAAAGAAGCAACATACCCACAGGCTATCTCTGACTGATAAGAATTCAAGTGGCTGTGCTTTTTTCCAAGTGAGTGACCAAATGAAGCTTTTCTGTTTGACATTCTCTTCTGCTTCTTCACCTGTGCCGCACAAAGACTTTTAGTCTCCCTCCTCTGAATAAAATCTATTTCTAGGTCAGGGACACCTCACACTGAAAAGGCAGAGATTTGGCAGAGATGAGGGAAGGTTCAAACCTTTTCTAATTTTACTCCCAGACATTATATGGTTAATCTGTTTAGCAGGTCTGAAAACTTATGATAACTATTTACTTTCTAAAGTAAATGCTACTCCTCACCCTGAGGTCATTTCAGAAGTGATTGAATATTCATGAGCTTTTCTTCATAGTGGGATAAAGGCTTCTCCAACCTGCTTGTGTTCTTACTGATATTCAGGAGAGCAAGGAAGGTATCTTGCAGAGTAATAAACACCCAAATTTATTTTCTGCAGAAGGAAACAGCATGCTATGTGAGCTGACAAAAGAGTAAACCTTGAACAGTTAGAAGGCAACCCAATGTGCATAATTCTGGAGTTCAGCTCTGACAGATGTGTAAGACTCATTGTAACTCACTGACATCTAAACCCTCTTTAAAAAATGATGTAACTAAAAATCACTGCAATGTTAGAATTGTGGGGGTTTTTTTGTTTTGTTTTGTTTTTTACTAGACTCCCATAGGAAAGAAAAAGAAGAATTCTACATGAAGTCATAGGATGGTTTGTGTTGGAAGGGACCTTGAATATCATTTACTTTCAACCCACCTGCCAGGTGCAGGGACACCTTTCACTTGACCTTCTTCAGAGTTCCATCTAACCTGGCCTTAAGCACTTCCAAGGATGAGACATCCACAGCTTGTCTTGTGCAACACGTTCCAGTGCCTCAGATGAATGCATTCCTGCAAAAGAATTCATATTCTCTTATTCCAGATAGGTATTCAGATAAAAGGCAAACTGCAAAGAAGACTGTGAACCTCTGCCCTTCTTTTTTCTTCCTAGTCTATCTTCATGCTGCCTATTCTGTCTTCAGCTCCACCACAGCCTGGTGCTGCACGGTGCCATCCAGTATCATTTAATTCTGATTCACTTTTCCTCTTCGTAAGAGATCAGGGTTGCAACTACTCTAATATATTTTATAATCAAAGATTTTATTCAGATTTAAAACGGACATAAGAGCAATGCCCACAACAGAGAAGATTGTTCTTTTTTTTGAAGAAATCACACTGGTAATATCGTGTTTAAAAGTTATGTGCATTTCTGGCTCAGCAAAGCACAGAGTCCTGATTCGTGTGCCAAAGGCTGAGAGAGTAACTCTTTGGAGAAATTAAAAGGTTATTTTAATTTGATTTTTTTTTTTTTTTTTTTTTTTTTTTGCATGGGGATAGGGGGCTAAATTGTTTCAGTAATTTTTGGTTTTGTTTTGGAGTCTCTTTTACACATAACTAATACCCTATGACTCAAGTTTGTCTTTTTTTCTTTCAGGCTTAGGAACAACACTAAATTGATTCTGATAATTCACCAAATGGTTAAACATTACTTTAGAGGATTCTTTCTTTCCCAATCTGAATCAAGCAAGGCTTTTTTTTACAGACATTTTGTATAGATGTAGTTATATTTCAGTTAGTAGAGAGACATTGATTATGGGATTCTTAATTGTTTGAATTTTGTTCGATCAGCTGTATAAAAGACAAGTGTTGGAGATGTAGTTTTGAAAAACAGGGAGGTTGATTTCATTTTGAAAAGTGAATCGTATTTCATGAAGCTTCTAAAGGATACAAAAGGGCTTTTCTGCAAATATAAAAATTATGCCTTGTTAGGGTAAGATGTTTTAAATGCATAAGGTTTGTGGTGTACCTTTTTCAAAAGTGAGAACTAGGCACAGTTTGGGCCTACTTAGTTGTTTCAGAACCATATCAGGGACTCATTCAATCCTGTGTTGGCATGAATAAGAGTCCTACTTCCAAAGCACTCTTCCCAACTGAGCTGAATACTAGAGGCAGTTACAGCTGAATACTAACAGAAGTGGAGGTAATGTGCTGTCCTGGCTTCTGCATTTCAAGGCAGGGACAGGGGATTTAATTGCTGCTCTCGTAACTAGTCAAAATGACAAAGGGAATGCAGTAGCTGAGACTGAAAAATCTGGGACTGTAGATCAAAACAGAGATGACTGTGATAGGCTATGACTGAGGTTTATAAAGTTGGTGAAGGCAAGAGATGAACTGTTATTCACTAAATCTTACCACAGTAGATCTAGGAAAAGAATTTAAATAGATTGGAAACAGATAAACATGCTTTAATACAGTGCATAGGGGACTTCCGGATGTTGCGGGGGCAGACACAATTTGAGTAGATGCAAAAAAAGATGGACAAACTGTGAGGGATGACTGATCCAGAAACAGATAGGGGATAAGCAGGGATATTTTTTAGCATTCATAATCCAGTTCTTGTAGGTGCTAGAGGAGCACCAGAATGAGGGACTCTAGGTAGTGTTCAGTATCATGTGTCCTTCCTGCCTCTGGGCAAGGTTCTCCATGGGTCTGGCTCAGTAAGGTGGGTTTTGTACACTTAACATGAGTGGAAAATGTAATGGTTATTTTTAATCCCTGGGTAGGAAGGGATGAAGTCCAAGATGCATTTTGAACTTAATGTATATTTTCAGCTTGGGCCCCAGCTGCTTACCTTACCTGTCATTACTCTTGAGCTGAAGTTGAGCTGCTGGCTTATGGTTTGAAGTCCCAGGCCTAAAAGTGACATCCATTTTAATGTGCAGTACAGACAAAATGGTGGATTGCAAATGTGGGCAGGGGCTACCTGTCAGCCCTGTGCCTGCTGCTGTCCTGATGTAATCAAAGTCAGGCTGCATGACTGCTTTGACTCCTGCCTTTTTACTGGGCAGGAAAGGAAACCTTTGCCTTATCTCAGCTGAGAGTGGTGTTGCTTGCTGGTCTCCCTCAGCCGAGGAGAGAATGAGGAAGAGAGAGGTCCAGGACTTGGCTGGAAGGCAGGCTGCCTTTGCTACCTCCCAGCTCAGATTTTCTTCTTTTCTTGGCTGTGTGAGTACACAGCTCAGAATTGCTCTCTTGTTGCTTTTAGTCAAATCACAGAGAATAACGTAGGATGGCAGAGGAGCTCTTGGGCAAACACCTTCCTCACCTGAAGATGATGATAAACACCAGTGACTGGCAGTCTCTGTTGAGACCAGTGTCTGCTTGACTGAGCGTTTTACTGAAGTGCTAAATTTGGTTGCAGCTATTGGTTTGAGTGGAAAAGTTATTGCTGCCAAGAATAGTTGTCTCTCAATAGACCTGACCTTGGCATAGGTCCTAATTTGGAGACAACATGGGAAAAATAATTTGACAACATGATCAAAATGATAGTGTTTACCTAACTATTTGAAAACTTGAAGGCTCAAACTGAAAGGTATGCATAATTGATAGGGTTTAATTTTTTCTTTCTTCCTTTTTTTTGAGGTTTGGATGCCCAATGTAAAGTAACCTACACAGAACTTAGCTGCTCACAGTGTTTATCCCAGTGCCAAAAGATAGGGCCTGAACAAGGAAATCTGAATTGCTGTAAGTGTAGATGATCATTAAAAGTCCTTCATCCTAATGTGCAGCACAGGGGATACTGATGTAATAAAAAAAGAAATTCTGCTAAAATTGGTTACAAGCAGAAAAGCTTACCATGGGGTCATATAATTAAGGTGTGGAAATCAATGCTGCTAGGTGTCAAGTTAGGTCTTCATGAAGTAAAATCAGGAAATTAAGTTAATGTGGCTGGACCTATGAATTATGGTATTTAGCTACAGTAGTAAATGACACAGATATTATGCTCTCATTTCCATTTCTGAAAGTGCTCTTTGCTGGTGCTGCTTATACTTTGGGCAAGGCTTGGCTGCTGGTTGTACTCTGTGTGTGCCCTCTGTGGCGACAAATGAGAGTCGGCCAAGGACAAAGGTCTGTCCCTAGGCAACATTGTTAAACTCACAACTACATTTTATAGACAAAAGCAATTGGTTTATTGGCCTGAAGACATCTTTGTCTGTTTGGATGTATTTTTTGTAATTGAGATATAATCTTCCCCTTAAGAATGATCTTGAGAACTGTATGCCATTTATGACACTTTATTTGAAAAATAAGGTGAAGTTAAGGTAAACAAGGCTGCAGGCAGTGGCTGGAACATAACGCTGTGGATTTTGCATTAGAGAATTAATCCATATAGGTGATTTTTCTTTCAGGTTTGGTTTCACATTTAAGTACTCAGCTGTCAGATATTGATATGCACAATCCTGAGTAACTGTTTGTACTGTCTCTGTGTGACAGGGACTCCTGTTCTTTGCCAGCTCAACATTCGGCTGAAATGATCTTGAAAACTCTTGGAGATTTTTAAAGTAATATGAAACTTTAGTCTTCTTTTTCAAGTATCCTGTTAAGAAATTATTATTGGACTGCTAGAAACTAGAAATCTTGCAAATTGGAGAGTTTTTTATATTTTTTCATTTATTTCCAGAGGAGACTGTTATCCACTTTTTTCTGAGGAGTGACTCAACAAAGCAACCCAAATTTTCAGAGGCATTTGTACTTATAATTGACAGGCTCAGCTTTCAAGGTGGATGCTATCTAGAAGTGCTAGATAGAACAATTTTGACATTATCGTACACATGTTTTAGAAACTGAAGTAGCCACTATTCATCTAGGAACAAGTCCCAGCAGTTTTTGAGGTAGAGTTGATGTACTTGCACACCAAAGGTCTTCTGCAGTGGCTTCTGCTTCTGTAGGGAAAAAAACTACAAAAGTATAAAACATTTATTGTAATGTTTCTGCTGGTAGCTTCATCACTTCAAATGCTACAATAATACAGATGCAGAGAAAGGGAAGCAGGTTCAGTCAGTTGTCAGGTATTTTATAAACCCAAGATTTTCTGCATGTCTCCAGTTGGCCAGCCATTGGCTTTTGGATATTCTGAACCAACTGTATTCACACTAACCACATGTTCTTTTTTTTTATCAGCTTGAGAACTGTAGCTTTTAGGTTGGACTCATTTATCTCAGAGGTCTTTTCCAACCTAAGTGATTCTGTGATTTTCTGATAACTCTAACATTCACTTGGCATGGGAGTTCAGTCTGACAAATGTTCTGTTCCTCAATTTCCTTCAGCTTCTATCTCTTCAAAAGTGTTGATATTGAACCACAGCACTTGGGATTGATGATAGATGAAGTGTTTAAGTGTCTCTGAAAATTAAATTCACAGAAAACATCTGAAGATCTGGTGATTTTTGGAAGCATGACCATTAGTCATGATGTCCTCATTCTCAAAGGTGGATATTTAGGAATCCCATTTGTAAAAAAAGGCTATTATCACAGCTTGAAATATTTGAAATCAAACTATGCATTGATGGTCTGACCAAAATTTTAAGAGGGTAATATCCGTGTGATGGCAGCACATAAGCCATCTAAGATTAATTGTGAAATAATTTACCAGCTTACTAACAATTTGTATCCCCAAAAATCCTACTTGATGTGAGAGCAGCTAGATGCAGTACAGTGAGAGGAGTTGAAGTAACTTTGAGATTTACCTACTTTGACCTTAAATGTAGGCCATGTATGCTAGATTCCTAAAAATATTTTTAATATCTACATTAGACTAGTTGTCAAACTGTGTTCAGCCTCACAGCCTGTTATGTTTCAACTTGAATAAGCTTTTAGATCATGACTTTAATCCCAGAGATTTTGAAGTAGCACCAGTGTGTCTTTTAAAATACATGGGTATGAAGCAGCTGTTGAAAATAGAATACCATGGATGAATGGACTCCTCTGTTACATATATAACAGGACTTGCTACTGTTTTTCCTTGAGAATGCATTTCTGCAATGAGCTGGTACAGGAAACATGGATTGATTACAAGGATGGCTTAAATCAACTGTGCTGTGAAGAGCATGACTATTGGCTAATCTATGGGCCCAACTGCCTGTAGATTAGCTTCCAATAATTTTCAATATACTCTTATCATCTACTCTTCAGTGTACAGCTTTTGCATGTGAGCGAGAGCCACACATACAATTGGAGTGCAAGGTTGATACTGGTCTGAGGAAAGGAGTTCAACTGGTACCTACATGCTTTGTGTCTCTTAGGCTGACCCTGCAAGCATGTGCAGGCCTGAGTCCACATTCCCAATGAGATACACAAAAAATCATGTCATTAATAAATTCAGAGTCAACTTTGTCAGAAAAAAAAAATACAAGAACCTGAATGTACGAGTATGTTTGGACCTCCTTGCTTTCCGTTTTTCTTCACTCTCCATCTTTTGTTATGAGCAGACCCCGCACACTGGATGAAAAACTTGCATTTATTATTGGAGTCTTTACATTTATGTGTATTAATAAAAAGGGGCGTTTGACTTAAAAGCTGAGTAGAGAATGAAGTATTGCTGTTACTCCTGGAGTGAGTCAGAGGAGTGGCAAGTGCCTGCTGCTTCTGGGGAAAAAAAAGAGTTTCCAGAGAAATATCATTATCTTGGAGGTCCCACTCACAGCAGATCATCAGGAGCTATCAGCAGTTTCTGGCTTTCTCTAAGTATTGGGGGTTGCCCACACAAGGAGATGCCATTATCAGGCCTGGAAGGAGAATTCCATGATCATTCATTCCCATTCAATATTCATCATGGGTATTGCAATCCCTAAGCTGGCATGGGACCCGTTCATTCAAAAGTGTTTGAGACCTGACTGGACTGCTGATTGAGCCATTTGAACTATTGTATTCGGCTAGAGCTCCTGCTGGCTCACTCTTAGACAGGGCTAGGCACACCTTGCTGAGTGACCCTTGCACCTTTGGTCTGACTTTCTTTTTCTGCAAGTACAGCTGTGAGTTGGTGGATGGCTTGGACACAAGCTGGGAGATCTGCAGAACACTGCACTGACAGTCTTTAAATAAGTGTGTGCTTTCTTCCTACCCCTTCTCCCTTTGATGTCCATGCATGTGAGGGTGCCCTCATGTCTTTTTCTGCTGCCAGGGAGGATGAGCAGGTCACAGCTCATGCTATAGATGTTTCAAAACTGTCTGCATGTGCTGGTTGCTCACCAGAGTCAGCTAGACTTGAAAACAGAGCTCAGAGTTCTAGTCATCCCCTCATTGGAAGCCATGACTTGGGCTTTGTGTCCTCTGAACAGCAGCAAATTTTCTCAGAACATGTAGGATTTGCCTCTTGTCTCTTCTCTGACAAATGATGCTGAAATTTCCTAATGAGAACAAAATTGTTGGAGAGATCAGATTAGTGGGAGGCAAGGAGGAGAATTCGATCAATAGTTCAATCTTCTAAGTAATCTTTCCTTAGGACCCAATCTTTAAACAACCTTTTGTACCTTTCCCTCATCTTAGAGAAATGTGTTCCAGTTTTCAGTCTTGCAGCAAGTGGCAAAGGAACAATTTGCTTTCCTGCTGTGTGCTGAAGGATTGCTTCAGTAGCATGAGTCCCGTATTGCCCAAAGGAAGCCCTTGGTTCTGTTTCTAAACTTCCCAAATTAGGTAGAGTGGTGTAGGAGAGAGGAGGGGGAGTCTTCACAGGCAGACCTGTGAAGATAGTTAGGAGCCTTGAACTCAAAACTGATGACTTGAATGCTGAAATCTAAAAAATTCACACTTATTTTTGACATACATTCTTGGATCTAGTCCAGTATTTGAAAAGTTTGATTCTGCTTCTAATTCATGATAAAGTCTTTTAGAAATAAGGTAGGTATCAACATGTATTCCCTGGATAATCTCAAAGTGGAGTAATAAAAAAGGAAGGAAAGAATAAAATTTAGCTCTGTTGAAATCAATACTTTGTATGCCGGCAGGTTCAAGTGTGAGTGTGCCTGCACTAGAAACATTATAGTTCTTTTTCTTTTCTCTTGTATTGCCATGAGTTAACTGGGAAATTGGCAGTGGAAAGTTTTGAAGTAAATGTCTCTCATCTTCATTTGGTTTTTGATATATTGTCTTTCCACTGAACCATAGTGAAGCTTCAGGTATTTTAGGAAACATGGTTGATTAGTTCTCTAACTTTTGATACATAATTTGTGTATTTTTTAAAACCATTCATGCAGAAAGCAAATCACACAGGGAAGATTTTCTGGTTTTATCAACTCTAGTTTAAAACAGCAACAAAAAATAAATAATGAAGCTTTGTTGGTGCAAAACAGAGATCCTTGCTCCTGCTAGGTTAGACTCGCAAACACTCTGCAGTATTCAGGAATCAGGCACAAGTTCACTTGAAAGTATGAAGTAAATTAACCATGAAACAAGGAAAGCTATGGCTTGGTTAATAATTCAACAGCATAGTTTTGTTAGTTAGTATTTAACATAACTTAGAAGACTATGTAGTATGAGAAAGAAACATGAAAGGTCCATTTTTGTGAGAAAATTCCATATTGGTTTATTACAGCCTGTTACATCATCTTTGTAAAACAAAACCAAAGGGTTTTCTAACTATGCCAGTAATTCTTGTTTCTGCTTAAAGAAAGTAGGCACATATTTATTGGTTTTAAACAATAAATGAAACAAGTGTTTTCAAATATACTGTATTGCCGTTTAACTTTTTCGCAAAAGAGTAGAGACGTGTGGTAAGACTTAATGAGACACACTGTCACAGGGAATTTCTTCTCATGGCATCATAGTCTTGCTGACCTGAACATTTGACCTTGCCCAAGAAGGGTATTAAAAACCCACTTATATTTCACTTGATAATTTGGATAATGAAGTTACCTCTTGGGCATCCTCTCCATGACAATAAGCTGTTCATATTAAGCAATGCTCCACAAGCCGATCATGCAGCAGGTACTGGGAACACAACACTGGGAAGATGGATAAAGCAGCTAGCCAAAGCCAGTGAGCAAAAATACAAACTAAGAAAAAGCCTTGCTGTGAGAGTTCTGTGGCTAGGGTCAGTGCTGCTTTGCACACTGAGCTACTCTGGCCAGTTTGAAATTACTGCTGGACATACACATCCACTGTAACTACAAAATGAAGACAGGTTCTTTTCAAGACATGCTTTGCTGTGTGTGTCTCAATCCTCTTGTGCATGGAGTTGCTGTGATAAGGAGATCAGAGCTGCACCAGGTATCTGTCACCCGCCCTCAATCAGGCCAGGCCACGGCAGCATGGGGACATTAACCTTTGAGGCAATTTTGCAGGGATAAGGGATGATTTCTTGAATGGGAGATTTTGATGAGAAGTTTACAAAGCTCTTTGAGTGTTTGTAAACTATTCATGTATTTCCCAGACGATCTTCCCTGACACATAAACCCTCTATTTGTTTTCACAGTCATGTGAGTTTCAGAAAAGACAGAATGGATCAAAACAAATTATCTCTAATGGATTTTATTTGTCCTGAATTAGGCAGGAGTAAATCATAATCCATGAAATATTTAAGTCATAAGCTACCAGATAATGGTATCACACTGCAGTAAACAAAATTAAAATAGGTGTGATGTTTTATATGTTGGTAAAAGAAGTGATCTCAGTTTTTTTCCTGAAGGTTCTTTGTGAATCTGGATTAGCTTCCCAAAGAAAATTTAGAGGACCTGACAGAGTAGCTGTTGGTCAACTGTATTGAATTGACCAAACTTCTTAATGTAAACCAATAAGGAACTATAAAATATTCCATTTTGCTCTGGAGAGTGCTTTTCTATGGGGGCATGCCAGCTTTGGACTACTTGCTGCCCATTTGATAGGGATGCTGGAACCTGATGCGGAGCATTACCTTAACTTTGTGTAGAGTGCTGGAAGAATTGGATGACTTTTGGGCTTTGCCTCCTGGTCTTGACTCAAACTATCGAGCTCTTTCTTAACACCAGCATCATACACTGTACATTCCCCATTCATTCTTACTGTAAATACTTTTTTTTTAAAATTCTTGTCTGAATTAGCCTGAGTTCTCTTGTAGTCATTGTTTACTTCAATGGGAATGAACTCATCTTGTGTTTTAAATTGACATGGGACATGCTCATATGGGGGCTGGGGTTAAAGGGGAGGTACTACAAAGTTACTTCTTATTTTCTTTCTTGTTTTTTGTTGGACCTACATTTAGCTAATTGATTACATTTAAGTAGTAAGGAAGCTCATGCTTTAACCACAGTAAATTCAGTAATAGATAGATTGGTTAGAGAAAAAAGAGTGTGACGTATAAGTAATATGGAGTCAAGCCCACAACTTCTTAAATGTTCCTATAATTTCTCTTCTTGACACAACATATTACACTTGCTGGAAGAAGTTCCTGTGAAAATAGGAAACCTAACTCTAGATTGTCAGAACAAAATGGTAATCAATGTAAGTACTTCAATAGAAATAGCCTTCCTTAGGTTTAATTTTGTGTACTTTACAGGTTAGAGAATTCTGATTTTCCACTTGGCAGCTCTATCTTTACTTAATATCCAAATCAATCTCAAAGGCTAAATCAAGCCTTTACTGATACCTCTTCTATTCCATTGTTACCTTTGTGACTGTTACTCATGAACTACTTGGAACGGGTCAGAAATTTAATAACCAAAGTTACAGATGCATATAGAGACCTAGAATTTAAAAGGTAACATATGTGACAGCTCCACATGATTGTGATTTTCTCCTTCATACAGACTAGTCCAGTGTAATTAAAACATTAATTACATAGGAGGACAGGAGACACTAATTAGAGGAGCAGCTTCGTTCAGACTGAGATGATGTTATTAGAACATGAGATTTTTGTGAGGCAGAATGTATGGGTAAAGGAGACATCTTTAACTGGAACTGCTGTGATATTGCTGAAACAAGCAGACAAACTTTTAAACACTTTTAACTGTGGCTGAAGGTTGAATATACAGGTTTCTTGTCTGCATGCTGAAGAAAGTAGCTACAGTATAAATACTGCTGTGTGAAAGAGTTTTGCCAGCAAATAAGGAACTGTAGGACAAAAATAGCAAGTAATGACTTTTTGTACAACTCTGTAACAGACCCTAGAGATTAGTACTGGTATTTTAATAGTTTTGCAGAGTACCATCTGCTGCCATAATCAATGAGGTAGTAAGGCCTAAGCTACCATCTTGCTCCAGAAGCGTGTGTATATGAACACACACACATACTGGTCATATTTGATACCTAATGTGTTCCCAGTCTGTCTTCCTGTATTGGATACCAGTGCTTGCACTTAAAAGGTCATTGATATCCTGAAATTGTCTGAGAGGTGGATAGAAAAGGCTTCACTTAACTGATGCTTCCATTTTTTTGAACAAAACCTGAACTGCAGATGCCTCAGAGGGTGGATCTGCGCAGCCATCGTGCATTAGCTCACAACAGTGAAGTGGGAAGTGACAACTGACTGGAACCCACAGAAGGAATATATTTGTAAACTGTGGGGTTTTAAAACTAAATTAAGTTGGTATTTGAACAAAAATCAACACTACCCATGTTCTGTAAAAGAGCCATGGGACCTTTGACCAGAACAAGGCAGAAAAGAGCTGTAAAAAAAAATCTAGATGATAGCTGTGCAGTACTGTATATTATAACAACATTAGAAGAGTTGGCTGGAAACAGATTAGAGATGGGGAAAGAAAAACACTTCTGAAAAATTCAGCACCTTGTGTGGAGAAGGATTGTTAACTACGTGATAGTTAAATAAAGCAACAGGCATTAGACTTGAACTCCTGAGAGAAAACTACAGAACAGTTGCAGCACCATTACTTTTACTCAGCTCAATATAGCAAGAAGATTTTAGATCAGGAAATTCTAGTTAGCAAGTGAACTATGCATCTTAGTAATATCTCTTGGAGGAAGATGAGATCAGTGGTTGAACACTCAACATGTAAATGAGGGTACACGTGATGAAAGCTGAATTACTAGGAAATAAATCCAAAAAGGCTGCTGTTTTACCTATTTTATTTTAAGCATAAGAAGGTTCATTTTGGAAGTAGAGAAGGGAATATAGGGAACTTCATCTCAAGTTCTAAACCAGTGACATTTTATAATGGAAAAAGGTAAAACCCTGAAATATGTTTGACAATGAGTTGCCCCAACAAAGTAATATAAGATATTTGCATTTACCCATTGATTTTTAGAGGAGGACATATTTTAATCTTCTTTAGACTTCATTTCTCTGTCAACTTTTTGCAAATGGAATTCCTTCTGAAAGGCTTAAAATTCATTTTTGTGCAGCTGACTCATGGCCCAGTTCTGGCACAAAGAGAAATGCCCTGTTTTGAGCACTGAGGTGATGCATCACTCTTACCCTGTGCACAGAACAAATGATCTTATTTATTCTGCATTCTCAAAACAAAAAAAATGTGGGGAGGAAGTGGGGAAGAGAGATGGGACTAAACCAAAAAGTCTGTTAGCAGAATAATGATTTTCAGCCACTCCCAAATGTGAAACTTGGCATGCTAACTCTGTTCAAAATGTGCTGTAACTTTTGTGCTGAGAATCTTCTACAAACTTCATTTTTCATAAATATGAAGTAATTTAAAAATGTATTTTAAGAATAAGTGTGCTTTGCATTTTGTTGTGGTTATGTGTGAAACCTGGTGGTGATGGCTTTAATGGGTTTTCCTGCAGTGTTGAGACAGATTATTAGAATCCAAGAAAATGTTAGTCACAGCAGCCTGTGGACAGGTCAAAGTTTGTGAGTTAAGTATAGCCCTGCATAGTCTCACTGGGTTTTTTTGTTTTTTGTTTTTTTTTTAACCTGAGGGGCAAACATACTTCTGTCACTATTTCACTGATGTAGAGTCCTTCTGAATAGCTCTGCAGGTGCAAATGAACTTTAGTTCATTTTACAGTGCTTCTTCAGGAATGTAAATAAGGAACAACTCCAGCTCAGGCCAGGGACAGCAACTAGTGTTATGAATTGAAGACCTAGGCCTTTAAGAAGGGCATCACTCATGAAAGCTTGAAAATGCAGTATATTGGCAGCAGATGGGCAGATAAAACAATTCTTGCCAATTGCTTGTGCTACACCACACTGGGAGAGATGCTGTTATGTAAGTGTCTCAGACTGGGGAGTCATATGAATAAGAACAGATTTGTCCATGGTGCTTTCAGCTTCTTGAAACAATGAACTTGAATTAAGATTGCTCTAGTAATTCCCTCCTTCCTCCCTTTCCCTTTTTGTGCCAAGCAGCATTAGCTCTGTGGTTTTGTTTAATTTGGTTTTAATGCTTATATAGAACCAGGAACATTTTCTGACCCTCCATGAAAAATGGGCAAGTAGAAATACTGACAGTGTAGGGAAATTCTTTTAGTCAGTGCAGCCTTGCCAGGACTTGCCAGGAATAGTTGTCTTCTGGAAAAGTTGAAGTCTCTTAATTGACACTGGTTTGAGCAGAGGTTTGAATTCAATGACCTTCAGAGGTCCCTTGCAAATGAACTTTCAATGTTTTTATGGTTTTAGCAGTTCATCAGGGAGGTTAGACTCTTTTGAGATGCAGGGTGTTAACTAGTTGGACCAGAAAGTCTTAGTCTGCCTCTTCAATAAAGGCCATGCTATGGGCTTCCAGGCTGTGTTCGATTGTCCCACAGTCCTTGAATTATGTGGAGGTGAAGTAATCAGTCTTCAATTGCATGGCTAATTCTGGTTTCCAATACCTGGTAGTTAGCCTTAGTGCACAAAATTCTGTAAAAAGTGCTGCCATTCAGGATCTTTTTTCCTCAATGATGCCTCTTATATACACTTGGAAGGACCTGATATGCTTTGATATCTTCAATGTTTGGCCTGATTCCATTGTTGTGGCCACATTTTCATTATTTGATTGCAGATGAGCTAGAGAAAGTAGTTTCTTTTCACTTGTTATTTCCTTGTGCTTCTATCTTGTTCCTCTGAAATTCATTGTCATTTTATTAAAGTGCACTGAGAGGAGGATATGCTGAAATAACATTTGACATAGGAACACTACAAATATTCCAACTATCTATACTTGCTGAAATCCAGGATTTACTGGAGTATTTTCTGGGCTGCTCATTATTGAGTAATGTGAAACTTGTATTCGAATAAAGTATGTGCATTGACAGTGAAGGCCTTCTGAGTGGTTTAGTTTTTAAGAGGCTTTCTATCCTCTCATGTAGCACCTGCTTGAATCAATTTTGAGTTTATAATACCTTCTGTGCAAAGCACTTGAAGGATTTTTATCAAGATCATAATATTTTATAGGAAATTTAAGCTGTGTGGTGAAGAATTGACTAAAGAACAGTAACTCCATTATAGTTTTCCAGAATTCAAGTTAGGTTTTTGCATATTTCCCTCTTCTTATAGATGGTGAGTACAAGAACAAAGATAGACTTTTTTTTTTTCATCATAGAGGTCGGGAAAAGTTGGTGTTCCAGGTCTTAAGAAGTGTGAGTTAGCTATATAAAAACCCAGTAGTGTTATGTACTTTATTCACATTGATATGCTTCTAATTGACTTTGGCATAGCAATGAATTTGATCCCTTAATCTTGTGATTTCAGTATGGCTCTCAAAAGAAACCTATTTTACAGAGTCATGCTATCTTGGTCTCTCCTCTTCCTGGTAAATTTTAAATGTTTTGACCAGCTTTTAAATTTAGGTGATTCATGATATTTTATAGTGTGAAACTGGGTGGGCAGGGAAGAGATGAGGAAAAGCCATTAAATATGTTAATCTGAAAAGCATACACTGCATCATTAGCTTACAATATTAGATAACCAGAGGTTTAATGGAGCTGAACATATTGAAACACGACTTGATAGAAAACTGAGCTTTCTTACTTACGCTGGAGATTAGAATGAAATTTCTGGAGCAAAAAGATGTAAAGCCTTTAGTGAGAGAAACTGTAAAAATAAGTGTGTGCAAGTGAAACAGTGGTGGAATTGAATGGTAGTATTCAAAGCTATGACTGTACCTACTAATCTACATTTTATCCCCTTTCTTATTTGATTTGTTTGAAACTTGCTGGTGCTATAACTCAATGAGATTGCAGTGTGTGTCTATCAAGCCTGGGTAAATGCCTTCTGTAGATTATGGATGCATTTGCATATTATCAAATCTGGATGGCCTGTCACAGGATAATTTATGTAAAATACATCCAGTCTTACAGAAGGGTTGGGGTTAGAAGAGACTTCTGAAGGTCATCTGGTCCAAACCCTCCAGTCAAGCAGGGCCACCTAGAACACAGAACCATGGCCACATCTTCTGCAAGATTTAGATCTATTCAATTTTATGTGTATTATATATATAATTGATACACTAATATATGTTATACATACATATTATATGTATACGATGTAATATTAATACATATATTAAAAGCATAATAATATCACAATTTTTGATTGGATGCATTGCTACGGGCAAAGTTGTTGGTAAATCTTGAAAACTACTTCAAAGAAATGCTAATAACTGTGTGTCTTGCTGTTGTCCCAAGAAAACAAACTTTTAGGGCCTTCAGACCTTTTAAAGAAATATTATAATCACAATTTTTGTCTCTTTTCTGATTTTCCCTTCATAAATACAGCTAAGATATCATATAAAATTGCAGAGGTCTCTTTCATTTAAAAATAACAATTTCCAGAAAAAGAGTATTTTTGGGCACAAAGAACTGCGAAGCATTTTTTTTTTAAATGCACTTGTTAGTAGCAATTTTCATGCAATGAGCTATGGGTGGTGGTGACTTAGACTTGTTGTTTCTGCTGAATCTAAAAAAAGAAATGAATGTATACAAATATGAACTTTCACAGCTGACTGAAGAAAACATACAGAGAAAGCAAAAGATGACCATGAAATTGCTTTTAAGGATCCTCTGTGCTGCCAGCTTCCAAGTCCAGTTTGCTTTTCTAGCAGGCTCCATAAATCTTTTCTGTAGCTGTTTTTTTTCTTGTATGAAATAATAAAATTAAGGAGAAAGTATTAGCAAGTGGGTTAACTGTAGCCCTGACAAGCTTTTGTTTTTAAACTGAAATTGCTCTAAAAGACATTTCAATTTAAATCTTGAGAAAATTCAAATTTTTAAAAAATTACCAGTTCTCTTCTTTTAAAACTTTTCTTAACAGGAGGAATGTAGGATCTAGCACACCTTTGTGTTTAGTAGTAGAGAAGTGGAGTGTTGGTTATCACTTTAACATGACAGCTAGAGTGGAGATAGTCTTTGTCGGCTACTTAATTTGAACAGTGTTGCAGCAAAACTTGGCTTTCACAGGGTAGCTGGAGGTGATTGCTCTCTTGAAAATATTTCTTAATTGCATTTATTGATGGTTTTGTAATAGCAAAGTATGAAATTCTTCATCTACATTTTTCTGTTTTGCAAAATGGAAATTTCTTTTCCTGGGACAAAAAAAATATATGTTTTTATGCCCATAACTGGTATGATGTCCTGTAGGTTTTTGCAATAAACTTTTTATGAATGGCTACAAGAGGCTGCAGAACACATCTCATAAAAAGAACTTAAGAGGTACTTGTAATTTTGCAGCCTGTTTTTTTTATCAAATATCATGATCTGCAGGATGAAGAAATTGAAATCTTGCCTAAATTAGGAGGGTCTGATTATCTTAGTAGTCAATTCTCTGCTCTCCTTGTCCTTTCCTTCAGTTTTCCCAGTTCTTCTATCTTGATAAAAGCCACAATAATCTACCTTGATACTGAAAGAAACAACTGTTTGTGTGTTTCATAGATGCAGAAACAAACCAGAAGAAAATATTTTATCCATCAGTGTTTTAAGTATTTTGCAACACCAACATTAGCTGTAGTTGCACATAGGACTACTTATAGCATTGCAAACCTTGAATTATTTTTTCCATTCAGATTATCACTCACAGGTATTATCTTAGAATCAGGAAATTGCTATTGCTTAGTGCAGCAGTTTTTGTTGATTTCAGTCATAAACTAGTAATGATGAAATTGTACTCTGAACAGCATGGCAATGGAGAACTAGTGGGAGAACTAGTCAGAATGTAGTATTCCTGAATTAGTAGTGCTGTACTGGAATTTGATTCATCTCATAGGGTTCTTACCTATAATTAGAGATTGGCTAGTAACTTTTTTTGTATTCTGTAGCTGGGCAAGGAGGAACCTAATTAAATACATCAGACTTTCTTCTAACTACTTGGGTAGAAATAAGAAGCAAGCTTATTTATTGTCAAACAAGTGACAGAACCATAGACATTCAAAATTTCTAATGGCTGAACTCCAGTATCCCTATTTTTTCCTGGGAGCTCATGTTCTTTCACAGCAGCTTCTTCTGAAGAATTAACTCTTGGCTTTGGGCCTGAACAAAAATGAATCTATTCCTATATTTACATGTCCTAGCTGTGATGTCCCTTAAGTGTACTGATAACATGCCTGTGGTTATTCCACTGTGTACAAACTAATGAGCTTTTGGTACAGCTTTCATATATTGCAAGTATTCCAGATTAGTTTCTAACAAACTCCAGGAATTTTTTATTTGCAGTCAACTTTCACAGTGTCTGCAGAGATCAAGAGCTTAAGCAGACATTGATGAACTGATTATGTCTACAAAGTCAGCGTGACTGATGTAGCAACTTGCAGTTTGACTTTCTTTATGTTAACCTCCTAAAAACCAGATTGGATCCACAAACTTCTAATTGTAGAAATGACAGCACAGCTACGTAAATTGCCTGCAGTTTCACTAAGATGTGTGTCTCGAGTGTTACCTTAAATGAACTCCAAGATAGGCCTATAAGATAAAAAGCATGGTGGCCATGTGATTTTTCAGCATTAAATTAACTAAAGCTAAAATTAGGCAAGTGTGAAACAGGACTGAGTGAACATTAGTTTTGATAGAGATTGGTCACATGCAAAATTCCGCTTTGTCTTTTTATGGAAATACATTTTAATGTAAATGGTGTATTTAGATTTTTAATTTGTGATGGAGTGAAATCAGTGTATGTAATTTGAGTCCAAAATCTAAATGTGTCAGAAAAAAACCCAAACCAGAACCCAAAAGCAATAGAACTCTAACTTCCAAATCACAAGAATTATCACTCTATTTATATGCACATATATGTGCTGCTCAGAATGGTAATGTCTTTTGCCACAGCTGATATCTCCCCCAAATCTGTCTGCTCCCAGTGTGGTGGGTTAACCCCGACTAACAGCCCAACTTCAGCTGCTCATTCCTCTCCTCAGCTCCTCTGTCCTTAGCAGGATGCAGCAGAGAAAATAGCATGAGAAAGCTCAGAGAGATTGCTTACCAGTCATTGTTGTTGGCAAAACAGACTCATCTTGGGGAAAATAACTTGTTGCCTTGTAAAAGAGATTCAGGTAGTGAGAAACAAAAAGGTAGGTGTTAAAGTAATACCTTTCCTTCTGCCTTTTCCAGTCTCACCTTCTCTCTACTTGCAACTGCTTTACCCCCAGGTGTGTTGTTTAGCAGGAGGAAAGGTGGGGTTATGGTCAGTTCATAATTTCCCTCTGCTGTGGTGTGGGATCTTCACAGGCTTCAGGGGAATCTCTTCTCCAGTGCCTGGAGCTGCTGCTTCTCCTCTTCTGGGCAGTCCTCTCCCTCCCTGTTGCTCTCACCTGGCCATCTACATCCTGTGAATCCACAAATGGTGGATTATTTGTTTTATAAAACCCATAAGGGCTTTACCAAATTGGGAGAAATGGTTAATCCAGCATATTTTGAGGATTGTTATCGTGTACCAGTTCAAGTAGCAATCTTGTGTTTTGCTCAAGTTTTATATTTTATCATGTTAGTATAACCTTCTACACTGGTAAATTTGGGATCAGTATAAACTCCTGATCATCTAACAAACAAGCCACATAAATATGTACCATTAAAGGCTCAGTTGTTTCATAAAGCTTGAACACCAGCAGAATTCTACCTGGTAGAGATTTGCAGAGCCTAAAATTAATTAGAAAAATCACTCATATCACCTGTGGGTCAAAGATTTCTCTTGGTGACTCAGAAACTGAACTGTATTGACCTCAGGACAAAAAGTAGAACAGCTGCTTTGTAAAATCGGAAGTACTTCAACATAATTAATTAATTAATTAATTAATTTCAATATATCTTACTGCATATCTGTGTTATAATTGTTAACATCATTTTTAACAAATTAGTAGATAAAGCTTGATATTGTTAGCAAATGTCTTGAACCAAGTTTCAATATGTTTCTATGCCATTCAGTGCTGAAATACAATATTTTCACTATTGATAGAAAGTTTTTTTAATCTGGTTATCTAAAGAAGTTAATATTTTAGGGGGAACCCAACAACTTCTTTTTTATTTGGATCATTCTAAAGGACCTCTAAAGGGCACAAACTGCTTGAATACCCCCTGAAAGACACAAATTAATGTGCTGAGAACAGATTAGAGAACTAAAGATGTGATAAAAAGAGAATTAATCGCTAGGGTGTCTGTCTACTGATATACAGATAAAGACGTGATCATTGCCAGTTTAAGTCAAATATGTTATCTCACAGACATGCAGAACTCAACAAAGTAATGCCACATGCTAAGGACTTCCTGCAAAGATGCTTAAATTATAAAAATCATTAGGCTTACAGTTTCTTTGACATCCTTAGCTGCATTTGGCAGCTTTTTTAATTGTTCAAGATGAGGAAGAGATGCATGGATGCCCTCCTAGTCTTCCGTGCAGTAGATAGAGGTTTTACAGACCCCAAACCCAGAGTGAATTGCTTTGAAAGGTTATACTGCTGCTGATGGGCAAAGCACACAAGTTTCTATTGCAGTGCAGGCAAGAGGTCGATTGCCCACTTAGGGGCAATTTGCATTACATAAGAAGTGGTAAAGAAAAGCAAAATTGAAAATGCTGCGCTGACCTACGAATGCAAAAAATTTTATAGAGAATTTATAATTCAAGGATCAGAATTGCTTAGGGGACTACCAATTGAAAGATGAAGCAAACCCTGCTATAGCTGGCCCAGGGACCTAGCCTGAAAGCTACATTCACATTGTGAGGAATGAGACAACTCTTTGTAGAAATTAAAACAATTTATTAAAACAGAAAAATTGAAAAATTGCAAAAATTAACAAAATATAAAAATTTGGGATCCTAGTGGCTCAGGAGGTATGCCCCAGGAGCGCAGGGATTCAGGAGCTTCAGGCTTAGGCAGCTCTGAACCTCAGGTAGAGAAAAAAAAACTTGCAGTGCTAGGCTGGTCAAAAAGAAATATATATATTTCTAAAGGCCCCTGAAAAGGAGTAGGTTTCTCCAGCACTGAACTTAGCAAGCTGGAGGGGAAGGGGAAATGAGAAAGGGTGCGTCTTTCTCTTGCACCTTTATAGCTTTTGCGCCTCCCACACTCTGCCCACAGTTTAAGGTGATTGGTGTTTTCCCTTTGACAGATTACCTCTGTCAACCAATGGCTCCTCCTTGTCAGAGGGGTGGTATTAGTTGAGATAAGAGTCATGGAGCTTACGGGGGTATAGCTATGGGGGCTGGGCTGTTTGTTGCAACTGGGGTTTTTAAAATCTGCCTTGAAACCAAGGTACAAGTAAAACATAAAAAAATACATCCAACACATCTTAAATCACTTGTAAAAGTATACAGTAAACACAGGAAGACCATAAAAACTTGATCTGTGTACCTGGGCTGATGGGTTAATTTTAACATTCAATTTAAAAATATTAAGCTCAAATTAATTAAGGCACTTAATATGCAAAGACCAAGCACAAATAGGGATTTCATGTATGACAACATCTTGTACCCTTCCTACAAACAGGTGTGAGGTGGCGCTAAAAGGAAGAAGCCTTCAGCTGTCTGGGATGAGGAGCATCTCCCAAGTGCCTGATGCTCAGACAGAGGACCCAATTATTTATCCAGTGCAACCACACTGAAGAGATGGATGGGTGGGGGTGGATTGTCAGAGAAACAAATACCTATTAGAAAAATTCTTGGGGTTTTAAATCTTAACAGCAAGGGTTTTTTTCACAGCTGGATTTCAACTCCTTTCACCAAACCACTTTGCCAGGGAAAGACTCCACAAACATAATTTTTGTGTTAATATTAAAGGCACATCCAAAGTGCAACAGGAGAAATCATTCTCTATGAACTGCCTTTGTAATTGTTAGAATTGGCTATATAACTCTGTAAGTTGGTAGACTCCTGCTGAAATTACTGAATTTCTTTTGTTGTACAGTCTTATCAACATCAATCAGATAAACAGATTTTGCAGAAGTTCTTCATCTTTGATTTTTAGTGCCAGAACATAAAGATAAGACCACCCACAAACTTGTTGCTTACATCCCAATTTGTCATTTTTTTCTCCTGTATCTTACTGTGTTTTTAATGTCTTGAAAAGATAATTATGCTTCATAAATCCTTTCAGTAACTGTGAGTTAAATGCCCATGAAAATGAAGGTTTGTCACTGCACTTACCAAGTGGAAGCTAGTGACATTGGGAGGAAAGAAGAAAATGAAAATTTCCAGGAAAACGATAATTTTTAGAGAGTTTAGCATTTTTTCCTGTCTCAGAGATTTCCATGATAAATATTTTTCCACATGAGTCAACAAAGACTGTGTTCTATTTTGCCTATTAGTATATTCTTAGTCTGTGGAACATTTCATAATGTCAAATAGCTGTAATAGAAAGTGCAGCACTAACTATTTGAGTTACCTTAGGGCCAGCAGAAGTCTGGTAATCAAAGGGTCCTTCTGGTCCTATGAAGTTATTTTTTGTATAGCTTCATGCTATTATTTGTTTGGAGGGATGTAGAGTTAATTGTTATTGTAAAAGACTCATTTGAAATAGGGGACTGCAGTGGCTAGGGTAACCCTCCCAAAATTGTCTGCGAAGAAATTGTGGCATCATTTTTCATTGCAGTGGTAAAAAATATAGCTGCTCTCACTTCCCCAAAAATTTTAGAAAAAGTTTTCTCAATATTGCAAGTGTCTAGAAGGGGAAAATATATTCTATCCCAGAAACCTCCATTTTGTACTCTTCTTCTCTATATGTGTAGGATCAGTTTGACTCATGCATCATATCCTTAACATGGGAGAAAAGACTTTTTTTTAACATAAGGAAAATGTCTAGGTCCATAAAATTTTAAATTACGTAAATTTTAGTCACTGTATTGTATATGAAATTTGTTAGTCTCGCATACCTTTGACTTGAGATCTGGTGGAGACAGTTTTGCTTTCCTGGAGAGCACTCTCTCTTTTTTCCCTTCACATCTAACAAGCTTTAATATTTTATGTCGTTTAGCAATTGATAAGAAAGATTTGTGGACAGGTATGTTTTATTTTCTTTCAGTGCTTATGTCTTTAAATAAATTTATCAAGTACTTGATGCTCATTCCCAACAAAAGAGAAGCGGAACCTGCCCACAAATGCACTTCCCAACTAGACTTGTTCAACTTCCCCTGTGTAGGAAGAATAATCATGGTTTGCCAGCGTGTAGAACTCAGCAACACTCTGTCTTTCAGTTTTTTGCATGCTGAATGAAGATACATTACTCATGAAGTTGCTCATATACAAGTAGCAGCAATAATCTGCCTGTAGTCTAAGAAATCAGGAACAGGAGATAGTGAGATTTTTGTATGTGTCTTTGAAAAGAACAAATAGAAGATATGCCTTTAATATGAGGGGAATGATACCTTGAATAAGTTGAGGTATTTTTGCTGAAGAGTTTCATGCCACCTTGATTGTGGAAGCATCCACATTGATTGTTCCATTGTGCTGAGGCTTTGTGAAATGTTATTGAAAATATGGTGCCTGCCTGGCATTTGTACCTTTGTTTTTAATCATTTGCTATAATTTTCTTTTTCTCTAGTCAGCTGGACATTTTATTTTGGTATCAATTTTGCTTTTAACAGAAGCTTTTTTAACTAGTAGTTTGCTTGGATAATTTAGGTGTTTTAAATGTACTGGATTTAATCATAAAACCCTCTTTTTGTTGCAACATAATCTGGCTGATGAAATGCCACAGTTGAAGATAATTCAAAAATAGCTGGTATACAAGAAACCTGGACAAAAGGCAAATGGGAGCCTGGTCTTTGAAAATGGGGAGCCACCAGATTATTAACCAGTTGTAGCACTACTTTGGTTTCTAGAGAGAACATAGCAGCAAATCACAAAACAAAATCTGGACATGAGCAGGAACCATTATGTTCTTTTCAGGAGTTTGTATTGGAGCAGCCCAGACTGTTCACAGGACGGCTAAAGGGCCTTGTGCATAAAACAGTGGTATATGTCCCTGGGTACAGAAAAATGTTCCAATGGGGCACAAACTGCTCTCAGAAGAAAGATCAGGGAGCACTGGATACAGGAATAATAACCCTGACCCTAAGGTAAGCAGGCAGAGAGGAGCACTCTGCCCAGTCTCGTGATATGAGTAATGCAGTGGGCCACAGTGACTTAGCCCTCTCTGTGGAAAAGAATTGCTGGGTATTCTAAAATCAGAATCAAGTGAAGCATGAGGCATGGGAAATGAAGTAACCCTCTTCTCCCCCGTTAAACTCAAGTTCAAATCAGTTTCTAAGAATTTCTCACTAACTTCTCAGTCCCCTCATGTTTTAAATATAACTTTGCAGGTTCTTCCCCAAAACTAGTAAATCAGCTGTGAAAGGCAGAGTCACAACTTCATTTATACTCAAGTGTTCTCCTGACCATTTGTTACTCGTTAATTCTAGTCTATTTGTGGTAGGAAAGATAACAGATGTTTACTGTCTGATACTGTTTGTCCTCATTTATCACCATTTGTTTTGAGGACAGGTTTTGGAGAATGAGATTTCACTGCCCATCAGGAGGCCTGTACTGGGAGAGCCTCTTTCCAATTTCACCAATGATAGGTGTGGTTGCAGATTAAAAACAAGGACAAAAGAGTCACTTACCCCGAGATAGAGGCCCAGTGATATCTTTGGCCCTGTCCATGCCAAGGGCACTGTAGAGAATTAATCAGTGCATTCATTAAAGATAGCTCCTGTTGTATGTATCCTGAGCAGAGCTTCCAACTGCTGGATTCTGCAGAAATCTGTGCAGTATTCAGAACACTATTAGTTTCTTACTGTAAGAACATCTTCTATCAGATTGATCTTAGTGTTTAGGAAGGTACCTGCCTCTGGAAATTGCTCCATGTGGATGAATCATGATTGCTCTGACGGTATCTTTGGTTGACCCATGAGGCTCTCAGGATTATGCGGGTCAAGGATGCCTTGGTGCTTGCCTGACAGTTTACATGTTGACTAAGGCAGCACAGGGCTGATGGAATTTTTCTGGAGTGTTTTGTACTGTATTGACTGGTTTTGTACACGGATGAGATCTCAGATGGAAACAGAGGGGCTTTTCTCTGTGCCATGATTTAAAGTGGGCTTAACTAATATGCTTTCCAGTATGCCATAAGATCATCTCAAATACATAGCCAAAGTGGTTTAGCCACTCGCATCCTCTGCTACTTACTGTTCATCTTCCTTAGAGGTTGAAATTTTTGCTTTTCAACCAAGTTCTTACCTTGTTGAGCACAAGTGTTAGACTTTAAACATAAACACAGAAAATGAAGATTGCCTTGATTTTGCCAAGGTTTGCTTGGTGCAAGGCATGCTGCTGTGCATGCACCTGGCCTGATTTAAGCACAATGAAAATCAGTCAGGAGTCCTAAGTTCATAATGATTGGCCTGTATTATAAGTTTAGTAAGGGTTCTGTCTACACGTAACCCTTGTCATGCTTTCCAATACCTTGGATTTATTTGCACAAAGGAATTGACAAAGTAAGATGTTTCAGGGTAGTTCCTCAGTTGCAGAGGGTTGAAAGCATAGGTGTTTGAAGTACTGAAACATGGCTTTTGCTGAAAGAGTAAGTAAAATTCAGTAAATAATTTCATTTGAAAGCCTTTTGTATTAGGATTGGTTCTAATTGCACAAATTTCAGTAAATATGTTCTGTAGTTGCTTTGGGCTTGAAAATAATTATGTTTTTCTTTTGTTCTGTTACACAACTTGTTACACAAATATGAAAACTAGATGCAAAATTTTGGTATTCACTAAGTCACGCACTTTATGTAGAGGTAATTTATTACTGTTACTATTTTTTCTGAGAGAGGTAGGGCAGAGTACCCAATTTGCATATTTTCTCTGCTGCAAAAATTCCGTGCTTATAATTTATCTGATTTTTATCTTCATATAGATGAAGGTGGTCCTATTTTTTTAATGTGTCTTGATCTAATTTTCTCAAATTACCTTTCTCTTATAATTTCCTTAGTCTGGAGGTTAGAAAATAAGTCAGAAATACTCTTTCTTGTTGTGTTGAGTGTACTTTTTTTCTATTTATGCTTTAGTTTTAAAGGACTTTGGGACCTCAGAAAAGATACAAACTCTGTAAGCAATGATAATTCTTCCCAAAGAGGCTTCCTGGTGGTCTTAACTCTCATAGGAGGTGGCATGCTTATTATTCAATCCTAGGTGGGAGAGAAATAGCTCTAATTCTGAAATTTGTTCATCTTAAAATGAGGGAAAAAAAAAAAAAGGTGTCCTCTGTTAATATCTTAGTAACACGTATTTCGTTTATTCTTTGCCTGTTTCTAACTTTTCAGTCAACTCTCCAAGCCAGACTAAGAAGTATTTTTTGAACAGGTTCACTTACAGAAGAATTCCTAAGGTAGAGTCTAGTAACATTTGTACTTAAAGTATTGAGAGATGCAGAGGGGAAAAAGGAAAAGAATATGGAAACACCTGGCTCTCAGTGAAAAGTTTTACCTGAACATATAAAACCTTGTGAAGAACAATAGGGTAATGAGATGTGAAGTATAACCCAAGGGACTAGAAAGTAGAAGTCAAGTAAAACATGCTCAATGTTCTTATTGTAAAGTATGCATTTATTTTACAAAAAACCATATGCAATCATACAGACTGTGTATTTTTATAGGGAAATGAAGTTTTTCCTCCTAACTGTTCATGAAATCTTTCATGAAAATGGAGCCTTTAACTGAAGACAGATAGTTGACAGGCCAGTTTTAGCTAGGCAAATACATACAAATTTGTATATTGCAGCTAATTTCAAGGAACTTAACTGGTCACTCTCTAGAAACTATACATAGAAAGTCAGAGGAAATAAATTTTATTCCTTAATAGATTTGGGCTTGATCTAGTGTTGTCTAGAAAAAGCTGTAGGACTGAAATTAAATTAGTTAATCCATTAAAACCTAACAGATCTTGTAAGGGAAGACTGAGAAAAATTCAGTTAAAAACTATATTTAAAAGTGGGATTTAAATGGTATTTAGATTGCAGAGGAAAATCAGACAGCTGGTCTTTAAATATCTCTGCTACAATTGGGTCTTGGCTTCCTCGCAATCAAAAAAAAAGTGGAGAGTGGGGAAAGGGTTTCACTTGAGTTTGTTAATTTGGTTTTAAATCTTAGTGAAGACATCCTAAGAGTACTTTTTGTATGATTAAGGAGGCTGAGAAAGCCTCTATGATCTTGTGATAAGATTTACCTGCCATGTTAAATTTTAAAATTGACAATTTGAGATGCCAAATCAATGACAATCAATGATCAGTGATAATTTTAGTAGGGCTTCACTTTGTATTAATTCAAGCTAACTAAGACAAGTTAAATTCCTCCTTCATGCTCCCTGAGTAAGGATAGGTGCTTGGTTTATAAAAATAAGAAATGTTAGTAATTACCTGGACTACACTTAAGTAATTTTTCGAGAGTGATTGGTGGTATGAGGATTTCAAAATATTAAAGAAAATATTGCTTTTAAAGCAGCACAAGAAGACACTGACAAAAAGGATTCAGAATAACCACAGTGCTTACTAGAAAAAAACCCAAACTGTGTGAGCTGGGAATTCAGTCATGTTTACTTTTGTGCTTGATATGAAGACATCTCTTACTACACTTGATGTCATGATATTTAATTTCAGTTTTGGGGTAAATATTCATAATGGACTCATTTTTCCATATAGACCCATTTTTTCACAAAAGATATCTCCCTTGAATTTGATATGGCAGGCAAACATTAAGAACAAGGTCTCTCCCCTCATGGAGGTATGGTATTGTTTCAGCATCTGCAAAACTGCTGGAAAATGGACATTAAATACTTTTATTTCCTCTTAGGAAAAGTCTGTATTTTTACTTTTCCAATGCAACTGTTTCATTGTGTAACCAGCAGCATATTTAAGCTGTTCTCAGAAGTTTTGCATAAGTTTTTTGAATTTCTGCAGAGTATCTAAAAACAGCATTTACAGATCTGGTGTCTGGAGAAAGCAGAGAATAATGTTCAGAATTATTGCTTATCTGATTAATTTTGTTTTAACATAAATTAATAAAGTGCAAAGACCAGCTGTATAAAATTGCCAGTGTGCCATGTGGTGACTACATGTTAATTGCTGCAGTAGTCCCATAAATACAGATGTCTTTGTGTAGCTTTCCTGTAGTAGAGAACTAGAGAAAAACAGTATTTGAGGTTAGCAAATTCACACACTATTAGCAGAGAGTAAAATGCCAGATTATCTTGAATGGGGATGCTTTCTACCTTATTTTCTAACTGATTACTTTCAGCCTTCTTCTTCCACATGATTAAACCAATACACTGTGTTTGTAACCAAGTAATTCTGCCACTTTTCTTTTTTAAAGTATTCTGCTGTCACAAAGTATACAAAATCCTAGACTGCCTGAATGTAGTGTTGAGTGCCACTTAAAGATTTTTTTTTCAGAAGTATATCAGATGCATAATCATACTGGAAAAATATTAAAACACACTTGGTAAACTTATACTGATAAAGGAGTTACCGTTGAATTTGATCCTAAATATGTTTCTTTCTTCTGTTGTGTTTGTACTGTTGTTCTGCTGTTTCATCAGAGTAGAAATGGATTAGGTCGTATTTACACTCTGTTATTTTTTGTGATTGTGTTGATACAAAACATGTTTAATGGACAATTTGTGTAATATGGACAATTTTTGCTTTTCCATGTGTTTACTATCTGCATTATGTTAAAATACAGCGTACTAACTGAAGCTGCCCCAAAAGATGGCTAATCTTAGACCAGAAATTCTCACAGGAAAATGTAAATGTATAAACATTCAAGACATCATCTGATTGACGAGTCTGGCTTTTGCCCTATGGTCCCATACTGCCATCATTTGATGCTTTCTCTCTCTACTGGGGACAGCATAGCCAAAACTCAGCAAGTCAAGTAACTGTAGAACTCAGAGCAAGAAGTATGACACTCTCCTACTTTAGATAACTGCTTTTTATCTACTTTCACTGTAAATTTGTGCAAGGGTTTGCTATAGCTGTCTCTGCCTTTCTTGGTAAGAGAATGCAGAGGCAGGGCACGAAATACAGGCTAAAATATATTAGAGCTCAGTATGGTCAGTGGATTATTTGTGTTTTGCTGTAATCCCTTTTATCTGCAGAGAAATATATAAAGAAAGTAGAGGGAAAAAAAATCCCACAGTGTACACACCAGGGAAGGCCTTATGTCTGGGGACAAGCAGAAGTCTGAGGATAAATAAATCTTTTAAGCTGTGATTGCAGCTGTCTTAAGTTTCAAAGTAGGTAGTTCCAAAGGCTTAGGAAAATAGATAAGCTTTAATGATGCCCTAATAAGCTAATAGACACACACACTGGCTTATGAGTAGAAAGCAGTAACAGTGTCTGTCCAAAAGGATCTGACGAACATTTTGCTTAGTGTCAAATGCTGGAGTTTGCTTTGGTGACAGATTTTTGTTGTCTTTGTAGTACACCACACTGTGGGATATATTACTGGTGGTAATATCCTAACTGGAAAACTCCTACAAACACACACAAGAGTAATGCACTCTCCAATGTCTTTAACATAAAATAGATGGTGGTCCTCCTGAAAGATGCTGGGTCTCATTCTTGCAAAGGGATACAATATAGTTGGAGATGCTTTGATCTGAAAATAGACAAAAGATCTTTGAAGAGTTTGGGACATTGTTGACAATACTGTGTTTACTACTAAAGGCTCAAAGTATATGAACGTACTATCTGATCAATTTATTAAACATAGTGATGTGGAGTGGGAAATGATGTGTGGTCTGGAAAGTGAGACCAAGCAGCTACACTTGATAAGTACGTAAGAAATAAGAGTAATGGTGCCTTAAGTTGGTGCTTCTTGCAGCACAGTAATCACAATTTAAGTGAAGAGTGTAATTATCTTCATTATATCCACTGATGTAGTTTATTCCCAAGGTCTGTGGAAAAGACTGCTGAAAATGTAACACACTAACTAGACAAGCATCATTAGATGTTATGAATGACAGTAAAACTAGAAGTTAACAGGGCAATAGGGATGTAAAGAAATAGCTACATCCAGGCTGTGGTGGAGACATGGAAACAAACAGCTGGAGAAACAAGTAAAAGTAACTTTCTCTTGGAAGCCCCAGCATTCAGTCTTTTTTCTCATGTCTGAAGCAACAGCTCTGTCAGTCATCTGTGCTGATGTTCTTTTCCTTGGGGGATTTTTTTAAACTTGACTTGTCAATCTCCTTTAAATGGTGTGGTGTTGAATATCAAAGAGAATAACCTTTTGCTGCACTGGTCTCTGATCTGCTGTACTATCACATTCCAAATATTTTCCCAGTTCTCTATTATTTTGACAAGGGATGGAAATCCTCTATTTTATGGTTTGTAGGGAGTTGCATTACTTATAGAACCCTGTTTGAAAAGCATGGTCAAAATAATCATAAATAGGATGGTAAGGAAAATCCTTTTTGACCAATACATGAGAACTTCATACCAGGTCAGTAAAGTTGTTCATATGTTGAAGTGAAACAACTGTCTCAGAGTGTTTAGTAGGAGTTTTTTATAAAGCCAATAACACACCTTGCTCTGAGGCTTGCAGAGGTCCCTAAACAGAGAATGAGTCTGTCAGCATGTTTTGGTAAAGTTCTGATGGTGCTGAAATCAGCTGAAAAGAATAAAAAAAAAAATCCCAATCAGACAAAACAAACCCAACTTGACTTGGAGTGCTGTCCAAATTTCTGCTCTTTGGTCACATTAGAGAGTCACAGGGTGACTTTACAGTCCTGAGAATTGCTTGGAAAGTTATGCCCTGGTGAAGGAGGCTGCACAGCAGAGAGGTGTGGAAGCAGACTGTTATTCATCATTGCAAGTTTCACAGTTTATGGGGGAAAAAATAGCAAAGTTCGTAAGAGTCTGGCCTTGAACCATTTACTGTGGGTGGGTGAAAAACTACATGGAAATGCAGAAGTTTTATTTTATAACAGAAAACTTGCTAGGGCTTGAGCATGTTTGAAGAGGAAGCAGAATGTTTTGTAAAACACAAACTATGTGGCCTTGGGTTTTGAACTGTATTCATGGATGCCAAAGACAGCTTTTCAATTCCAGAAGGTGGCCATTGTCCATTCCTAGGGGTGAGTTAGTTAACTGCAGTAAATATCTGCTCAGATGCCAGTCTCAAAATGGGGTCTTAAACTAACAGCATTATGAAGCTTTTTCATGTTTAAGCTGCCTAAAGATTTGTGGGCCCTCCTGTATGGACCCACACTGCTTATTTCTGTTGGCAAAGGAATGCTGATCTGAAAAAGTGAAATGTTAACTTCAGAGTATTTGCAAACCTTACATCTTTCTTGGCAAGAGTATGAGTCAGCACATAGAATGCTTGAATGACTGCATAAACTTGAAAATTGGAAGATTAATCTTAGAGCTGGAAGAGGAGAGATTTGGAGGTCAAAAGCGAAACAATATTATATGATTCAATTCATCACTATGTAGTGCAAAAAATGGCTTAATAATAGAGTGAATAGCATGAATGCTGTTGTAACTCTTGTTGATGTTGCTCTTCTTTTTTCTAAAGAAAAATTGTCTATAACATATATATGTTATGAGAACTTTGACACATTTTTCTAAACTGTAGGTTTCAATGTCTTGCCATAGTTATAATCTTGTAGTAAGGTGTGTTTTTACTTCTCTATTTTTGTGTCATAATATTATTTAAGCATGCTGAATTTGGAAGGAGAGTTAGCCTAATTGTTGCGTTTCGTTGGGTTCATTGGCTAAGATATTTTGTCATTTTTATATGCGTCTATTAAATAAATAAAGCATTCCTGGCCATCAAATGTCAATATTACTGCTGAAGAGACACTGCAGAGATATAAATGCACATTTACTAAAATGTAATTTTTAATTTCTCTGAATTTCTGCTGGGCAAATGTTACTTTGTTCAGAAGGGACTATGTGCCACTGGTTGTGAGTTTTCTAGTGAGTCAGGATTTGTGGAAAACTGTGTAAGATTCTAAACATCAAATGTTCTGGCTTTCCTTCACCTCTGAAGCAAGTACAGATATCTGTGTTCAGGGAAGCCCTTGGGCTCAGAAGCATCCATGATTAGATGTCTTGCCTGCTTGGATTCCCCTTTGTACATGGGTTTCCCTGGCTGCTTCCAGGCACTGTATTATGGATGTTTGAATTACATTAACTCTGGGATCCAGCACTAGCTTGACGGAATATCCATCCCATGAGATAAAATGATAAATAAATATCCCTGGACACAGACAGAGCTGTAATTGTGTATGGACCTGAATAGCTGAATCTAGTGTGGTGGTGGACTCTCCTTTGAGTAGAAGACTGGATTGGATGTTCTGTAGAGAGCCCTTTCAACCCAATTTATTCTCTAATCCTATGATCCTTCCTTGGATTTCAATTTGCACCAGGAAGCACAGGAGCACCAACATCCTGTATTGAAGCTGGAGATTTGCCTTGGACTTCTCAGCAGTAACAGGTGCTGCAGAGCATTGGTCTGCAGCATTGGCAGATTGGAGATGTAACTGTGGCCGGGTTATCAGTCATGGCAATGTGGCTTTGTTTTACTTCTTCTGCCTTTGTGGAGACAAACTCTCTGGATTTCCTTGTGCAATTGCAACAGTTGGCATCATTTTGTATTTAGAAGCAAGTAACCAAGACAACTTTCTTTTCTGAATTAAAAGTTTCCACAGACATGAATTTTCTTAAAAAAACCCGAAACAAAACAAAACTCCATTGGAAATTGAACTAAAACTTTTTCTTCTAAATTATTTAATTTCTTATCAGAATTATATCAGCCCTGACAAAAGCTGATGAATCAGTAATAATATATATTTTTTACAAAGCCAGTCAGTTATCTCCTGAAAGACCAAGAATAGATTTTCTCTATACTTTAACTACTGTTTTTGCTATGATTCAGGCAAGGATTTACATAGGTTAGCCAAAGATCCTAATCTTGAAATGAATTTACTTTTGTGTACTCCTGTTGTCTGGGGACTTTTCCTAAACTACTTGTGTAGTTTTATTATTTTTTTGTATTTTGCTCTCAATAGAAGAAATATGTTGAATTAATAATTTTTTTTCCCTCCTACGAACCAGAAAATCTGTTTTAATATTTCCAGTTTACAAAATGTCAATTTAAAGATGGACTATTTCTCAAATGTGAAACTCAGGGCTTTTTATGCTAGACAGTGCTAGAAATGTAATACGCTTACTATAACCATACTACAGCAAGCCATCAGACTCCTATAAACTGATGTTACAACAGATAAAATGGGGGATTTTTGTGAACAAAAGGCCAAAACAAAACCCTTAGGAGAAAATGTATGTTCTTCAAAATCTATTAGTAGCTAAGTATGTGCTGTGAAGATCGGTGTTAGCATTTGAAACCTGTGGTTTCAGCTTTTTTTTTGGAATGTTACATAGAATTCATGTGAATAAGAGATGGGAGGCAGAGCTTTGTCCTTGGTATGTGCGCTTAACTAACTTCAAATTAACAACAGAATATCTCAAAAGGCAGCTGAAATCATGGAAGACAAACACAGCTAATTATCATTAATATAATGATAACTATATGAACTATAACTAATCCCTCCTTGATATTTTATTACTATTGTTTCAATTTCTTATTATCCTTGCTTTAGAATTAAGAACAATACAGAGATTAGCTTAACCAATTCAAAGAGCTGTACTCCTCTGCTTGCCAGGTCCCTTCCCCTTGCTGCAGTTTTAGTTTCCAATCCCAGTAAACAGTTACAGACTGAGTGATTGTAACCTCTCACCGCCTTTTCTTTTCATGTTTGTTTCCTGAAATAAAGCAGATTTAATTCCATTCATTTATTCAGTCTGACAGGTGGGTTACATCAATACAGCACGATGTAAAACATCTTTTTGCTGGAAGCCTTGCAATCTAGGTAATTTTATTTATTTTAGTATAATAAACATCTAATCCATGGTCAGACACTGCCTGGAGCCTCTGTTTATCTGCTGTGTTGGAAGACATTTTATTCATGCCATGTGTCTCAGAACCTTATGAGCCTTGAAAAAGACTGTGAACCAGAAACAATAGCAAAATCAATTCTGCAAGAGCTCCTTCCCTTTTGGAAACATTGCCACTTATCTAGGCTCCATATTTGAATGGTCACATGTAAATGGTGTGATTGGTTTTGAGGTTTTGAGCTACCATCAAAACAAGTTAGTCAAAAAAGAAATTATGGGAGGTCAAGGGAATAGGGAAATTAAAAGTCTTTTGAGTTAATTATACAATACTGGCAATTTAGGAAATGTTGAGGCTGATGCAATTGTGTCTTTTCAATGATAAGTGTCATACTGTTCCTTAGCTTTTCTAGAGCTGGCTGACATGTGATTATAAAATTGCCTGTCTTTTAGAAAAATCTAAAATTAATCTCCTTGAAATGAGTAGAAAAAAATCTACTTTTAAAGAATTTGGAGTTGCTGTGTCGGTTTTGTTTTCCTGACAACTCAGATTCACAAGGAAAGATCACATAGACCTTGCTTACTTAACTGATTGAATAAAATTGGTGATATCCTTTTACCGAACCTTTTCAGTCACTAGCTGGGTGTCATGAACTTTAGTTCTCTTGGAGACCTGAGACATAGTCTGCCCAGACTCAAAAAATGAATTTTCCCCACTCTGTTTTATTTCCAATGAGAGGGGCACGCTGTTGTCAGATCTCTGGTAGTCAGATCACATTGGTCTCTGCCTGGTCATGTTTCAAACCATGAAAGAGCAGGGCAGTCACCCTTCAGGAGGGCTTATTCTGCTGGCATTGGGAAGGTGAAACCCTTCTTGGCCCAGATCAATCCCATTTCCTAAGAAAACTTTCTCCCTCTGACCATACTGATGTCTATGAGACATTTTCCATCTCTTGAAACCTGTAGCAGATAGAGTGAGTGTTTTGGGAAGGAACTGGATGGTTCACAGGTAGATTGAGTACTAAAAACTCTTTGCTTAATCATGTTTTAAAAAGGCTTTTATATAGAGAAATAGGGAATAAGGGCACTTCTGTACAGATATATGTATACTGCCCCATCTGCACCTGGGTGAGGAAAAGCTCTCTCTCACCTGGCCACCAGATGGAGGCATTGCAGAGATATTGATTAATTGGCAAATAGAGCATATCAGTGAGTTATTTGCATAAAAAAATCACCTCCCTTTGTCTTTTATTCCACATTTTTATAAGAATTGCACACAGATGAAATGCCTCATCAATTAATTTGTAATAACATATAAATGCCCTTAAGAAAACACCTGATAAAATTTCAAAGGGTTGCTGTAATTATGGAGGCAGATTTTCTGGGGGGGGGGGGGGGTGTGGTTTTTTTTTTTAAGCTTTTTGGAGATTGTTTCTTGGTTTTGGTTCCTACTTCCCACTGTTGGACATAAAAGGCTTTTTCCCTTATCAGTTTTGTCATTAGTTTACCAGATGCTGCTTTGGCAAGCATTACAAAGTACTGCTTTTTATTGCATATGAAAATACAGTGTAGGTTGTGTTTTTCATTTGATAGCCACCATCCATTTTCATGATAGGTTAAATTATCCCATTATGTTTCATAAAGAGAAAGAGCTTGATTCTGTTTTGACTGTGTTCTTAATCCTCTAAGGCAGCTGAACAACTATGAAAATTCTCTGTAAGCTAAAAAAAAAACCCTTAATGGTTTCAAGTTATTTATGTTTGAAGGTTGGGTTAAATATATTAAGAATGGAGTTTGTCCAGTTATAAACTAGAAAAAAAAGATATAAACTTTTAAAATTCATGGAAACTCATTGATGTAAAAGTCCATTCTCTTGATTGAAACTCTCAAAATATAACTTTGAAGTAATAAATTATGGATTTCTATATTAAGCAGATATTACTTAGGGTATTCTAAAGACTACTTTTTTCTTATTTAGCAAGACCTTTCTTAGAAAGTATCCTATATGGGAAGATATATACCTGCATGTTTCTAAATAAAAGGTAGATTAATTCTTTTACTTAGTGCCAAAAATTTAATGACTAAAACCAATAAAATCTCACTTACAGAACTGTGATATTCCTTAAGCAGAAGCTGGGCAATTTTTAGGCTGACATTAATTCATGCCATGTCTGTAATCTTTATCATGAGAGATAAGATGGAAAATGTCCTGCGGTTTGCTGATCTGATAAAGCAAACAGATTTGATGAAAAAGAGCAGAATGAAACAGATAAGATCTGCTTTATGGGTCTCTTTGTAGTGCTTCAATAAGGCAAAAGGAGTATTTTTGAAATTTTTGAAGGTTAGGGATAGCTCTATAAATTTATTTGATAATGAATTTCTGTTTCTTGTACTGAGCTGCATTCTGCATTCTCTTTTAGTGTGAAGAAGTTGTAATATAACTTAGTAAAAAGCATCTTCTTGTGGGTGAAAACAAGCGTGTGAAATAGTTTTTATTTCAAAACTTGATTTTTTAAGAAACAAGTGGGGAAACTTATCTTCCCAAAATTTATCTTCCCACTCTGAATAACGCTGTTTGCACATTTATATTCAGAGGATATAAATTTACCCAGTTTAGTCAAGCTGTCTTTCTATATCTTGTTTCTGCTCCCTTCTTAAGTAGGTTTTCTTTTGCCTTTGAATTTCTGTTGTACTTTTAAATGTTTCCTAATTTTCTCCCTGTGTTTTCAATAGAGAGGCCTTGACATGGACAGCACATGTGCATGTCTATTTGCAGAGATAATACATGCTGTATATATTTTCTGTGAAGGTGTCTGGGTCACTATCTACACATCTAATTCTCTCATCACAAGAAGTTTGGGGATTTGGTTGGTTGGTTGGTTTGTTTGTTTGTTTGTTTGTTTGCATAGGGTTTTTTGTCATCATATCATACAGAAAACCTTTATCTGTTTTATCTTTTGGCCCAGACACATTATTGATACATAAAAACTTGTGAAATGTCTTATAGGAATTGTTAAATCTAAGTCCTTAGAAAACATTTCCCCAGTTACCTTTCTGTATCTGAAAATGGATTTTAATCAAGTGGGTAAGGGGCATAAAGCAAGGAGTTATACAGAGGAAATAATGCAAACAGTTATGCTGAGCTCCGTATCTCAAAGTTATTAAGATATTGCAAATTTGTATTTGTTCATATTTCTACTTGCATATCTTCTGAATTGCTTTTTCTGTCCTTTTCACTTGATCTTGCATGAGGAAAGATAAAAGCCCTTAACATGTAAGACATGTAACATGATGTGATTTGCAGCCCAATGCCAAAGGTCCATAGCCCCTGTTTAAAAGCAGATCCTGCGCTAATATTAAGGCACTAAAGGGGGTTGGTGAAATCCCTAAAGGAAACACCAGATAAGTAAAAAAGATGCTTAAGTGTAAGCAGGGATGCCTTTCAGGTCAGAATGTCCTGGTGTTTCCACTGCTGGTGTTACCTAAGTTCATCCAACTTGACATGCAACAGTTCGAAAGCTCTGCCTCCTAAATCTCTGCTACATACAAATAAGAAAAGTTTCTTTACAATCAAGTTAACACTTGCAGAAATCTGCAGTTCAAGAAACAAAATCTCTCTCCCCTCTCTTGTTTTCTTCTGACAGCTAACCCCAGTGTATCGTCGGCTTGTCATCTGCTGCTGGCTTTTCTGGAGAGGGCACTGGTGCTCATCCTTGTCCTCTAACTCACTCTTGTTTACTATGCAGGTGCTTCCCTGTTGGGGTTTTAGGAGTTCTCCTTTTTTTTTTTTTTTTTTTCTGTTAAAGGAATTTTCCCCATACGTGTTGCTAGGGGGACAAATTTCTGGGTACTTAAGAAAAACAAAAGACCTGGCTATAGGGGTGGGGTGCATCTGATTACTCTGTTTCACTTGGGTTGGTGGGCAGTGAGTTCCCGGTGTTTGGACGGAGAGAGAGGCTGCTTCTTCGGCTGCCTACCTTCTACCGGAGAGACCCCGGGATCCCAAGCCCACCTTCCCTGCCCCGTTGGGAGCTGGGCAGTGGCCGCCCTGCCCCCGCCGTTGCTTTGAGCTTTTGCTACATTGTAGCTCTGCTCGCCCTGCCTGCCCAGACCTCCGGGGGGTTCCCACCACAGCTTCGTAGTTTGGATACATCTTGTCTGCCGCCCGGGATTTGTGCTTGTCCCTGCTGTTCCAGCCTTCCATTCCAGCCTGCCATTCCAGCCTGCTGTTCCTGAGGGTCCGGCTGGACACCGGGATCGACTGCCATGGGGTTTGTGAAGTTTCTTTGTTCCATCCCTTCCTGGGATCCCAGGGCACCAGTGCCGCGTGCTCCCCGAGCTCGCTCCGGAGCGCCCCCTGCGGCCGTGGGGGAACCATCGCACCTGCCCTGCTCACCGGGAGCCGCCAGCGCCCCTGCCGGGTGCGACCGGAACTGCACCCGAGGGGAAAGGGCCTGACGGCCAAGAGAGGCTGGGACTGGGTTTGTGGTTCTCTTTGCTGTTACTGTCATAGTTATTGTTGTTTGTTTGACTGGTTATACACATATAGATATATCATAGTAAAGAACTGTTATTCCTATTTCCCACATCTTTGCCTGAAAGCCCCTTGATTTCAAAATTATAATAACTCAGAGAGAAGGGGGGGTCGCATCTGCCGTTCCAAGGGAGGCTCCTGCCTTCCTTAGCAGACACCTGTCTTTCAAACCAAGATATTCCCTTACTTGTTGTGCAGCTGGGACACATAAGGGAAAATACAAGTCTGTAGAATATACATTATAGTGGTAAATCTAAAATCGGATTCCAGTTGGATGAAGTACAATGTGCTTTCAGGTATTTCTGCCAGTTTTGGCTGATGAAGTGACCTAGCTGTAGAGATTACATCCACAGAATAGGTGGGAAAGTAAAGTTGTAAAAACAGTCAGAGTCTTGCTAAAAATTCTGATCTGTGAGGCCACATTTTTGTGTCTATTGCAAGGCATGAGTAATGGAGGGGCAGGTAATTTTTAGCAGGTAGTTCCTTTACACCCTCAGAATTTATATGAGCCATTGGACAGAAGAAAAAAATGCCAGGGACAACACTTTTCAGTACCAGCCACTTCATTCCAATTGCAAAGAAGAGAGATTTAATTTGCAGAGAGATTTAAAATTACTTTTTTCTCTTTTCTCCTCATCTTAGAGGTCCTTTGCCTCTGATATTGACCAGTGTTTGTATCTCTGTGTTTTTCTAGATTTTCTTCTGGCATTTACTAGATGTTAACCAAAATACTAATTAAAATTAATGAACTTAACCAAAATGCTACTTGTATTTTGGTTTTCCAAAGTATTTGTGATGCATCTGTGTAGTAAAAATTATCTTCAAAAACCTCATTCCAAGTGTGGTGTATCTTGATTTCCCATGTACTTGTATCTTGTGGATAGATTTTTCTGTTGTCTGAGAGGGCATTTTCGGACTGAAGCATTTTCCTCTGACTTTCAAAAAATATTTCTGGTACCGTAGAAAAGTTGATATTCTGCTTTAGTCTGTAAAATCTCTTTTCACTGCTTAGGTACCTACTTTGTAAAAAGCTGTAGAAATATAATGGTTTATTCGTGGTAAAAGTTATTTTATCAGCTGGAATAAAATTTAGCAATAAAGTTAGAAATGTCTTTGGAGAGAAACACAGTGGCAGCCTTACTGCCTAGGCATTAGTTTCAAAGGGACTAGGCTTAAAAAGGTTTGATTTGTCTCATAATCATAAAATGGTGTGGGTTTTAAGGGACCCTTAAACATTATCTCCTTCCAACTTCCCATGGGCAGGAACACCTACTAGATGAGGTTGCTCAGAGCACCACGCAACCTGGCCTTGAACACTTCCAGGGATGGGGCATCCGCAGCTTCTCTGGATGACCTGTTTCAGGAGCTCACCACCCTTACAGTCAATAATTTCTTCCTAATATCTAATCTAAACATACCCTCCAATTTAAAGCCAATCCTCCTCGTCCTATGCTTGGGACAAGGATTTTTTGCTCTACCCCACTCCCCATCACCTGCATGTCTTGGGCAGCTCCTGAATCCTCTTCTGCTCTTTTGAAAGGCTGCACAGCATTTCAGGATTTTAGCAGGTTGCTCTAATGATCTCCAGGACAGGGCTGAAGGACAGCTGGATAAATGATCCTGTTGACAGATCCTGAGGTCCCCCTTGCAAATCACCTAAATAAAGCTGCGGTAGTCCATAACACTGCAGGAGCACAGTTAATTAGTACACAAATTAAAATCAACAAATGAAGCTCAACCCAAAACCTGGGTGCCTGAGTCTCTTAACTGTGACCATGCATATGGAACAGGAAGGGGTAGTGCTGTTTTGCTGGCATGAACATCCCAGGAATCCAGTGCAGAAAAATTTTGCACCCTAAGAGCAGGAAGATTAGTCCTGGCTAGAGTGTTACAAGATGAAGCAAGATGTAATGAAGGGATGGATGACTGGGACTGGGGAGGAAAACTGGGGGAAACATAGTTCCAGTTTTCTTTATAATTTATACTAAAGTTTTGTTTAAAAAGTAATTCTGAAACTAGCAGAGTGTATGTTTAAAGAGTTTTGCTTGGACCCAGAAAACGATTTTTTCAGAGCTGTCACACAGATGCAGTATTAGAACTTTTGGGATCAGAGAAACAGGAAAAATAACAACTTTCTTTTTTTTCCCCATGGACATTTCAAATGCCCAGGATAAGTATTTATGACACATGCAGTCATTCCTGAAATCAAAGGCTCATTAGAGCTGCAGATAAAATGCACTAATTAAATGGTTAGCTGTAAGTTTATTTTAAACATTCTTTTTATGTTGATGTCCACAAACCAGCTCAGCTAGGGGTTCCTACATTGCCAGTGCTGTAGAGATCTAAAGCAGCCATCACTCTTGGAGCTGTACTATAAAACTTGTGTTTGCTGTTTAAGATCTATTTTTTTCATCATCCACAATAAAGGATCTACTGACACTGAGCAGTGCTGTTTTCACTTTTCATGTCTGTACTCTTTCCTCTCTGAAAAAGCTTTGCTCTTCTTTTTGTTGCTAAGAGAAAAGGAATGTTGTCAGGGAAAAAGTGTCCAGCACATACTGATGTGTCCTCTGTCAGATGTCAAAAGCACCCTTCCTAAATATTTTCATGTCCATACAGCAGACAAGTCTTAAACATGAGGGAAAGGAAAGGTGGAATTGGCCAGCCTTGCTCAGTGATGTTCAAAACACTACCTCCAAATATTCTGTAGTGTACTGCCTTATTTGTTCATAGCCCAAGCAAAGGATAAAACACCAGGCCTAAAACTTAAGGTTTTTTCACCTTACTCATTTAGAAGTGAAGTTTGTTCTTCCATTTTAAAATGTCTCATGTTAATGTTACATGGTCAGTGTGTGCAAAAACCCCTCAGAAAAGGAGCAGCCTGGGGTGTGGCTGAGCCAGATGAGGCAGTGGTTTGCTCCTCCTAGGATTGCTCTTGAAACTGTGAACATCCATCCTGTTGCTGAGGGCTACCATGGTGTCTGTGGCACACGCCAGAAGCAGCAGGCTGAGGTGCTTAGTGGGTGGTTGGACTGTCCTTAGCTGCGTGCTTGGATTTACTCCATAATGTAGAATTAAACCTTCTGGTTCACAGTTTCAAGCCTTTTGGATTTAGATGGCTGACAACACGTTAAGTGAAAATCTCCTGGGGGAGGAAGAGGCAGTCCCTGTGCCATCCTAGAGTCAGGGCTGTGTGTTCTCAGTTATCAGCGTTACATTGCTGGAATATGGAAAAGGCATCTCTGGACCATGGAATACTGCTCTTGCTCATTAGACATCCTGTGGTAAGGATGCTCTAGGACAGGTTGTTGTACTTTACAGTGTGTGTGCTTGTACTTGCACACATTTCATCAGCACATTTGGTAAAGACTTCAAACATATCAGTTGGTGTTTTCCACTAAAATAGTTTGTGGCTGCAAGCAACTTGGAAAGATGCTGGAAATTAAATGTAGGTAGGTAACACTTGGTTCAAGAAGTTGGTAAAGGCTGATGTTTTAAAAAGCTAAAGAAGTTAAAAGGAAATGGATACATTTTATCACAGTTTTGTCATGCTATTTGCATAAAATTATGCATCTGGTAGATTTTGGTCTATCGAGACTTTGTTCTAGCATATATGGGTTATTGACCTAAATTAGCATTTCTGTTGTCCTAAAACAAAGAAGAAGCAAAAATGGTGATTTCAGAAATAATGATGTACAGCTGTGTGTCAGTATGGTCTCTGCAAAGACTCTGGATTGGGTCCTTATATGGGAGAGTTGCACCCAATGACTGCTGCTGTAAGGAATGCTTTGGCTCTGGTCATCCACAAATCATCATGAACAAAAGGGGAGAAAATTGGTTGTATTTCTCCCAAGCTATTCAGCTGCTAGCCTAAGCCTAACTTTGGTCAGGAAACAACCAGAGAAAGGACTTGTGACTTTCTTTTCTAGAATTTCTGTTTGCTGGTTTCCAACCATAAACAATTTTTCTTTCCATTTTACCTCTGGACTAATTTAAAATTAATCTTCTAATATCTTTGGGTTTTGCATAAACAATTAGCTCACTTTTGGGGCACTTCTTTCTTTTACTTTTCAGAGTTGCATTATACAGTATGGTTCTGGAGATCACTGTCTGTGGTTCAGTCATGCTTTTTGGCTTGGCAGGGCTGTGGAGAGCCAGTTCAAGTGTGGAGCCAGCAGTGTCCTGTCAGCACAGGGAAGTAGCCCAGTATCCTGCAGCGATCCTGACCAGCCACGCTTTTATCAGTGCTTTACCTCAGCTCCACAGCCACAGCCCCTGCTTTAACTCATCTTGCAAAACTGTTTCTTCTCGGAGAAACAAAAGACATAAAAGTCAAAGGTGTTTCTAATGATAAGAAATGCTGATGAGCAAATCAAGGTGATTAGGGAGTTTTAATCACCCCCTCCTTTGTGTGGAGCTAGCTGTCTACAGTGGAATTGTTTATAAATCATAAATAGTCACTGTCTGATTTTTTGTGTCTTGCAAAACTCAGTTATTATCTCACTCATCTCTCTCAAGGGTTAAGATTACAGCTGGGTATTCTCTCCTTTCATTTTAGAAAATAATACAACTTGCAGAAAAAAAATTCTTCTTTTATCTTCTCTTGCTAGATCTGTGTACAAACAGCTCATATTGTCCTCAGCTGATTGAGTTTGTTGAGCAGGCAATTGTTAAAAGCAGAATTTCACAGATAAGATGTTCTTCAAATTTCAACTATTACCTGTGACACTCAATTGAGGTTTCTGTACTATTCTTGCCTCATACGATGAAAAAGATTGTTTAAGTCTCCTGCAGGGAAGAGTAGTGCATATACAGTTTTTGGAAAATGACGTCTTCCCTAGGAATTCATACACAGAAAGCGGGAGTCCGTTTTCATGAACTATACTCTGGGAGTGCTTGACATTCTTTCCATTTGTAAAAAGCAGACAAAAGGAATGTGGATATTACAGTTTTAAATGAATATCCATTGTGTTATTTGTTCCTCAGTAACATTTCACACAGAAACAGAGACTTGCAGTTTAGGTAATTCTGCTGATGAGTGAACAAGAAAGTTTCCTATTTGTAAATCAGATTTGCCTTTTAAATGGTTTACTCTTTTGCCAACTTGTTATTTAGCAGCATGTCAGTATTGGAAAAAATACTAAAAATTAGTTGAAATTAATTGTGCTTTGCTTGAGCAAAAATTTCTTTTCTAAGAAATGTTATTCACAGAGATGTCCTTTAAACCTCTAAAATCAAAAAGTTAATTTTGTTATGCCTAAATGGACTTTTTTTAAGGTGATTGAAATTGATAGTAATATAGTGAAAAAAAGGGTAAACAAAACTGTCTTTACAGTTGGAAATTTCCTTAATAAATCTGGATGCGGTTCTGTCTGGTGCCATACACAGTACTTATTTATACAAATAAGCAAATTTATCCTGTCTCAAAGATTTAATTGATCAAGTATCAGAGAAGATACTGAGAGAAAATGCAATTAGGGGTTTTTCTTGATACATAAGCTCATTTTTATACGACTGAAACTGCTTCAGTCATTTTTATTCTACAGCATAATGGTTAGTGATGGACTTCTGGACCACCCACTGAAATAACATTTTGCAGTGAAGGTTTTGGCTATGGGAAGCTGTGCTTTGTAATAGCATGCAAGAGCACTTAAAAGTATCTGTTTAGGCAAAAAAGAAGTTTTTCTAGCTCTGTGATTATAATAGAGATGGTGTAAACTTTGTGGTAGTAGAGACAAAAATTCTGGTCAAGTCTGCTAAATTTTTCCTGTAAAATATTAACTTCTTCTATGAAGAATAAATGGCAATACATTCTCTTATAGATACATTTCCTCATTAATTTAAGACACTGTCAGGTTTATGGTGCAGGATATTATGTCATAAATTCTCAAGTTAATATCTCCAAATAGTCACTGTTCCCTCTGTTCATTACTGTCTAGTGATTTCTCAGTATTTTGCTGCTTTTCTTAGCATTTCTGCTGGTTACAAGACACTATTTGTTTCTTGCCAGGATTAGTTGCTTAACAAAACTCTCTTAGGGTAGATTTTAAGCTATAGATTTGAAGATGTCAGAGAAGGGATGAAATTAAACAAGGTCTATTTTCATGGGAGCTTGGAACTTCTTTATATGCCTTCTTTTAAATTTTCAATTTTCTTTTCATTTAGAAACATATTTGGATTAAGCTGGATTGATACTTGTGATGCTTACAGTTTTTCTTTCTAAGTCTTGTGAAAGAGAACTTGATTTGATGACCTTATTGAAAGCTAATTACTGCTAGTAGATTATTGAGAAACCACTTAAATAAGCAAGGGAGTCTATAATACTCCTAAGTTCTCTATAAAATACTGTAGGTGAAGAAGCTTTTGGTCTATTCTGAAAGCAGGTAGAAAAGAGCATGATATTTTACTTTTCATTGAGGAGAATGCTAATTTCTCTTCTTACAAATGTGGTTATTTGAGGTTCATTTTTATATTTTGACGATATATGACTAATAGGAAATGTGTTACCTTAACATTGGTTTACATAATCTCTGAAACACTCTGCATTTTAATATTTTTGACGGTGATATAATTGACAGATGGAAGTAGCAGCCAGCCATAGGTCCTGTCAGTGTGTGGATGTAGTTTGCTAGGAATACTGAAATGACAGATTTCAACATGCCTTGGCATACAACACACTACGGATGATTTGCTTTCCCAGCCATGAGTTATAGATGACCCAGTAACCTGTAAATATCGATGAACACTTTTGCACAGTGTGCTGTGAATGACTGACCTAACCATACACAATCTATAGCTGACCCAGTCTCCTCTGTATGTTAACTATATGTTCTCACAGTGCTATTGTGATATTTCATGTATTAAGTCAGCAGAGTGTCCTAGGATCTTGGTTCTCCATCAGAACTCCAGAGCCCATCTCAAGTCTCATGGCATGTGTGAAACATTTCCCTTGTGCTAGGTCTGTGTGTTCATGAGGTAAGCTATCAGTCCAGTTCTAGAAATGCTGGGAACTTGGGAAGGTGCTAAACCAAGAGATAGCTTTGTTGCAATCAATGACTTGCCTTCGGTCAGTCCAGAGTTACCTACAGATAGAGTAACTCTGGCAGGTTTTTTTTAACTTGAAATTAGGCTGTGCTTTTTGTTGTTCCTAATGGGTTTTACCGCAGTTACCATCATTACATTTTGCCCTCAGCTGCTAACAGAATCTGATCTGTTTGTTCGTGTATTGAATGCAATATCGCCACAGCTCTTTAAATTGAAGTTTCCAATTTACTTTAGACTTTGACTTATTTGTTTTCTGTAGTCTTGGGGCATTACTCGCTCTAGTGCATCAAGGGTCAGGCTCTTTGCTCAGTGCAGAATCAGGAAGAAAACTGTGCTGTGTGATGTGGCTGCCAGCAACCAGATATACGGTTGCTTTCTAATGAAGTATGTGGGCAAGGAATTTGGGAATACAATATTAAAGCTGTAGGGAAGTGCCTCAGTTTCCACAATGGCAGCAGTTTTCATTGAGCTTGACTTCAGGTCCAAGGTTTACTGGTCTCAGGGGACAGAAACAGAATGAAGGTGGGTTGCAGGGGTTTGAGAGATCAGGATTTTCCCTTCATGACAGGGATGTAGGAATGGACACTTACGGGAAATGAGCAATTGAAAGAAAAAGGAAAGCTGGTTCTCTGATGCTTTTTCAGTGCACAAGGTGCCACAAGAGAACTGTTCTTAGTACCATTTTTTTTTTGTTTGACCAGCTAGTCCTTTTTTCCCTTTCACTTTATATGAATCAATAATAGATTTAAGCAAGAAATTAAAATGGCTCAAATTTATGAATATTTTCCTCTTAATCATCTCTGTAAAATCTTCCTTTTAAAATTCAGTGATTGACCTGCCATCTCAAGTCTCTTGCTTTAATTAGAGATGTCACTGTTTAGGCAGCTCAAGTATTGGCAGTGCTCTGTTCATCTGGCACACCTGCTTTTTGCCATAAACTGATGGCTGCACAGCCTCCTTCTGTGAGTGGAAGGAACGAAGAGAGTAACACAAGTAGGAGGTGAAGACAAATTTGTCACTCCGTTTCTCCTGCTACTTTCTTTGTCTGTTTAGGAACACTAAAGCCAGTATGTAGTGCTTTCTGTATGAATTGAGGACTGGGTTTTGGAAAGGAAAGTGATACTGACTAAGAATAAATGGTCTTGAATTAGAACAAAACAGCTATATTGGAATGCCTGCTCAGGTGCATGCCATCAGTATATTTTTGTGTGTTTGTTTATACATCAGTGTGCTTGTGTATTCCCCAGTGGCCTTTGCTCTTAGTCCATTTGGATCCCTCTTCATAGTAATCCAGTCTTCTGTCTTAAAGCTTAATCAGGGTAAAGTTGTGATTGCAAAGATAGTGAAGGATAAGTAGAATTAGAAAAGGAAAAGCCCAACATGAAGTCCTTGTGGGCTACTTCCTACTATGTATAAACAAGCTGAGAGAAGAATGTCTGTCACAATACATTGCAGATAAAAACCCCATTCAATATGAACTGCTGCATGTTATATTCAAAATGGCTCCAAACTTCATGTATCTAGTCAAAGTTCCCTCTGATCTCCCAGGGATAGTTGTTCACACTGTAACTTTACAACTAAATTTTATGCCTAAAATACACCCCCAAATTTTAGTATTTCAAACCCCAAATCCCCTGCTTCACTGTATGTCACGTAAAACGTAGCTCATTGAAATGACTGGTCGTATTTCATTATGTGTGTCATTGAACTGGTGTGCACTTCTGCTTTTTTTGTTTTGTTTCGTATTTTGTTAAGGAGAAGTATGAAAACATTTAGTAAAAAATAGCCATAAAATACAGCTTAAAATAATGTGGCCTTTCTGCATTTAAACCATTGCATGTGGGGATGGGCAGTACCTTATTACAGACCCCACACAAGGCAAAGGAGTTTTACATGACCTGTGAATCTTTGTAGGATGTGCATGTTGGAGAATGGGATCTTCAGCTGTCACAACTAAAAACTTAAATTTGGAGCTCTGCTGTACATGCCCTACAAAACTGCCAAACCCCACTGTATGAAACAGAGGGGGAGGGTAGATTATCTTCAGGGTCCCTTTAAAAATCCAAATACTAACCTAGAGGTAAAGAAGCAAGATGTTGAATCTTGTGATTTTGTTTTTTCCTAGTGCAATATATGCCGAAAATCTAAATGGCAGATCAATAGACCTGGAAGATCAAAATGCAACAGTTTCTGTTCCTGGAAAGATTATTTCAGTCCCCAAAAATATTTCTAGGCTTCTGTGCAGTGAAGTTTGAATTTAGGTTTTCAGTAGGCTAACTGATTAGATGAGACCTGAATTATACTCTGAAACTGAAGAGTCTGTGGGTTCAGTGATCTGAATTTGGGCCACCATTTCATTTATTTGTGTCTCTGTTCTTTCCCTGAACTTGAGTTTTCAAGTAATGGCAGCTGTCTGTGTATGACAGATGAAGACAATTTTAAATGTGTGGAATTGGATTGAAATCAAACCCAGCAATATTTTAGACATTTGTTATCCCAAAATACAGTCACCAAGTAAACATGGGAAGAGAGGAGGATTGAGTTTCTAAATTTTTCATAGAGTTACTGTGATGTCTTAATGTGTTTTGGAGTACATGAGAAGAGGTAGAGAAGTAAAACCATCACTGTTCTGTTTAGTTTCCTCTGGTGCTTGGGAAAGTGATTTATTCAAGGCATGAGTTATTTACTGCATTGGGTGAAGACTTCTGTTCCTGTTATGTATTTTCATTCAATAGCTCTGAGATCCTGTGAGAAAAAGGTTGGACCTGCTCAGCAGGTATCAGATATTAGTTTTCTGTGTCTGCAGAGCAAAGGTGCCTTTGAATGTTGGATGATTGAATGAAGGAGTGATCAAACCTCACTATCATCATCTCTGTACAACTGAAGTTCCCTGTTTTGGCAAATTGTTTCTGATGACAGGCAATTGAAGGTGGTTGATTTTTATTTTAGTTTATTTTTAACTGAAGCTTCACTACCGCTGCTTATCATAAGACATATATGCTATTCTTTGTTGAACTTCAAGTAACGCAGGCAGAACCTCTGCCCTTGATCTTGTCAAATCTTGTAAAAACCTTTGAGAGTTAGAGTAGGTCCTCTTAGAACTTGGTGTCTTCCCTAGATGGCAAAAGCTGTTTGATTTTTCTAAAATGATACTTTTACTAGGAACTGGTATTTTTCAGATACCAACTCAAGTATTTCTACTTGAGGGTGTTATTTTTTCAGATAATTCAGATAATATTTTTTCTTGCACTCCAGTGCATTTCATGTTTTGAAGTAAGCTATTCAGATACCTCAGGATGCACCAGTGATAAATCAGTAAAGTGTTTTCTTATGAATATTGTCACTTTCCATGGTTTCACAGTGAAAAGACTAAAGATAAGTTTATAGATTAGTCTCAGCAAAAAAAATTGGTACATCTTTCAAAGATAACAGAAAAGGTATGACCGTGGAAGCTGACCCCTCCACACTGAGCATTCTGCACTCTGCTGGCCTTGAGTGAGACAAAGGCCAAGAAGCCAAGGAGAGACAGTCTCTAGGAGCCAGAGCTACATGGAGGAGATAGGCTGTATGGGTGTAAGGAAATAGAGAAGAAGAGGTTGGAAACTTCTTACAGACACTGGAGAAATGCAGAAAGCTGGCGAGGTGTTTCTTTGGATAATTACAGTGGGCTTCCAGGAGATAAAAAGCTTAAAGTTAATTTAAAAAAGGATCAGATGCTCTGAGTGATGTCAAATAAACTTCTCAGCTGCACTTTCTGTGATTTTGCAAGGCAGAGAAATGTATATTTCTGCTGCTTCTCTGCATCTAGATGTAACCCACATTTTATTAAGTGCTTGTAGTTTTATCTTCTATCTGACCAGTAAAAGGAGAGATTTGAGATTTCCTTGCAGCACTGTGAACTGAGAGAAGTTTTCAGATATGAGGAGTGCAAGAACTAATGTGTCAAAATGGATGGCAGCTCCTGACTTCACAGGCTAAATATCTGCCTGCAGCCATATCTTCACTAGAGAGCTGCAGATGCCTAAGTACAAGATATGTAAACAAATTGACAATTTTTGCAATAATTACAGAGATGTAAACTGTGGGTGGGTTTTAATGCTTTTTTTCTTTTTCATTATGTATTGTCTTTATTTTTTGTGAGTTAGCATGTTTGGACATTGTTATTGGTAGCGAGGTTACCCTACTGTTTGCTTTGATTATTCAGGCACTTGCATGGATGTGTGGCAGAACGTGACTCTTAAATGGTTTCCCAAGCTACCATCTTCCAGCTGACACCTTAAGTAACTGTGTGCATTCCCATAGCCCAGCATGGTTGTAAACTTAAATGCATTTCCAGCCTCAGTGTAAAAGCTAATAGCAAGAAAACCCACTCAACCAAAAATCTCCTGTGCTATTATTTCCTACATTTTAAAAATTTTATTAAGTACATGTTATTTATATATGAAAGTGTAATTGTGAGCCGGCATGGTGACTAAGCTGGTGGTTAGTGACTGTAAAATCAACAGGACATAATTTTTTGGCTGTCTCCATGCACCTAATTTAGGATGTTGTTGCCTAAATTTTTGTTTCATATATTGATATCAAGCATCTTAGGATCTAATTCTCATATTTGGATATGGTGGTAAGTAGCCTGATGTAGGACTGTGCAATTAAGAATGTAAATCATCAGAGTGAGCACATTATACAGCTTTACAAAGGGTTTACAGAAAAAAAATATGTTCTTTATTTCACATTATTCATGTTGTTATTTTTGTTATGATATTAGCTCTCTGTTGGTGACACACCTCTGAAAAAAGATGAGCCCTTAGCTGGAGCAGTGAGACAATCACCTCAGCAGAACAAAATTTAACACTGTGCTTATAATAGGATCTCCATGTCTGATATGCTTTGAGTAGAAGCATATGTTTTGGTTTGCTTTCTGTTGGTGTTTGGTTTCGTGGATTTGGGTTTTTCATGATTGTTTTGTGGGGTTTTGCTTGTTTTAAATACTGAAGGGTTCACCATGTAAAAAGTCATTAAAAAATACTTTACACACCTGACCCCTGTCTACTCCACAATCAAGAATGCCCATATCAGTTTGAACACAAGTGCAAAACATTGTAAGTAACATTTCACCATGAGTGGAAAACATGCAAGAATTCATCTTTACCCCTCTTGTTTTGCTGTATATTCTTTTGTGAGAAATACTGAAAGATTTTACTAATAGGAGTGCCGGTAAATCCCTTAGAATTTTGTTCATAATTTTATTTTGGGCTTTCTGATTTTTGTTTGGTCTGTTTCTGATACTAGCTTCTGATTTTTCTCTTTCTCTTAGGCCATTAAAATATTGCTCTAGGTATTGTCAGACAATAATTCATTCATACTTTACTCATACAGCACTCTGTGTACTGCATATTATCTTGTGCAATTATTTAGTTAAAACATAGTTATAGGATGCCAGCTTGCTAAAGCAGATAGATGAATCCAAATATCACTTGGAAATACAAAACCTTTGAATTCAGCTGCAGAAAACAAAAGACTCATTGACTGTAAAAAGAACTGGCTTTTGGGGATGATGTTTATATGCATCAGTACTATAAATGCATTTTACTTTGAAAAACTCCCCAGAGGGTTCATGAGGCTTGTTTGTTTCCTTTTTACTATAAATCTGGCTGGGCTCAAGGGTTCCCATTAAACCAGTGTTATGAATACAGCCTTCTGGTGGAATTACTAAAAAAGCTTTTCAAGTAATATTACAAATATAATTGCAATTAAGTTACTACTTATTTAAACTAACCCAGGTGCTGGCAGAAGTTGAAGTTTTTACCTAATTTTTTCTTATTGTTTGTTGCATAACACTGTGTTTTTTCATGCATTTTGAAAATAACCTTTCTAGAAGCATCAAAAGATTAACAGAGTCTACTAAGCTGAGGCAGCTAACAACTGGGAGATGAAAGAGAATAGTTTCCTTATTGGTTTTTTTTTTTTGGTTGGTTTTTGTTTGTTTGTTTGTGGTGGTGGTGGTGCTATTGTTTCTTTAATCTATTGAACCTCTCCCTGCTCTGTCTTTGGCCTGGAGTTGTCAAGCATTTGGTCATTTTGGTACTGAAGTTTAGATTTCTAACTTCAAAAATATGAATGTGAAGTGAGTTAAAGATCAGCTTTGGTATTTAGGTACCAACAAGCTTAGAATATACCTCATAGAAATAAAACTGATATCCAAGTTAATTGTATATATATTTAATAAACAGGAGCTGTTTCCATTTGGGAAGCCAAATTTACAGAAAGAATGTTCCTAGCATTTAACTGAAAATACTTGCTCCAAAGAAATTTGTTGTTCATGTGACAGAGCCGCAAAAGTAAAATAAATCAGAACTGAATGAAATAGTTGGATTTCTTCCAGGAAACTTACAACTGTATTGGAAAAATTGAATATGCAATGAGAATTAAGGAAGGATTATAAGAACGTGTTAAATTCAGTTAGCAGGATAATTTAATATATTTCTACTCTAATGAAAGAGTAGAATGCTGTCCTTTCACTGCTTTTATTAACGTTACTAATCTTTACTCATTCATATGACGCTGATGCTTTTTCTGTTAATGAAATGACTTCTGGAATACTACAGCATAAGAAAGGCTACATTAGCCTGTGAAAAGAACTGTAAGCCTGAGATAAGAACCAGGGAGGACAGATACTAGAAGGAGTATAGGGCTGATGTAGTTTCCTTTCCATCCCTCAGTTCTCCCAAAAGCAGTGCATTTCAGTCCACACGTGCATATGCTAAGTTCTTGGTCTATCAGCATGATTTAACTGTACAAATCTGTGTTAAAAGTGGTGAACAAAATGAGATTAAATCCACCTGTTCTTGCAACAAAATGTGATGTTGTGCAGATGTAGTCATGTCATCCAGAGAAATTGCTCTTCATGCGCAGGGTTGGGCAATAAGGGGACATTTGGAGGAGGAGATGGGAACTTAACTGCAGTGACTGGCAGTGGGTATCAAGCCTGGACCAAACTGAAGGCACAAGCTGTCAATGGAGACACTTATGCCAAGCTCTTGAGAAATTATTTAAGTAGGGATTTTTTTTTTACACATTTTTAAACACATATACTAAACAAAGTAATTTAAACTGAGGTGAGTTAAACAAGTAGGAGCACTGTGATATCTGTAATTCAGTATTTTCTGTTTGTTTTTAAATGAAAATATGCTGTACTGTGGCAGTATTTCCACCACTGCATTTTTGGAAGTGCTTTTAGGCTGTGTCACCTCTACATGTCAAGCCTCAGAGCCTGAGGCTGGTGTTTGAGCTTTGGCATATTGAGTGTGTCAAGTGCAGAGCTCCAGTTCTCCTCAGATTGCACCTTACAAGCAGACAGACCAGCCAGGAATGAGATCCAAGAAGGGGCATCTCCTATTTGTTTCCTGTTCATGTAAGCTGGGCAGGTAGCTGGGGCTTTCATGTTTCCCGAGAGCAGGGAGCTAAACTGCTTTTGAATAGTTCTCTGTTGCCTCTCCCTTATCCAGGGACTGGTACAGTCAGCCCGTGAAAATAGCTTACAAACAGCACAATTTCACAGTAAACTGAGTTTGTGTTCTGCATCAGTGTAAGAGATGTTAATATTTTCCAGAGGACTTGCTGTTTTAAAATAGTTGGTATGATCCCCCCTGTTTCTAGAAGACAGTTGAGAAGAATGGTCAGTAATTTCCTCTGGAAAGAAAGAAGATAGGTAGATTTTTAGTGCTAGAAAAGAATTTACAAAGTGTCTGGGTTTATTTACTTATTTGATCAAATATTTGGGATAAAATTCAATTGTTGATCCTAGATTTCAAGCTCATTTGCTAAAGTTATGTTCAAGGGGATGCAGTCACTCACTATCAGTTTGCCCATGTGAACTGCAACAATGGCAGCCGATGCTGCACTGTCTTCAATGAATCTTTGTTTCCACCAAGGTATATTTTTATATTAATTGTTACCTTAGTCTCTTCTTTACTGGACCTTCTCATAGGCTGTGTAAAGAAAGCAGAATGATTGCCTCAAGAATAGAAAACTAAATAAACCAGTTAAATGCAATTTAACAAATTGATCAGAAAACATGGTCAAAACCAAGCACAACCCATTTCCTTTCACCCTCTACTCTGTCTTCCATCAAGTGGAACATCAATTTCCACTGCTTCTAGAAAAGACTGAAATCTCCTCAGTTTTTAATAAACTCTTTCACTAGAAAGAGCTTACAGAAGGGTGATGTAAGCAGAGGAGTGTACAAAACTGAGAATAATTAATTAAACTGGATTTTTTACTGTCACCTTATTTGTTGCTGCCTGTTCTGAGCTTCCCCTCCCCCTCCCAAAGACAGGTGCTCCTGCCACCTGCTCCGAGCTCCTTTGTTCTAAGCGGGGCAAAACCAAATGTAACTCAGACTCTTCAGCAGTGTCTGATTGGCTGCTCACCCCGGGTCTGCCCCCAGTCCTCCCCTTCCCCCTTCTCCGAATAAAGGATAGTCGAGGGGAGGCTCCGCTCTTTCTCGGCTCAGCTTTTCCTGTGGACATCTGTAGTTGTCTCTCTCCTTTTTTAAGGCTTCTAACTGCAGGAAATTGAGCGGGCAGGGAGCTATATTTCTCCCTCTTTGCTTCTGCTGATGGTATTTGCTCTGCAGCTGATACAGGTATCGCTTTTAGAGCTACTAAAATGCTAGATCGCCTGTGCTGCCTCTCTGGGCTGCTCGAGGCTTTCCAAGGCATTGAAATACAAGCGCTAGCCGGTATAAAGCTGAAAAGATACCATCCACACTTATTTTCATATGTGATTTTTGTTTTTAAATGCTTTTCTAATGCATCTTCACATCAGAAAGCACAGTGGGCAGGGAAATAATCACTTTATTTTGCAAGAACATGGACTCCCAGAAATGCTTTGTGTCTTGGCAGGTCTGGAGACAAGCCAGTGTGTAGTTCCCTCCAGAACCAGTTCCCCCAATTCATAAAAAAGCCAATCATCAGGTAGTTGAGAATTTGGCTGTTTCCATTGTGACTTTGCAGCAGCTGGCAGTGCAGGAACCACCAGTCAGGCCAGTTTCAACCCTTGCCTGGCAGTTTGGGGCTCCTTGGTGTTCGAGGACCATCCTGGCAGGTGCCCAACAGCTCCAGCATTTCCCTTCTCTGGTAGCTGTAATAGCCACATTCTTAGGCAGATGCATGCAAAAAAAGTTAGTATAAATTAACCAGCATCTAAAATACCATTAATGGGATAAATTAGCTGTTTGCCATTATGTTGTTTTCTCTGTTTCTCCTCTGAAAGGATGTGAAAATATTCATTGGATTATTGCAGTAGCATAAACACCTGTGGGATGCTAGGGTTGCAGGCTCCTGAAAAAATTGCAGTGGGATGCTGAAATTCTGGGGTTCAATGACAGCTCAGAATGCAATTACAGCTCATAGCTCTGAAGGGTACTGAGGTATAAACGTGATTTTAAAATGGCATGGTTAAGAGACACCTGACACTGACAGCTGGAAAGGTCTTTAGGTGACATTATGGCTGTTTAAAGTAGTGAATAAGAAAATCAGTGATATGTGGTAAAGCTTACATACATTTGATTTTTTAAATATGTTACTCTGTAAGTCATTGATTTTGAATGATAACTGTGATGCTGCTTTTGAAGCAAATAAAATTATATGTGGAAGGCTGGAGCAAATTAAGTAAATGTGATTACTGCTTGAAGTTCTCTTCAGAAGCATTTTATTTGGTAATAGTTTAAGCATAAGCTAAAGTGGTTTTCTAATGGATAATGCAATATTTCTGACCTAAAAGTAAGAAATAAATACATTACCCGTTGTCCAAAAAATAGTCCTAACAAAAGTATCAGGCTATTGAAGATTGTTCTTGGAGGTTTTTCTCCTTAAAGTGCACTTGAATATAATATTTAATGTGGTATCTTTCATTTGGGCTGTCTGGACAGTCCTCTGGAGCTGACGAAAACTGGAAACAAGGAGTAGAGTTCTCCTGCTTTTCAGATGGCTGAAGGAAACTAATGGAGGGAACTGCTGTTGCAGTGGGGATACTGTAACACCTATATCAAACCAGGAGTCCCATGGAAAGGAAATATATATATGGACAGATTCTTGCTAGATGTTTCAGAGATGTTTATTTCTCCAGCCGCATGGCCGGGCTCTGCCAAAGAACTGCTACAGTCAGGACCCGAGGTCCTTTTGCCCGCGCAGGAAACACAAACCAACCAATGGGGAACGAGGCTGACCAGGGGCAGGGAAACCCCATGCCTCCCTCAGGGCTACATGGCGGGGGGAGGAGACCCCGACATTTCACCCGTTTTATTTTAATAAAAGGAGAATGAAGACAACTGGATAAACATAACAAGAACAGTTTCAAAACAAAACAAGCCACCCTCCTGAGTCTTTAAATGTCCAAACAGATTCTGTGGAACATCTTAGGGCTGACAGAAGGGAGACAGAACTCTCTGGACATGCTTGTGGGGAAACTGATGCAGGAGAGGGTTTAATTTCTTTCCTCCCCCTTTTCATCCCCCCATCAGCATCGGAAAGGGATTTTTGGGGAAACAATTGGCAAAGGCATGGTTTTGTGAGGGAAACCATGGATGGAAAAACAGATTGGGAATACACTGGGGGTAATAGGACATAGGGTAAAAGGGAAAGGTGGGATTAGGAAAGGGAGACTGTAGGGGGGGTTTACAATGAAAATATTGTCTAACAGGACTATGATTTTTAGCATGTATACTGCCTTTCACAGGAACACCATCAGGCCCAGTGACCTGCGATGCTTGTAACCCTTTTCTACCTTGTATGAGTTTGAATTCCACCACCTCTCCATCTCCCAAGCTTGGGATGCATTTTTCAGGGTTATTCTTTTTAATAGCAGTTCTATGCACGAATATGTCTTGCTGGTTGTCACATCTTGTTATAAAACCATAATTTTGTTTAACATTATACCATTTCACTATCCCTAAGAGCTACTATGGTCTTTTCCTTTTTCCGAGTGGCTGCTGTTTTCTGTGTCACTGTGTCTTTGCTCTCTCTTTCGGTCGCTCCCGTGTTGGGATTGTCGGCGCTGCTGATTCCTGCGTGCTTTTCCCAGGGTCGCGTTCGGGGCCACGTGGGCCGGGCCGGGCCGCGCCGCTCCGTTCTCCGTGTGTCACCTCCTCTGCTCTCAGCTGCGTTGCCACTGCCAGGCGCTGCATCTTGGCCGGGCCACCTGAGTGATGACCCCTCCGCACTCTGCTCCAGCACGCGTTTCGGCTGGGCACGGCTCCGCTCCGCCGCCGCCAGCCGCCGCCCGCGCGCCTCCCCTCTCATTCGGGAGTTCACGGGGCTCGCTCCACCATGTGCTGCGCAGGGCCGGGCGGGCACTGCTGGGCCGTGCCGCTCCCTCCGCTCCTTGCTCAGCCACCGACACTGCAGCTCGCGTGGCTCCGCCCGCGCGCGGGAACTGCCTCGCTGCTGCTCGCAGAGCGCTCGGTGCACGTGGCCTGGGTCGCACGGTCCCTGAGCCAGGCTTCCCTTCACCAGGACACAGCTGACATTGCTCAACAGTCTCGGTAATTAAATAATATTCACAAAAATATTCTTCCATCAGCATATATTTTGACTCAAATATTAACTGGGTCCAAACGGTCTTCCAAAAGCCCTTGCTAAGAATTAAATCCCAAGAAACATAGAAAAAGTTCTTAAACAACCATGCCAGGAAGTGTTTCAGTTCTTTTTGAGCTTGAATCAAGCTAAAATTTACAAATCGTTGTTCAAGAATCATTTTAAGTTTAAGATAAATGTCCATATGCGGCTCTGAAAGCCAAGAGTCTTCCCACGGTTCCTCCATAGTTTAGATATGGAATAGCAAAACAAAATCAAGAAGAGGAATCCAAAGTTTCTAGGGTTTACTCACACAAATCAGTCGCTTAGGGATCGGGGATCGTTCTGCTCACAATTTTCCACCATTTTGTTGCAGTGGGGATACTGTAACACGCCTATATCAAACCAGGAGTCCCGTGGAAAAGAAATATATATGGACAGATTCTTGATAGATGTTTATTTCTCCAGCCACGTGGCCGGGCTCTGCCGAGGAACTGCTACAGTCAGGACCCGAGGTCCTTTCGCCCGCGCCAGAAACACAAACCAACCAATGGGGAACGAGGCTGACCAGGGGCAGGGAAACCCCGTGCCTCCCCTCAGGGCTCCCAGGGCTACATGGCGGGGAAGGGACCCCGACAAACTGCCACAAACAGTGACGGGATGGTTTAAACACAACCAGAGGAATAGCAGAATGTAATGAATGGCATTGGATGGAAAAGTCATGCACACTGGTGGATGCTGACAAGGAGGAATCTCACAATTCAAGAGGCTTTGCTGAAGGATTCTGTCTCCTCCTCCCAGTTCTGCCTTCATTTCTCTTGACATTGTTTTAAGAGACACAAAACTGTATGACTAGAAAAAGATTGCTGTTGCTCCTAGAGCAGTACTAAAGTAAAGAAAACTAAAGGTAGAGTATTTCTGACATGACTGAAGACCATTTTAATAAACAGTAAAGGGGATTGATATAGAGCTTGAATTTACAAATCTACACAAGGGGCCTCTTGCAGCCAAACACTGAATCTCTTAAGAGTAGAGATTTTCTTAGGAAGTTGAAGGAAGGAATTTTAGCAGAGCCATCAAAATTGAAATACACCACAAAAGCTCCTTTTTTTTGCTGTTTCAAAGCCTTGCTTTTTCTCCTATAAGCAGTGCTCAGGGTAGGGGGGGAGGGGGGGTTGAGAACAGGGATAAAACACAAGCCAGTTAACTCTCTACAAAAACCACTTCATTCACTTGCTCAAAAGTGGCCATAAATAGGGTAGGATTTGAATGGGACTTTAAGGATGTAGCAGAATTTAACAAGAGAATGACATGCTGTTTTTCCTTCTTTACATTCTTCTTTTTTTTTTTCCTATAAATGTTTTTTTCTGTGAGTTTTATACAGCAACTTCTAGCGCACCCACTTTTTTTGCAAGAAATATATTTTTTTAGAAGTACAGCTTCAGCCTCTCTGCCACAGCCATGAAAGCTGGTCTGTCATGTATATGAATTACTACGTTAACAGGACGAGAGCCAAGAAAATATATCTTGACAGCTTTAACATTGTGTACTGAGAAATAACCCGAGATAAGGAAAATTAATGGTAGTAGAACATCAGCCAGTATAAATGTGACTGGCAGTTTTTAGTTGTATATGCTTTCTGGTTCTGAGCCATAGAAATTATGCAGAGAGTAAAAAAAAAAGTGACAACTTGAACAGCTGCCTATTGAAATTCAGTGCTTGATAGTATAAAATTTGTAGATTGGTTTCATCCTGTGATTTCACTGGTCATCATTGTGACATCTGCTAAAAACTCTTCTGGTAGATATTTCTAACACATTTCTCTACGAGCATTAATGATTCATTGTTTGATCTTGTTTTTAGAGCTCTTTTTTGTGCTCCTTGCGTGTAGTGATTTCACAGGCCCATTATCAAAGTTCTGGGGCCAAACTGATCCCTAGTGGATCTTCTCCAAAGCTAACTGAGGGCAGGAGGATTGGTGATAGCTAATTGTTAACATTAGGAGCAACTATTTGCTGGAGTCACATTGAGTTGAGTCCAAACAGAACTACTGGATGTGAAATTGCTTGAAAAATACTAAGTTTAGAACCTTGCTTAGGTACCCTGCTGTCTAACATGCACTCACAAATGATCATATTGGTAAAGGCTGTGTGCTAGATTTCTACCTAAGTTTTGAATTTTCTACAGTTTTAGTTGATCCCTACTCATTTATCATTTTATCTCACCATTCAGAATTCTATTTATTAATCATACTTTGATGTTGACTAATGCTGCTTAAAGTTTTCTGGATCCTACCCTTATTTTGCCTGAATTACATGAATAAACCACATAGGAGGGATGGGTTTTCACGAGATCAAGAGTATTTTTTTCCTGGCTTATTGTCTTTCTGGTCTGCATGATAATTTGTTGGTTGAGAGTCAAGTGGATGCAAATCTGATGTTTTATTTGGGACTGGATACTTGGAGAAATACCACATCTGAGGATGAAGAATCAAGCTGTTTGTACCCATGTCTTGAGACAACCAAGGTACATAAAGCATTAAGTAAAGATATGTTGATGAGGTAAGAAGTAACACATATAATAACTAAGAGCACAAAAGTCCTACAAGAAAGATTAGAAGAAATTATATTGTTCAATAATCACGTATTTCAGACTGGCTTTATAGCTTCTAGACTCTTACCGGTATAAATTAAGGTGCTCCTCTGTTTCCAGGGATTTGAGCTTGTTTTCTTCCCACTTATGCTTGCTAAAGAGCTTTAAGGCTCAGCTTTGCATGTCCCCTGATGGACCGCAGTGATGACATGCCGATATTGTTACTGTGCAAACAGTTATGTGTTGTATCACAAGAAAAAAGTGATTTGTTTTAGTGGAGAGGGAAATCCCACAAAGACAGTTTGTCAGTAATTAACTTTTTAAGGGCTTCTTTCATGTCCCAATATTTTCTCCTGGATAGCTGGGTATCTAGCTCTGTTTCTTATTCACTGCTCCTGGCATTGTTTCATTCTGTCATAAATTCTGCTCTGTTTTCTCTCTAGTCTGTGGTGATTGTTCTCCATATGTTTGTTAATTTTTACAGTTTCCTGTCAGCGGCATGCTAAATTTTACCTAATGCTTTGAGTTTTACAGGAATCTGAGATACTGTATGCTCATTTTATTGAGAAGGATTCACTCCCATGTAGTTCATTCTGACCTTGACTGTGTGTGTAAACTGAGTTCTGTGCTGCCCTTGTTTTGTGAAGTCAACTATCACATGCATTGCAAAAATCTGAAATATCAGGAAGAACACCAGGAAGTTGCCCATATTTAAAATGTAATGCACCTGATGACAGCCTTCTCTAACTGACATCCATTTTTCAATCATTCTTGAGCTTATTATGTTTCACTTGGAGCACAACAAACCTTTGTTATTCTCTGGCACTCTAGGCCAGTTTTAGGATTTAACAGTTAATCTAGGTTTGGTTGGGGGGGTGGGGGCTGTGTTTTTTTGTATGTTTGATTGGGTTTTTGTATATCTTAATTTGGATGAAGCCTCTTTTAGGCAGTTTTCAGTGTATCTTTCTAAATTTTATATAGATCCTTTAACATGTTGCCTCACAGTATTGTTTCTTACTTGAATCACACTAGTTCCTCAATCTTGCATAATCTGAATTTAGGATCTGGCTTTTTATTCCTTATTTTTGATCCAAGTCAGAGGTACATCTCTGCCTCTCCCATATCCTATCTGAAGGGCAGCCATTTGACATGGAACATAAGCCTGTGTAGAACAGATGTTTGTTTCGTGAGAAGGTGAGACTCAGGATCTAGGAAAAAGGGAAGGTGGTGTGGTTTAAACACCCCCTGGCAACTAAGTACTGTGCAGCTGCTCACTCACTTTGCCCCTGCTCAAGTGGGGAGGAGAACTGAGGGAAAAAGTAAACCTTGTGGTTGTGATAAAACCAGTTTAATAATTGAAACAAAATAAAGTGTACTAATACTACTACTAATAAAAAGCGTAATGATAGCAAAAGAGAAATACACCTGAGAGAAACAAGTGATGCACACTACAATTGCTCACCACCCTCTGACTGATGTCCAGCCCATCCATGAGCACTAAATGGTCGTTTACAGCCAACTCCCCCCAGGATATATACTAAGTATGATGTTCTGTGGTGTGAAATATCCCTTTGGCAAGTTAGGCTCAGCTGTCCTGGCTGTGCTCCCTCCTAGCTTCTTGTGCACCTGCCTGTGGGCAGAGCATGGAAAACTGACAGGTCCTTGATTTAGAGGAAGCACTACTCAGCAGCAACCAAAACATCAGAGTGTTATCACCATTATTCTCATACTAAATCCAAAACATGGCACTTTATCAGCCTACTAAAAGAAAAATGAAATCTATTCCAGCTGAAATCAGGACAGAGGATAACAGGAAAAGGAATTCAAAGTACAGGGTGGTGTATTCAAGAGTATGAAGAGCTGAATTCCATGTGATTAACAGAAGGGTAAGAAAATTATCAGAGCACCCAAACCTGAATGTTATGGAAGCCTGTTAACTGTTGATGTTTTGATCCAAGTATTTTCTTGCTAATCAAACCCAGTGTATCTTCATGGTCATAGGATAATGATGCAGTAAAGCTTAGATCATTAAAACGAAGCACCCTTTTTGCTCTCAGGATGAGTACATGGATACAAGAGCAATTTGCAACAGTAAATCAAAGAACCAATTAGGTTTGAAAAGACCTTAGAGATCTTTGAGTCCAATCTGTGACCTAACACCACCGTCAACTAGACTAGTTGGCACTAAGAGATAAATCAAGACTTCAAACATTCAAATTTAACAAGTGTAAATAAATATATTATCCTGAAACTTACCCTTACATTGGATTTGCTGAATTTATTTTGATTGATTTGAGCATGTATTAAAATCTTCTGACAAATCAAAAGCAAAAGCTGAGAAGAAGATGCAAAAATTATGCAGCCTTACATAGTGGAGCCAGCACTATTTTATGTACAGTTATAATTACCAGCTGCTGGCATTTGCTTAACTTGCAGATGAGTGCCTGAAAGTGGTGCCTTAAAACTGTGCTTTCAAGTGATGGTGTAAACTGATGTAGCTCTGTCATTTGCCATTGCACTTTATTCCTGTGGTTGAACAGGGTCTGTGTTTACTGGACTCATTTGGAAAGTATCTCCTACTATGCATGATAAGTTCTGGAGGCAGAAAGGATGTGCTTTTCTTCTCAGGCCACCCTACTTCCAGCTTTTGATGAAGGCAGAGCAGCTCTGTCACTAGGAAGATTATTGTTCTCTAGGGTTTTTTCATCTTTGTTGTTTTGCTCTGACTGGTAATGAATTTAGCTGTCCTGTGACAGAACTGATGGTGACATGGCATAGGAACTGTACTTGCTTCTTCTGATCCAGTAGAAATGCAAGCATCAGTTGAATGATGCTATAGGGGATGTAATTTCTCAATAGAAATACTTCAATCAAGTTCAGCAGTATGTGCTATGGCTCAACAGTCATCAAGAGATGTTTACATGTTTTAAAATAGATAGAAATAGATAATAGAATCTAATAGATAATAGATATTAGATAACAGAATAGAAATAGATAAAAATAAAAATAACCAAGGAAAGTAGATTAAACTTTATGGATTTTCATGGTATTTGGCTTATGCTTTTCTTCCGGAACTACGTATGAAAGTTTAGGGCATTTATTTCTCTATTTACCTTCCCTCTCCATTTATTCACCAAACTGAATTTTTTCTACCCTCTATATGGGACTACTGCTTGATTAAACTTCTTTATTGCATTTGCTACTAGCTTATTTTATTGCCATTCAACAGAAATTAGTTTTGACTGATTGGGTGGGTGCTTTAACACCAACTACCAGTTCTATGATGAATTCCTTTGTATTTCTGAAATGTGGCAATCTGTTCACCCATTGCTTTTCCTATCCAACACTGCTTCCTGCCCTGTTCCTTGCCCCTAGCCCTGGCCACTCCCTCAGGCCCTCCCTATTGGTTCCTATACCCCAACCCCACCCATGGACCACCCTGGAGCCCCTGAGAAAATTCCCCTGCGCCCAGATCAAGAGGTCTCTCTGTCTTTGGGGATCACGGGGACAGAATGTGATTAAAGTCCTCTCAAACCCTCATGGAGAGACCCTTCTCGCCTCCTTCGCCATCACTGGGTTGTAAAGCTGAGAGCTGCTGGAGCAAAACTGTGGAGCCATCCGAAATGGACTGCGGGAGGGCGACAATTGTTGCACTGTCCTAAGCATCCCCACTGAGCTCTCAGGGAAAGCTGAAGCTTGCTAAGCTAAATCTAGCATTGCAACACTGAAGCATGAAGAATATCACTTTACTGGGACCAGTATAAAACAGTTCTTGGGTTTAGTTATTTAATATTATTTGTTTGTGTATCATGAAGTAATGATCTTTTTACAGAGTCATCAGGAGAATAAATAAATTTAAGCTGTAACTTGTAGAGTACTCAGTATTCCTTCAGAAGCTGTGCTAGTATTGCTTTTGCCAAGATAACTAAACTTGTTTAGCTTTGAATCAAATTCACTCTTTTCTGTTTTCATTGCTCTCCTTGAATGATTGCCTTGAACAATGAATATATAGACTGAAGGTTAATAAAAGCCAGCTTATCAGCGGAGGTATTTTTATTCTGTGGGAGACAAGGCACAGTCTCTGTGTGTTTGGTAATTTGGCATTTATATTGTGTAATAATTCGTCTGGAATGGTTGAATTAGATTTTGAGTTTAATTTGATTTAAATGAGAAAAAAATCTTTAAGTGTGGACAGAGAAGAATAAAATAATTTATTGTCCATGTTTCTGAGACAGGTTCTGAAATTGGATATATCCGAAAACAAAAAATCTGTAAAGATACAATAGCACATAAAGTGTCATTGCTGCAGGCTTTCTTTTATATACACTTAAATATTCTATTAAATGCATAACTATTTTTTAATATACTGATTATTTGGCATGATGAACACCTTCCTTTGGAAAGTAAGCTCTGGAGACAGAGGTAATATGTTGGCTTGGAGTCCCTCATCAGACAGTAGTGTAGCAAGGAAAAGGTGTTTGTTTAAGGAAACAATTATTTCCAGAAAGAAAAATTAAAATCCTCCTTGAAGGTGAGGAAGAGAATGTAGCAGACAAAATGAATAGTGTTCTAGCAGACTGTATTTTGTACATCTGTTAATGCAATTACTAACATAGTGTATGTGTGCCTAATAAGATTAGATACAATTGTATCTTTGTAAGGTATTTGTCTCTCTGCTGCAGTGGGTTTTGTATTTATTTTTCTTTTTGCGACTCTACTATGAACAAATAATATAGTTTTGTATAGGTGGAAATAAAACTGATTTTCATCTCAGTAAATTGCTTAATAATAGTACCATGTTTTTGCTTTTGTTTGTCACCATATGAAAAAAGAGCATCCATTGCTCTGGGTAAAACTGGAATTTGAATTAGCCTTGCCAAAAAACTCAGCAATTTTGTGAAAATCATGGTGATGTTTTCCCAAAAGGATGAAACTAACTCTTATATAGGGAAGTATTACCCTAGTCACATTCATATTTCCACTTGGAATAGTGTGTAAACATAGAAGTCAGTGAGATAAATGTTAATACCAAGCAGTATTCTGTGGCATATTCTTGAGCCACATTTAGATGCTTGTATAAGGAAATCATTGTTCTTTGTAACACCTGCCTAGCAAATAACTTGGAAGTATCATAAACGTGAAAAAATGCTTTCAAAGCAAGCTTTGGAATCCCTGTGACAAGGAGTCGTTCTTTTTTCTAAGCACCCCTGCAGGATTTTTCCTGAATTAATAACTTTTTGATTTACATTCAGGTTTTACTTTTGGGCTTTTCTTCTACTTGATTAGTGAGGTAAGATTAAATGGATTTATTTAAAGCAAACAAACAAACAAGAACAAAAAAAATGGATCTGTATAAGAATGAGAGGGTCTATTTTGGGTTTTATGGAAGAAGGCCCTTAAGGCAATACTGATGGTGTTCTTTGCTCAAAATGAAGGTGGTCTCTGCTCTCTGCAGTGGTCCAAACTGAGAATTGATGATCTAACCTAACAAATTTTAACATACTAGTAGAAATTATGTCCTGTATTGCCTTGTATCTCTTTTTACTCTATGGATTGACATTACATTAGGGTACTGTTGCAGTGGGGATACTGCAACACGCCTATATCCAACCAGGAGTGCCGTGGAAAAGAAATATATATGGACAGATTCTTGCTAGATGTTTCAGAGATGTTTATTTCCCCAGCCGCATGGCCGGGCTCTGCCGAGAGACTCTGCCACAGTCACAGGACCCGAGCTGCTTTGCCCGCGCAGGGGAACACAAACCAACCAATGGGGAACGAGGCTGACCAGGGCCAGGGAAACCCCGTGCCTCCCTCAGGGCTACATGGCGGGGGAGGAGACCCCAACAGCGTACCCCAAGAGGAGCGGTAGGTATGATTGTCAGACACTCAGCCCTTTTCAAACATCAGGAAATGTGCAACTGTTAATGAAAGAATAGTTTTCATTGACCATCACAATGTTCATCACTTTGGAGTTTCTCCAATACCAGTAGTACCAAAGTACTTTCTAGTTCCCCTATGTTATTTTACAGCATTGCTGTTTATTCATTTGTATTCACTTTCTACCTCATGAAAAACCTATTAGGTCATGGCTTTCAGGGAGAAACTATACACAGAGCAATATACTGTACTTTTCTATTTAGTTATATTCATTTTTAGCATGCAAACTAAATCTCTGAGGACTTCATTCCTTCAATGTACATTCTGTTATTTATACTTTAGAGTATAATGATGTTACAATGCTGTGTTTTAACCTCAGCGTATGCTGCTGTAGAAATTGAACCCTTCATTACAGCTTCTTTGAAAAGTCAAGATTGGAAAGTTCACCAGGATCAGAAGATCTGTCTTTAAAGTCTGTTACCTTAGGTAATCATTGAATGTGACAGGAGTGAAAAATACTTGGGTAAAAGGTATATTGATCTGTGTGTTAGCTCTGATAAAACTGGAAAATACCCTCCACCTTCAATTCTCTACCAAATTGGTCAAAGCAAACTCTTAACCTGTTTATATACAATTACCCCTTACATTCATCACAAGTCTTATGCATTCATGTATAATTCCTAGTCCTTCAACAAAACCACCAAACCTAGAGCAGATGCCCCTTGAGGGATGTACTAGTTTGAAAAAAAACTAGTGGGAGACACCAAGTCAGAATAACAATTTAATAGGGAAATAAAAGGAGGGGGGAAGAAAAAATAAAGGCGGATAACACTGGGTTAAACTGACAGAGTTAGGATACAATGTGGCACCCTGTTAGTCAGGGTGGTGGTAGCAGTCTGGTAGAATGGTGGCTGCAGTCCTCCTGAAGTGGCGATCCTGTAGAAAAAAGGGTCTGCTCCTCCTCAGAAGGTCAGGTCCCGTGGTGGCTGTGTAGCTCCTGTACTCTGGAAATCCAGTGGGAAGGTTGTCTCTGGTGTTCAGAGTTCCAGATTATATCCACAATGGGATGCTTGGTTCCTCCCTCTGGGTGGAGCATCTCACAATAGGGCAATGAGTCATGAGGCCAAGTGTTGATTAGGATTAGGCTCATTAACAGAAGATAGTCCGGAGGGAGTTATCTCTGAGTCATGCAGCAGGACAATGATGGGCCATTAACAGCAAGATAGTCTGGGGGGAGGAGGCAAGGAAACACTGCCCCACCTGATTTCAACAGCTCATGAGGATGGTAATAGAATACACTGCAACCCAGGACAAGGGAGGAGGATGTGGGTTTACCCCACATCATTACACATGAAGTTCTGTGTAAAACACCTTAAAAGTAGCTATTTTTGAGAGAGATGTTTTCTGCAGGTAGGAAACAAAGGGCTACTCGCTCTATGAACTTTTGGGGCCTGGGGACTGATACTAAAGAATAACTTTCATGTTTGATCTTGCTATGGTACTTGACATACAGATAAAAAGACATTTAGAGATAAACATGTGGTGCACAGCTGCGAGTGTGATCTGCTTACAGTTTCTTACCTGATGTCTGTGGATGGAAGTTAGTTTGGGCAATTAGGTTTTTTTTCTGTTCAGGTTCATGTTTAACTGGGGATTGAAATGTCAGGTGTAGATAAAGTTGTGCTGACCCTGTAGCTGGAGATAAATCCTCTCAGATTTGTTTTCTGACTCATTTGCTCCAATAGCGTCTCAAAGCTGAGGGAAAATATGTAGTTGAAAAGCTACATAGCAGGAGCTTAAGAGCAAAATTAGAGAATTTAGACTCAGCTTTTCTGTAGTGAAACTACAGTGAAAACAAGCCAGAATATTCTAATGTCTTGATATTCTTTAATTTGAACAAATTAATACCTGCCTATGTAAGAGGCCTTATTCAGAACTCCTAGCTAACACTCAGATCTTTTTGGTTTCACCTGGAGAAAACAAGTAGAATAGGTGGTGTTTGAGGAAGGCACAGCAGGAGGAAGGTGAGGAGTCAGTCGTGCTGTGCATGCTCACAGCTGCAGAGAAGAGTTCCCTGGGTTAGGTTCTTGTGATGTTTCTGTTAACAGTCTGGCAATGCTGGGGCCAAATATGAATAGTTATAAACATTAAGTTTTCTTGAGTTTTAAGTCTGTCTGGCAAGTGCTCTAGGAGCTAGAATCCATTCTCTAAAGTGAGTGATAGGTGGGGAGATGGTGCCCTTTCATTACAGCTATTACACACATGCATGTTCAAGTATGCTTCAAGTGGCTTGGCAGTGTCTCTTACTCAAGGGTGCATCAATCTTTGCCAATTCTATAAAGCATTTTAGGGACGGTTTTATTGCCTTTTTATTAACCTTTCTAGTTAATTGGCTACAAGCTACCATAAAACCTACACATTTGTGTATATATATCTATATATTTCATTCCATAGGAGCTCTTTCATTCCATCATTTCTGATTTAAATATTTTGGTCTTTTATCACAGCCGCAGTAAGGACAGTGCTGTTTGGAAAGGGCGAGACTGCTGTTGTACTTGTACATGCATTATTTATTAAGTGTTCTCAATGTCTTTTAGAAGACAGCAAGCATACAAAGTACTTTGCAATCGTCAAGCAATCTTGTCAAGAGGAATCAGACTATGGTCCTCTCCTGTGTCGTCTGAGAGCTACTTGATCTATGGATGGCTGTTGTCTTGGTCTAGTCCTGCTGGATATGACATTGCAGCTGTGCAAGCCAAATCTTACTGACTCCATCAGCCCAACCTGGGTGATTAAAAACCATCGATACTTCAGTATCAATGTAGCTTCAGATGCTGTAAAGTGCGGGTTTGCATTCCCTAGATAAATGCACAACTACTTGTTGCCTTGAGATCCAAGAGGGCCTCAAGCTGCACAGAGTTAGAGCAGATTCTGGATGTCCTTGTACTGTGTATTTTGAAATTGCAGGATTTTTACTTTAGCCTCATCTTTGCATTTCAATCATTCATTCTAAATAGATAACACCCCTTTAAAATAGGCAAAAACAGGTTTTGTGGGTGGAGGTTATTGAAAACAGAATAGTCTCCCAGTAAGTCAGGGGTTTCTCTCCAACAATTCCAGATTGGTATGTAGACACTTTCTTTTGGGGAGGGAAAGTTTCATTCCTAAATAATGCCTGGCAAGCTAAAGAAAGTGAGGTATGGTGAAATTCTGCTTTTCCAATTCTGTGCTCACAAGAATGCTCTCCTACTGATGTATGCAACTATATTTGACTGTTTTCATGTGTGACACAGATTTTATTGCAAGTGGAACCTTCTATGAATGCGGAGGTGTTAAATTAAGAGATAGAGTTGAAAATGCCTTCTGGCTCTGGATCTCTAAGAATTTAATCTGTTGATTGAGGAGGATTTCTCTCATAATATAATGTTTCATTTATTGCCATTAAACCATATCTAAATCATGAAGAGAGAATAAATTGTCTTGTAATGTGTTTTGATTGGGGAAGCCAAGCAATGGAAGATTATAATAATAATAAAACAAATGCTAGTCAGTTGCTTTCCAGGAAGGTCATTAAAAAAAAAGAAAAATTAATTGAACTGTGAATTCCAGATTGGTGTTATGATGAATCTCAGATCCAACGCAAAGAGTAAAATCTGTGTATTAGAAAAACTTATGCCAGGGTTGGTCCCAGCTACATCAATGTAAAAGAGATGTTTAATATTAGAAGGAACTGTAGAATGTGGAACTTAAAATATAGCACCAAATTAAATATTATCATCAGTGCTGAAGAACTGGGATTAAAACAGTTTATACCTCATAGGAAGTAGATTCATTTAAAGGCAATGAGCCAAGTTTGGGAAAAGATTGAGCTCTCATGAGATGCTTTACCTGGAGAATGGTTATGCCTGATTGTTTTGGTATTTGCCCCCTCTGTTGTAAAGTGGAACCATTTTCTAGGACTGTAGTGAGGCCACACTAGTGTAGGTGGTAAGAGCAATGATGAGGATGAGAGAAAGGTTTGTCGCAGAGAAATGGGAACTAAACATCATGTGCTGACATTTTTAATGAAAAAATGTGGAAGTTTAGAAGAAAATGTTTAGGGGCATTCTTCAGTGTATTCACAGGACTTTTTTGCAGAGGGCACTGCATGGCAAGCAAAGAATCCAAGTTCTGCGTACTCATGAACTTGCCACAGATCTGCTGAATGACTATGGTCTTTTCTTGTCCTCTATCCAACAGTCCATCTAAATGTCCAGTACAGTTGTTTAAGGTGTTGTTTTCCAGTTTGCTTGGATAACACATAGTATAAGGGGACAGTTGCATGCCTCCATATTAAATTGCTCCAATATAAGCAGAAATATGAGATTTAATATGACAGCACTTCCTTAAAGCTGATGTATGTTTTCATTCAATGTTGGGGGATGGAACTAACTGTAAGCAAAAACCAATCTGAGAAAAACTTGTTCCCAGCTTCAGAAGTTTCAAAAATCTGTGAATGAGGAGGAAATTGGATGCATGATGTTGTGTTTCTGAAACACTGGAACTATAGAGAATTTTTAGAAAATCCCACAGCTGATAAAATATACAGAAATTACTAGTGGTAACAATCATTTCTCCTTCCTGCAAAAGATACTCATCACCCTAATTGAGGTCAAACAGCAATGAGAAAGACAGTCTAGGAAACAGGGAATTTGTGGAAATGTTTGGCTCCAGTATGAGCTGTTATTGAGAGATACCATCTTAGCAGAGGCAATAACACTGAAGGTTCAGCAGAGACATCTGTGGCAGCTCAGTCCAGGAATATCCTGGCACAGTTGCAAAGCACCAGCTGAAATACTGCTGTGGCAGATGAGGAAGCAGTTTGTAAGCCACTACTAATATCTAATTGCTAAACACATGTCCACAGAGCAGATCTCACCAGGCTTTGCTGTAATTCCTAACCAGAGTTCCAGTACTGGTAAAGAGCAAAAGGAAAGAGACAATTGAGTTGGCATAGTGGAGGATCTTTCCAGAAGTTACTCTTGGCAAATAGCTCAAGCAACATGCTGGGATATGGTACATGACAAGTGCCAGTATCTAAAATGAAGGAAGCCAAACTATTTTAACAGCAATTGCTTGCTTCACTTGGTTTATGAAAGTCTAAAACAAGCCTTCTGAGTTACCATTGAGTGCTACAATTATTTTTTTCATGATAAACAAATCATACAGCAGAGGTGGAGAGGCTAAAAGGCCTGCTGCAGGCCAGAAGTCCCCATGTCTCACTAAATAAATACCAGTAGAATGTATGTTTTGCAAAGCACTTTGTGACCTTCACCTCTAAATTTTTATAACAGCAGTAAGGCCAGCCAAGGCTTCATGTTTATTCTTACACATGAATATAAAAGATGGGTCATCTGTGTCAAAGCAAAATGAATTAATAACTAAAAAACTTGATCTATTCAATCTATACTGTATGTGTGAATCCTGTTGTTAATAGAAATGTTTGTAGTACCCAGTGAATGGTGCAGTCTTAAAAATATACCTACAGCTTGAGTTATTAAGGCCCTTTTAAAAAAAAAAAACAAGAAAAACACATACTCAGAGCTCTGTGCTCTGGACTCTGTTTGACTTTAGAGTTTGGGCCTGGAAAGGGACTTTCCCTCAGGTAAAATGATCATCTGCATGTTTATGGGGGTGGTTGCAAAATATTCCTCTAAAACTGCTTGTTCTACACAAAGTGGAGAGAAGTGTGTGGGAGCTGGTGATGAGTTCTGACACCAGGAGTCTGATCTACCCTGTAGCTTTTGCCCCTACATGGTGTGGTGAGTTGATCCTGGCTGGACACCAGGTGCCTACCAAGCTGCTCTGTGACTTCCCTCCTCAGCTGGACAGGGGAGAGAAGATAAAATGAAAGGCTTTGGGTCAATATAAGGACAGTGAGAGATCACACACCAGTTACCATCTTGAGCAAAACAAACTCAACCTGGGGAAATTAATTGAATTTGTTACCAATAAGATTACGACAATAAGAAATAAAACAGATTTTTAAAATGCCTTTTCCACCCCTTCCTTTTTCCTGGACTTGACTGAACTCCCCAGTTTTCTACCTTACCCCCTTAGTGACACAGGGGCATGCTGGATGTGGGCTGCAGTCACAGAATCACACATTGTCTCTGCTGCTCCCTCCTTCTCACACTCTTCCTCTATTCCAGCACACTTCTCCTACTTCTCACACAGTTCTCCACAAACTTCTTCAATATATGTCCTCCCCACATACTGCAGTTCTTCATGAACCTCTCTATTGGGGGTCTCTGCCATGAGGTAACAGTCCTTCAGGAACAGATTGTTCCAACATGGGATCCCTGCAGGTCCACATGTCCTGACAGAAGCCTGCTGCAGCATGAGCATCCCATGGGGTCACAGCTTCCTTTGGGCACCCACCTGCTCTGACATGGCTTCTTCCATGGGCTACAGGTGGACATTTGCTCCATCATGGGCCTCCATGGGCTGCGGGGGCACAGCTGCCTCACCATGGGCTGCACCATGGGCTTCAGGGGAATCCCTGCTCCCACAGCTGGAGCACCCCCTGCCCCTCATTTTCCCCTGGCCCTGGTGACTGCAGAGCTCTTTTTTTTCACATGTGCTAATTTTTCTCTTCTCTGGCTTCAGTTTCTCTTGTGCAATAACAGTTTTTCCCTCTTCTTGCATACATTATCCCAGAGGTGCTGCCATTGTTGCTGATGGGCTCAGTCTTGGCCAGCAGTGGGTCTCTTCAGAGCCACCTGGTGTGGCTCTATCAAACGTGGAGGAAACTTCTGGCATATTCTCACACAAGCCAGCCCTGTGCCCTTCCCAACACTCCAAAACCTTGCCACTCAAACCCAGTACACAGGGTTATCTGAGTGGGTGCTTTCCTGCACTACTCCATCAGATCACAGTTGTCATTACTTCTGAAGAGATAATAGAGGTGCAGTTTTTTCACATACAGGATGAATTTTCCTTCCCCAAACTTTGTTTTGCTTCTCCCACCAAAGACACTCTCAACAACCCTCAGCATCTTTCTCTCAAGGTTATGTACTTCTGTTCTTCACACTGTGTCAAACCATCCTTCTTTGTCAGTGACCTGAGTTTCTTCCATCCAGATCTCTTGTCTGCAGGCATAACCCTTCCCGCACAGCAAATACTGTGCCAAAGTCTTCCTGCACAGCAAGTTCTACATCCTGAATGCCTTGAGGTGATGCTGATTAAGTACACCAGCTTGAATAAAGCCAAACCAAATTTATATCTTATGAGACCTTAGCTCTGTTTATACTGACAAAACTCTGTAATAGCTACTGAGAATGAGAAATCAGTTAACCCTTGGAGCAATTGATGTGCTACCACTTACGCATTAGCAAATCTACAGTAAAGCAGTGGATCTATGTAGCAGTTTAGAGTGGCATCCAGGGGCTAAAATGTGTTAGATAGAACAAGAGTCACGCTTTGCTCCATCACCATCACAGTCTGTTCTAGGATGGAGAAATTGCTGAAGCCTGATCAGGAACATCCCTTATGCCCCTATTCCATATTAAAGATAAGGAGAGCTTATGAAACAAAATACTTGTTTCCTGTACTTAAGATTTAAACTCCATATTTCTGTCTTAATATCCTTAACCATATTTCTACTTTTCTTGATGCTTCTCTGTGTTCAGACTAGGAATGACTGGAGAAATGAACCAGGAAAAAAATAGTTGAAATACGCAGGCACACTCATTTCAGCTGACTGTTGAGGTTCACCACAAAAGCCTTCAAACCCTAGCTTGGTACCCCTCAGTACAGGCTGGAGGATGAAGAGATTGAGAGCAAGCCTGCTGAGAAAGACTTGAGGATGCTAATGGATGACAATCTGTCCATGACTCAGCAATGTGTGCTCACTGCCCAGAAAGCCAAAAGTATCCTGGGCTGCATCAAAAGCAGCCTGGCCAGCAGGGTGAGGGAGGCACCCCTACTTCACTCTGATGAAACTCCACCTGAAGTCCTGTGTCCAGTTCTGGATTCCTCAGTACAAGAAAGACACAGACCTGTTACAGTGGATCCAGAGGAGGGCCACAGAAATTATAGAGAGCTGGAACAGCTTTCCTATAAGGAAAGGCTGTTGAGGTGTGAGTCGAGGTGGTTCAAACTGGAGAAGAGAATGCTCTGGGTTCACCTTTCAGTACTTAAAGGAGGCTTACGAGAAAGATGGGACCAGATCTTTTAAGAGGTCCTGGGGCACTACAACAAGGGGTATTGGTTTTAAAATTGAAGAGGTTAGATTCAGATTAGATAGAAACACCAATGTTTTGTGATGGAATAGGTTGCTTAGAGAGGTGGTAGAGGCCCTGTTTGCAGAAATATTCATGGTCAGGTTAGAGCAACTTGATGTAGTTGACAATGTCCTTGGCCATTGCAGGAGAGTTGGACTAGATGACCTTTAAAAGTCCCTCCCAACCCAAACAGTTCTATGATGTTCATAAGTTGACTCATAATAAATTTTGAGGAAAGGGTGGTCAGTACACGTACATGAAGATGTGATATACACCCTCCAAGAAACTTAAAGACAGTGATTAGTTTTCAGATAAAGATGTAGAGAAAACACAACCACATCTCAGAACAGAGGCTGCAGCAGGTTGTGAAGCAGCAGCAGCAGCAGGAGCATGGATCTGTTAGCAGGACCTTGGCAGAGGTGAGCTGTGCCAGTGTTACCTTGATTCTCAGGAGGGTTTCTTGGTCCCTGCTGAGCTCCACACGGATCAGCACAAGGCTGCTGCCACTGTCTGGATTATTCGCTTGAGAGCTGCACTCATGATTACACCTCACTACTGATAGGCACACACCCAGAGAAGAGGTGCTGCCACTGTAGGTAGATTTTCTGTAGGCAGTGCTGCCACTGCCACAGGTAGATTTTCTTGGATCTTAAAGATGCTCTGGAAGGCAAATGCAAAGCTGTATGGAGTATAGCTGGCTCTGGGAATATCATGCTCCAGTGTGTGCCGGCAGTAGGACACCATTTCCATGGCTCTGGTATATCTGGTTCCACAGCAGTCACGGCTTTACTCTGTGCCTTTTTTTTTTCTGATATAATATGCTCTTTACACTTTGAAATATTCACCACTAGGACAACACAGGCATATCAGTTTAGGATAAAACATGGTAAACTCCGGGTTCATTTTGTAGATAAATCAAACTTTTCTGAGAAATGTGTGTGCATAACAACTATTTAATGTTCTTTGAAATATATGATAAGGGTGTATTTTATTGTTGTTTTGATAGGGTTGGGACTGCTAGTGCACTTATTTTCCATTGCTTTTCCCTTCTTCCTTAAGTAGCTGAATCCTATATTCTGTAAAATTTAGGCAGATGTCTTCGATGAACACTAGCCTGCCTGCATATGAGACATCCAAGTTGCTGGCAGCTGGGAGAATATCAATGGGTGGTACCCTGTGCTATTATAATGTCAGAGCTAGAGTGGGGTGGAGAGGGTGCTTATATTTACAGTCTCTTTACAAGTGGAATGCACCACAGTTTTTAAGTTTGTCCTTTCTACTGAAAGGTTTTTTTACCATTTTTCTATTTCAGAGATGAAGTCTCTGGCAAGAGTAGTGTGAAATTTTAACCAACTTATTTTGAAAAATCATAGATGTCTAATTGTATCTTTAGTTCTTAATTACTTTAACTGCTTTATTTAACTCAAGCTATTGAGTCTTTTGTTGAAATAACAAAATAGAAGCATGTGCAGTTTCTTTCTCACATGGGATAACATAATGGAAAAACTAGAGCATACTATGCCAGGAGAAGATGGTGTAATGGCATGCTGCCATCACATGTCCATGGCTGTCAAAATTCTTGGTGCAGTCAGTGTTTATCACAGTGTCTGTGTATTGATGTGCTCTTAGGTACCATTCATGTGCGCAAATGGGGAGGAAAGAGCTGCATGTACTATTTCTATAGGGATCTAGTAATCAACCACTTGCCTTATACTCAGCATTAAGGTTCTCATCCTGAGAATCGATTGCCGACCTCAGATGTTGTATTTTGGATATTTTCTTTCAGGTATGGAGTGTTTGCATCAGCAGTGATCTTAATACACTCAGCAGCTTAGAAATTAACCTAAGAAAAGACTAAATCAAAAACATGGCCCTTCCAGTGATCTTAGCTGTGTCAAAAGCAAGTAATGTCTCCCATTTAATGTGTCTTGTGCATTCAATTAAAGCAGATGTGTAAACAGTTTACATGACCTTGGCTGATATAGTGGCAAGAGTAACTGCAAGAGAGGAAAGAATTAAAAAAGCCAAGGACAATGTAAACTACTTTTCAGCAGACAGTGCTGACAGCAACACAAAATAACCATTCCCTCCTAGACAAAATCAATGATCTTGAAAATCATCACAGAAGATCTAATCTTGACTCCTTTTGGTATGCCTACAATTGGGAGACTGCTGATGCACTGGGGTTTCTGGGCAGAACTCTTTACTCTGCAACCTGATTACTTGCCCTGTGCCTGAAAATTCCATGGAAAAAACAAGCTTTATAAGAGCTCATATTTTTCCACCTTGTTTTCTTAAATGAGAGGATGAAAAAGTTGCACATTGGTACTTCTCCTTTCCTGTAGCTAGACCAATTTTGTTCTTCCTCACCCCTGAAAAAATTCAGCTGAGTTAGAAGACAGGTGAAATATGCTGGGATGAAAAAAATGAACTCCACTTATGGAAAAGCCAAAGAATGTCCTCTGTTTGCACAGTGGTTTTGACAGACTGGATTTAAGGAACAAAGGGATAATTTACATTTTGTATTGCTAAGGATGAAGACTGTTTTTTCATATTAGAAACAGGTGGTATCTATAAAAGAATAGAATGAACAGTCTCCAATTGATTTGTGAAAAGGGTAAATAATTTTTATAAAAATCATTCAGAGGGATTTTTTCAGTCAACTGTATTATTACTCTCATATTTTTGAGTAACTTGAACCAGGAAACTTTAAGTTATAATACTATGTAAGAACTTGATATTTATGCTCAAAAATACTGCATATCTGTCCTCAAAATTAAACTTCTTATATTTAAGGAAATAATGTCTTAAGTTATATATAAGTTATATATATATATATACACATATATATATGATATATAAGTATAGCCTGGGACTCCTCCATATCAAAGCCAGGTTTGCAGCACCTGTATTCTGTGAGTTACAGTATTCTATATGGTTTCACTTGGATATGAAGGATACAAGCTCATCAATAGGGAAATCGTTGTTGCAGTATGAGTAGGTAAATAATGGGAAAAGGAAGATAAGAGAGCTCCTTCTGACATCTTCCGTGGCCATAATCACCTTGTCCTGATATTCTGTTTGCTCTTTGTTCCTCCCACTTCGTACCTTCAGCAATTAATGAGGAAATTTTAGAAAAAGATAATCTTCAGGCTGACAAAGGTATATGCTAGAACTGACAGAGAAAGTATAAACACCTTTATGAGATTTATGGCATTTATATGTTTTTCTTTCCTTTAGTAAAAAGAAAAAAGGGGGAAAATGTATTCTTTTTGTAGTGGTTAACACAGAACAAAATGAAAAATCTGCCCAACCTCTTTCTGATTCCCTTTCTCCCCTCATTATCAAGATGTCCCTATATTAAGTCCTGTCATCTGACTGTAAAAGACCTAAATGTATCCCCCTTGGCACCCACTGACAGGCATCTTTGTATAATAGAAGAAGAGGAATAATTGGCAATCCTTTGATGATACTTGATTTTCCCTAATGGAATAGTTGTAGAATTCTTCAAGATGTCATTAATAATTGTCAGTATGGGAACTGTTACTGCCTGAAAAGCCCAGGAGCATTCAAAGATGTAATGGCAGCAGGGGCAGCCCTTCCAGCATATTTTTCTTGTGCCAGGAACACTGCTGAATTAGCTGGAAAGGCATATGGACCTTTTTTTTTTTTTTTAGCATAAGCAATTGTTGTAACAAAATCTCAAACTGTGAAAAATTGCCATTGAAGTTAATCAAAGGGTCTTACAGCACTAGGACCTGAAGGACTTAACTTAGGAACAATTTATGGTTTGAATCTGACTGTACAAGATGACCTTGTAGTTTTGCAAAGGTTGTCTTTGTAATCAAAATTGGCCGCTGCATTATAAAAATGCAGAAATAAGTTTTTGAGGAGGTTATCTCAGTAACAAATTTATACAGCAAAGAATTGTATTTAATTATGCAATTAAAGACTGATCAGGGAAGAGATTTAATATACGTCCAAAGCCAATTGGCCTGTATGTAGTCACAGTGACCTAGGGACAAGAACCATCCTCTGAGGACATCAAGTTTTATTCCAATTAAGCAATAGGCATTTTTGCAAAGAAAACTTTATTCAGCTTTAATTAAAAGCAGGCGTAATCTACATGACACTTCTGAAATACATGTTTGCATGATTATCTAAGAAGTAATATAGTTGAACACCACATTTTACTTACAAAATGGGGAATAGTAAAACTTCATTGGTGAAGATGCTATTCTGGTTTAGAAAGTAATGTTTGAGTGTGGGTGGTAATATTTATTATTTTTAGACAGTATAAATGCTCAGAAAAAAAAAAAACAAAGTCACCTATGATCTTGAAATAACATTTAGTGACACTTCGAGTCATGAAAAGACTAATTATTTGAGACTATTAGACTAAAGAAAGATCCTTGTGACTGACTGAAACTTACTATAGTTTGGAGATATCACCATGTGGAAATATTTAATTTTTTATTCTGTCCACTTTAGATAGATAGATAGTGATACTTTTATTATCTATCAAAAGGGTGGAGCTTTATGGATGTACGGATTTATGGAGCAAACAAAATATGGCTCAAATGACTTTTTACAGATTGTTCTCACAAATGTTTTCAGGAACCTTAATTATAAATCTGAAATAGTTAGTGCTGCAGATTGCATGATGATATTAATTGGTGCAGAGGGGTGGAGTGGAAGGAAATACTGGCAAGCAGTGTAGTGCCTCCTGACGTGCAGGTACCTCTGTACAAAGGCACAATGTGTGCTTAGTCTGCAGATGTCTGAGAAAGTTGTCTTTGCTATTGGCTACTGGCTATTGTCCTGAAATTTCTTGTCTCCAAAGATGAAGTTTACTTAACTGACACTTAACAGCACAATCTGAACTTTTGGAGACCACTGTTAAGACCAAATGGTGTGGTGAGGAAGAAGAATAATACAGTTGTCAGCTCAACTGTGAACTTCACTAGCTGAGTGCTTCGTACAAAAGCAACGGAAATGAAATGGCGCATTCTGCTTTTGTTAAAAGAGAATAGAAAACCTGAATGATAGTGTCAAAAGCAAACTTCCCAAAGAAACTTACTTACTGGAAGCAACAACAACACACTCTAAAACTGCAAGCATGAGTGCTGCTGAAAGAAGCTGACACAGGTATTTCAGTGAGAGAGATTTCCTTTTAATGGCGTGTCCATCCTATATGTAGCCTGTTGTCAGTCAGAAGAAAAGGGTAGGACAATATAAGGAAGAGTATGATGAGTAGTTACCCTGAAAAAAATGGGTGACATAGTTTCAGTATCAGAATATGTGTTGAAAATTTACAAAATATTAAAACATGGGGAGATATTTTTTCTTATTGCCTAATCCATTTAATATATGATACAGCAGCTTGAGATTTTAAAATGAAGAACATTATTCAGACAAAGGGATTTTTGCAGTAAACATCCATCTTTGGCTCTGCCACGTATGTGTAATGTAGCCTTTGAGAGATGACTTAAGACTGTAAGCAGTGAAAAGTATCATCAGAGAGTGCAAAACTGTGGAGAAACTGAAGGCTGTGTCTGTGTTACAGGTAAGTCAATATGCATTTAAACGGCATTGCTATAACTGCCTGAAGTCAATAAGAAAGTATTACTAGAGTCTGGATATGACAAGTGACATTTTTCAGCATTGAGCTCTAGAAGCTGACATATGAAAGGAGATGAAAGGAGGAAAAAAGGAAATTCTGCTGTTCATCAAAAACTGGAGAGCACATAAAACTGTCAGCTGTAGGAAGAACAAAATTGGCTATTGCCTTCCTTTTCAGTTAAAACACTAGTGGAGTTGTGTTATATTTAACATCTAGATTTGGTGCCTGGGATTGGGCTGTTTGTGGCTGACATGTTAAAATTCCTGACTAGTACAGAATCATTCTTCCAGGTTTGCATCACTGACCATTTTGAAGGCCTCTTTCTAGTGAGATCTCCCAGTTACTCTTGATAGAAGAGCAAACATGTATAAGAGAATAATTTTCTTTGCAATGTCTTATCTCATTATTTCAACTGAATCTGGAGATGTTTAAAACTTAGGGAACATAAAAAAAGGCGGTGAATGTTAGTGAAAGGAATACATTGATGTGATGTTTTGACTCTGGCAGGATGCCAGGTGCCTTCCAAAGGCACCCTATCACTCCCCTCCTCAGCTGGACTGGGGAGACAAAAGACGACATCATGGCTGAGATAAGGACAGGGAGGTCACTCACCAAGTACCATCGCAGGCAAAACAGACTCCGCTTGGTGAAATGAATTGCATTTATTTCCAATCAAGACTAGGATACTGAGAAATAAAAACAAATCATAAAACACCTTCCACCCATTTCTTCCTTCTTCCTGGATTCAACTTAATCCCAGTTTTTCTCTACCTCCTCTCTCCAAGTGGCATAGGAAGATGGGGAGTAGGGCCATGGCCAGTTCATCAAACATCTCTGTTGTTGCTTCCTCCTCACACTCTTTTCCTGCTTCAGTGTGTGGTCCTTCTCACGGGAGACAGTCCCCCATAAACTTCTCCAACAGCAGTCTTTTTCACAGGCTGTAGCTCTTCATGAACTGCTCCAGTGAGAACCTCTTTCCACAGGCTGCGGTTCTTCAGGAAAAGGCTGTTCCAGCGTGGATCCTGCACAGGATCACAAGTCCTGCCAGCAAACCTGCTCCTCCTCTTTCCATGGCTCCACAGGTCCTGCCAGGAGCCTGCTCCAGTGCCACAGGGTCACAGCTTCCTTGGGCATCCACCTGCTCTGTGTGAGGTCCTCCATGCACTGCAGGGACGCCTCCTGCCTCACCATAGTCTTCACCATGGGCTGCAGTGTGATATTAGCTCTGGCCCTGGAGCACCTCCTCTCCCTCCTTCTTCATTGACGTTGGTGTCTATAGAGCTGTTACTCTCATGTATTCTCTCTCCTTTCTGTTTGTTTTTGCACAGGGATTATTTTACCCTTCTTAAATACATTACCCCAGAGTCAATACCTTTGTTGCTGTGGGCTCAGCCTTGCCCAGCAGTCTGTCTTGCAGCAGGCTGGCACTGGTTTTATCAGACATGCTTGAAGTTTCTGTCATCTTCTCACAAAAGAGAAGCCTTCCCCACTCCAAAAGCTTGCCACACAAATACAATACAATTGTTGAAAGTGAATGCAGTCATCCAAATGAACTCAGCCTTCCTCAATATGACTGAACAAAACTGATGATCTAGAGCTACAATTGTCAAGTAAATGCTGAAGCTGATTCCTTTGTGATGGAATACCGTAAGAGCATGGATGAGAAATTTGTTGTTATTTAATGAGCCCATCTGTTTCAAATAGATTACCCCAACAGGAGTTGAAAACTGTTCAGCCATTGTCTATTCAGTTGTGCATTTTATGTCACCTGAGACCAAGGCTGGTTATTTCAGTCCAGTTGCTGATGAACAGTTGTCTGCATGATGAAAAAAACCACTGATGTTCAGGGGTGTTTTATGCAAATTTAAGAGACGTACCCAGAGCTGTACATTCTCCTGTGCATGATTGTTCTTGCTATTTAGAATGGCAAGGAAATAGAGGACCACCTGACATGGTATCAAGGAATATTGTTTTGTCACTTCAGAAGTAAAACTGCTTCTGTGAAGAAATACAACTTCAGCTGGTGAGCATGGGAGTCCAGATCTTATTTGAAGTTCTCAGAGATTAATGGTTAAACTCAAAAGCAAACTTTCAAGCTATAAGTACTGTACAAATTCCCTCTTGTGTGTATAACTCTAATGGGTTTTAGAACATTATTGCTAAAAATCTTGCTACTATGTCAAATAGCTGATAAATCAGAAAACAGGCAAAAAATACTGAGCCTTTCCCTGAACTTATAATGCTGAATGTCTCATTAGGGACAATACACATATCCTTGCAAGACTTGCAGCATGGCAGTTCACTGACCTAGTCAGCAACCTGTAATCAAAAGTATAATCCCATTGACTTTACAGTGTTTGTCTCAATGGAAGTCCTAACTAGGCATTTCACAGGAGCATGTGTGTTAAAATTAACACGGGCCTTAAACTTTAAAGGAAGCCAGGATTTGATATTCATTAAAAAGGAAAGTTAGGGTTTGAGGACTGAATTTCAGCATTAGATTCTGCTCCAAGGGATTATAAACACAGTGATTAGGCATTTTTCATATGATTAAAAGTTTATATTGCCAGGGATTAATTGCTTTCCATTAGACTCTACAGACAAAAGACCTTGCTTGGGACCATAAATTGAAGCAAAATGGCAGATTTCAGGGGCCTCTTTACACACAGAAGAAAAGAGAGATGTCTCAGTCAAGGAGTCTGTACTATAGAGCTGCTATCATACAAAAGAGACAGCAATGTGTAGCAACTATAAAAAGCTCTGAACTTTGATATCTGACTCTGATGCTATAAAGTCTCATTCACGTTATTGCTTGCTGCACAATGCCAGTCACACTTGAGACCTCTTTCCTGCTGGCATGAGGTGATTTTATCTGGTTGTTCCCTTGGGTTTTTTTCTTATTTTTCAATTATTAAAATGACAAGTGACTTAATGTTTAGTTTAATGTTATCTTCCATAGGTAAACATTACTTGATTGACTCAGCCATTAACACAGAAAAGCTAGTAAGAGAAAAAAGGTGCTAAGGAAACCAAACACAAGGAACCCCCTTTAAAGGGGTATGATACAGACTGTGTTTTGATTGAATTATTTTTGCTCCCTCCTGTTATTTCTGTGAAGCTCTTACATCTACTTGAAAAATCTCATCCAACTGAGCTTGCTTTTAGTTGACAGGACTAACACATTGTGACACACAAGCAAGGTTTCTTGCACTTAGAATTATTGTTTTGTTTGAAGGAAGATCAGGGCTTTCACATTTCAGCTGCAACTGTGAACACATATAAAATGTATTCGTCTGTGGCAGCAACAAGCGTAAAGTTTGGCAGCAGAAGATATGTAGTCAGAGATTCTGCTATTTCCACACTTTTTTATCCTGTAAGTGTAACACACCTTTTTGATCTTGTTAACTTCACTATTTTGCTAAGCTGGAATTTGATGGGGTTTTTTTAAGGGAGCTTGGTTTCCTGCAGAATTAACTCTCTTGCACCATAATAATAATCATCATATGACTGAGGTCATACTCTGATGGCCTATTTATATTTTCTTCAATTTATTTTAACATTAGTACTGAGCTTGCATAAAATAACTAGCCTATATGTTTGCTCCAGTATTGCAGTCTGGGAGGATAAGAGAAGACAAGAAATGAATACATGAATAAGATACATGGATTATAAAATAGCCCTACCACCTCTTAAGAGTTGAAATGAACATTTTGCTGTCTATATTTAAAAGGTTTGTTTACTGGTGTGATCCCTGCCAATTACTGTGTTGCAGATACCAGTGGCATGGTACTTAACACCTGAAGGCTGCACAGAAATAGCTCTTTTTCTGTCATGTGAAAACGGTAGGAACACTGGTTTGGTTCTGTGTGATTATTTCTGTGGATTGCCTTATGTGGTAACCACCTTTTAGTCTCTGACAATTGTGTGCCTTTTTCTCAAAGGCTGGGCAGAGGCAAACATTTGTTGCAGGAACTGAGGGAAAACATCCTTTTGGTTCCCAGTGTGTTTGAGGATGATAGTAGAGACATCATATCACCTCTGTAATCTGTGCTCTCACCTAATCAGACAGCTTTGGAAAGAGGGCTGAACACAGACAAAGGAAGCACAACTTGTAATTTCCCTTGGATTTTCCAACTGGAAATGTACTTTTTATTTTTCTCATCTTTGGTTCCATATAATCAACAGAGCCTGCCTGGGCTCACTCTAAGCCGACCAAGTGGCTCCTCAGAGCTATAGAACATTCTCATATCATGCTAAAGAAGTAAAGTTTCCAGCTTCTTTGTTAGTTAGAGTCGAAAACCTGTTTTTAAACCAACTTATTTGTGAGGTACTACTGAAACCTGGTGTCTGAGGCACTGTTGCAGAATGAAAAGTCATGGGCAAACTTTAAATTAAGGATCAAGTTCTAAATCTAAGTTTACCTTTGGAGGAAACAGTATGTTATGTAAATAGCAACAAGATTAACCTGATCCATATGCTCAAGGGAAACCCAAAAAACCTCACTGTATCTGTATTGGCATAAGTTTTGTCATGTTATCTATTCTGTCTATAAAAACTGATCCTAAGCAAATAGACATTTGCATATTAATCTGGATTGCAGTTCACTTGAACAGCAAAAGATAATATTTTAAAAGTTCATCACATTTTGCCTTATGCCAACAAAGACTAATCTTAGTATAGCTAGGACACCTGCCAAATGCACCACTCAAAGAAAATGAAGAAATGTTTCTTAGTTGTCATTTGTTTGCCTGTTATTTGGGTTTTGTTTGGTTCGACTAAATACAAGTCGTAGACTTGAAATGTGTGGTATTTATGGTCACAGCAAAAGCTTCTCTTAAAGCACTTGGTAGTCCAGCCACATATTTTTCTTTTGAAGAAAAGTGTCCTTTTCCAAACCCAATGCCCTATGCCATGAACAATTAATACGTTAACATTTGCTAATAGCTTAGTTGATATTTCAGTCCAGTGTTTAGATACTCTGATATAACCTCTTTGGTTCCTCCAGCCTTCTGTGTTATTTTTCGCTCAGCCTGAATCAATGCAAAACTCATCTTAACCTCAATGGTTCTGTAGCAGCACCAAAGTTACTGCCATAAGTGCTTAATTCTATATTCCCAAAATTTGCTGTTGAACATTTGATAAGGGCAAGCTTTAGACAAAACCACTTTTTAAAAATGAATAAGCAAATCATATTTTCTATTGAGATACTTAAGCGAATCCCCTGCTTGGGCTTTACTTTTATTGCCACCTATGGAGAGTATACGGCTTTTATTTTTTAGTTGGAAAGATGTGCTGCGTTAATGACAAACTACACTAAGACTTTCACATTGACTTTGGACTGTTCCTGAGTTATCAGGGCTCTTGTCTAAGGAAAATAAACATTTTCTTGAAAGGATTTGAAAACTTATTTCAAAACAAAATCACAGGACTCTTTTGTGGCCAAAACCACATTCATCTCAATAAGTCAATAAATCTCTAAATCAACAAACTCTTTTCTAGATTAAATTTTATTTGTTGGAACCAATTTTTCTCTAAGTATTTTAAGAAATACTGACAAAAGATGGCAGCTGTACATATTGTGAACAGCTCACTGGAAAAAAAAAAAAAGTATCTCTATGTTGTTTAAGTATTACTTCCCTGCAGTGGAAGCAAATAAAACTAGTAAGAAATAAATGTCTGTAGCAGAAGGAGCCTCACTCAGAGGCTTAAAAGTCTACACATCAGAAAGTAGAGAGAGCTTTGTGTTCCTTAGCTCATGGTATTGCTCTGACACAGCAAAGTTCTCTGACAGTCTAGATCTGTATCACTTTACTTGCCTGCAGAAACCCGGCTGCAGCACATGCTGAATTTCTTAGGCTAGCCACAGCAAAAAAATGTTGTCTTCTATGTTTGTGTGTAAATTAATGAAGGTATTCTAATTGTCAGACACTGTGTACTTTTGGAAGCAATTTTCCTGTACATCAGAGCAAGTTTTCTAGTTTCCTAGGGTACTGGCATATTTTAATACGGTTTTCAGCTAGCCAAAGGGATCATTCTCCTGAGTCAGGAAACAGAAGTTGCACCTGCTTGACAATCAAAACCATGAGCTGGAAGGCTTGGGTATGTGTGATATTGTTGATTTTTCTGAAGTCTCTGAAAAGTCCTGATGTACACTAGACAATAGGTGTCAAAACTTTTTCTGCCCCCATTACCTGAAGTTACAAAAAGACAAATAAAAGCCAGCCTCTGCTTTTGACTGACAAGGAGCTGTCTACTGCCCAAAGTTGTCTGTGTTATGAAGGTGTACTTTCTTGGTGCTGGCTGCTTTCTTGGTGCTGGCAGTGCTTCCCAGAGGGATGAGCTAGAGGTTGCAGTCTGTAGAAAATCTGCGCTAAAGAAAAATACTGCAGGTATCAACAGGCTGCTGAAGATGTGATGCAGAGCCTCACAATGGAGCTCTTTTGTACCCAAATGTTTGTCGTATTTCTGTCCACATGGAAAAAAATCTGCATGGAAAATCTTCTGCAGATGTTATTTTGCAGTTTACAGTGCATGAAGTGGGAATGTCTTCCCCATGTTGGTCATATGGCCCAGTGGTCTGAATCTAGTGACCTTCTCCTCCATACCCTAAAAACTCACAGTGGTGACTGGGATTGAAGAAGACTGGAAAAAAGGCATCAAGCTCCTGACTGTTATTCTTCCAGCGCATACTGCCCATCTTGTTTAATAGACAGCAGTAGAGTGTTATTGATTGAGAATAACACATTCTTCCCCTAGATGCAGGAGAGGAATTATATTATCTGGAGAAAGAACAATTTATAACAGCTCCATTTCATTGGTGTTGTCTTTGTGGAATGCCAAAAAGAGATCGGGATGCAGACCTAGACATGATTTCTGTGCTTGTGGTGGGATCTTGTGTTAGTCCTCTAACTCTTTGAGTTCAGAGATGTAGCTTTTAATGACAGTAGGAAAAGGCTGGCCAGTAGGTCTCCTTTTCTAGCTTTTGTGTTAGGGTTAACTAGCTCTCATTAATAAAAATTCGATCAGAATTTTAAAGAGTTGCCTATCTGAACTACTGGTTCTTTCTTCTAAAAATTCCCTAGTCAGTTTGTTCCTAGCTGAGAGAATTGTCAGTACAGTGTTTTGTTTCTCATTCCTTCTCTCCTTCAAGAGTGAAATGTGTCCCATTTATTGATTCATTCTTCATTAAGCTGTTACAAAAAACCCACTCTGAAATAGTTGTTTTAGTGTTTCCTTTTCTCTTTAAGTTAAAGATTCTATTAAATAGATTCAGCCTTGTTTAAGGATCTTCAAACTGTAAAAGAATAACACTTTTCAAGCATTATTAGTGAATGGGCATATCTTAAGGAATCAGTTTAAAAATGATACACACAGGAAATCCATCTGAGATCTATCGTGTATTCTAGCCAGTAAAAATGGGCCTAGAAAAAGTGATCCATCCTTTTAACACAATGTGTAACTAGCCAGGTTATATTTTATTGGTATTCTAGTCCTAGGAAAATGCTGTGATGATTCCATAGCACTAACCTGCTGAAGTTAAATTGACTCCCAAGATTTAGCTGGATGAGTGAAACATGAACATTAAAGTTAAGCAGATGCCTGCACAAAGAGTGACCTAATTATGCTGGATGCTGTTCTTGTTTTAGAGCAAACTGTTTTCAGCTTTTCAGTCTAACCAGTGAAAAGGATGAGTTTTCTTTGATCAGCCTAGTGTTTGTGTACATAGGCAAATCTAGATCATATGCAGTTAAGCATGTTACTGCTTTCCCAAATCCAGACTTTGATGTAAAAACATTACCTACTTGAGAACCCTAGGAAAAGCTTGAGAAGTCAATAAAAGATCCTGGAAGTGCAGTGTTATAGAGTGACTCTTTTAAAAGCATTGGTAAACTGCATTGTATTGTTTGCAGCACTAGCAAAACCTTAAAAAACCCCTTAAATTATTATTCTTTCATTATCTTCATTTACTTTTTTCAAAAAGTGAGTCAGTTCTTAAACCTCATAATTTATTATTCAATTTATAAAAGTCTATCTGGTGGTCCTCTCTTTTTTTTTTTTTTAATAGAGGATTTCAGTCACTGCTTAGTAGCAGAATAGAAGCAGGTTGGTTTTCTTTGATTTTCAGTTATGTGATGTTCCTCTCCTGATCAGGACGGTAAAAAATTAATCCTTGAAAGATTTTTTCTATCTTTTTTCATTGGAGGTTTTTTGAGTGCCTGTTGTTTTTTTGCTTTACTGCTCTGTCTAGCCTTTCCTGTACCTGAGTTGTTTTTTGGTCCCTAAGGGGCAAAGAATCCCCTTCTTGAGACTAAATTCAACAGTTCAGTATGTGGTATTCTCCCCTAAAGAGACAGTTTCTAAAAGCAAAACCTATATAGAGAACTTTGACTGCTCCGTGTGACCACAAACTTCATCATATATGCTATGATTCCAGGAAGAATGAAATGGAAGGCAAGTCCCTAATGTGATAGTTTTTAATTATTTACAGTGCTGAGTGTTTTTAATGGGACTTATGTACCTCTGCTCCAGATCATTTCTCCATCTCTTCCCTTCAAAACTCAACAAGTAGTGGGGTTGTAGCATTGTTCAGCACTAATACTCCTTCTTCCAGCTCTTAAACACTGATGATACTTACTTGGAAGATGTGATGGATATTCAGACTTGACATTGTTTAGGTTTGTTTTGTTTTTGTTTTGTTTTTTTAATGGACAGTTTTGTTGCCCAGTTGGAAATCTATGATTCTTTTACATGTCTCTGCAATGCTAACAAGCTTGAAAAGTAAAATCATACTTTTCATCATCTAGTAATGATGTATAACTTGGAAAATGAAGAGCACAGCTGTTGTGTATTTTACTCTGGCTTCATTTGAATATACAGTTCCATCCAAAGTGTCAGCCCTAATTTCTAAAGGGTGTTGCTCTGCTTTTCAGGGCTTTATAGACCAAAAGAAATATTCTCCCGTTTCTCAAATTCATACATATCCCTCCCATATAGATTTTCTTTTAAATTTTTTTTTATGCTCAAAGCCCTATAAGGAGTGGAGCAGTATCAACCTCTTACAAATGAGGAAATTGAGGCACAGAGCATGGTAGAGACCAGTAATATCTAGCAGGGTATGTACACAGCTACGGGGGGACCAAGGTTTCCAGAGTCCCATGAAAGTGATCTCAGTAGTGAACCAGTCTAGGAATTCTTCTTAGGAAGAACATTCCAGGTTATCTAGTTTATTCCTATGCCTGCACTAGATTCAGCTGGTTTCTTGAAGCATTATTTACACATGGATGTTGCATAGTACCTTTGCTTACAAGAAATAATAACTTAGGACTTGATATGGTATGTTCTGCCAGTTTGGGACAAACATGAATTCATGCAAATATCTATGGAGAAAGCATATTAAAAAAAAAAAAAAAAAAAAAGGAAAGGGATTTTAATGTGTCTTCCCATGTGGAAATTAGCCCATTCCCCATGCTGCTGCACAGTATCCTTGTTGGCTTTGTATTGCAAGACAATGAATGTTGTTTCTTTTCCCTGACTCACTGATACTTGGGGTGGGCAATTACAGTAATATATTTACATTTTTAGAAAATTATAAATGTGTGTCAAACACAAATATTTCACCTGATTGTTAATGTTTCAAACAGTAGAGAGTGTAAAACAGTCTTGACAAGAAATCTGTGTGGCTAAAGCGAGATGAGCTTTATGGATTTGTGAAAATAAATAAATAAATCTCAACAGAGCAAAACACATCAATAATTAAAAACAAATACTAGAACATAACTCAGGAGGTGTCACCATATGCAGCTAGTGTGACTTGTGCAGTAAGCACCCCTCATTTATAGCTGGCTCTGATTGTGGTTCAGAAATGTCTGCTGTTTTGAGCGTGTCCTCACTTTTGTATATCCCAGTACGGCCACTTCTAGCTAAGTCCAGCAATAGGAAATACTCCTCATTCCTTGTAACAAAAGCAGCACAAGTTTGAATTTCCCTTCATAAAAGTCAATAATCAAATAATATAAATACAAATCTGGGAAGAGAATAAATACAGCCCAGAGCAATCAAGCTTATCTTTACAGCTAAACTGCAGGCACTAGGATGCTCAACAGGCTGTTATTTTGTAGTAGAATATTTGGGAAGCAGAACAGCAGACCTGAAAGGCAGGTGACTTATTCTCTTTCAAGACTATTATTTGGACAAGGAAATTTTCTCCTTGTGCAAATGCTAACGACTGCATGCTTCAATTTTGTACCCGATTGACAAGGGTGATGCTTTCAAAGTATTATAATTCCCTGGTGTATTTTCTACATGTTAATTGAGCACTGGTATAAAGGAGAAGAACCTGTATACAGTACAGGGTTGTTATTTTGACTAGGTGTAAGCCTATAATTTTTCAGCTGTGTCTATGCAGTACTTTCAAATATATCCTTAAATGACTTGTGGGGGACTACAAGCCTGTAGTCTAAAATCTTGGGTTTTTTTGAGATATTTTGCTAAAAATGGGCATAGAGCTACTATGAAGCAAAAAGAGTAATTGAATGAACAACACTTCGTTAAACTAAAGAGGTTGTGTCAGTATTTTAATTATTGTGGGCAAAACTGATTAACTTAGTCTCATACTCTGGACACGTATTTATGCAAATTGCAAGAAAAGGAGAAAAGAATCCTTTCTCTGCAATGAACTAATCTGTGCAGGGAAGCTCTCAGTGGTGAATTAGTCTGGAAAAATTAGGAGTCAGACTTGGCTGTATTCTTTAATGGAAATATAATCAGCAATACATCTTGATGAAATGTGCACTGCCATCACATAATACCCACTTGGAGGTGAGGTAAGGGCTGGAGGCAGTAGTCCAAAATCATTAACATCCCCCAGGGTGAATATAATAGGATGATAAATGCTCACTGGGAAAGGATTCATTTCAGTTTTCAAATAATTTTGAAAGTAGAACAGAAAGTCAGTAATTTTATGTCTATTTTGTCAGCCCATACTTTAATTCAGTAATGAAAGACTTTATGTCCATCCAACCTCAGTGTATCTGTAACACCTGAGTTAGGTGTCGGCATTATTTTTGTTAGCTCAGTTTCACAGAGGAAGGTGGCAGGGTAGGAATCCTTCCAATGTACATCTTGATTCATTCTTCCACAGCACAGTATCAATTGACTGAGTTTCTTTAATGGAACAGAATAGAAAGGCCCAGTCCCTGGACAGATATTTGGGTCAATAGACTTGCCCTGACAGCATCCTTTCTTTTTATTTCTGCCAGGAGTGATAGGGGCTGGGATGGATCAGAATCAAATGTCCATCCTGGGTGTTTTAAAACCCTTTAGAGAATGAAAAAAATGGCTTGGCTATTTTGGTTTCTATATGAGGAGGCACTGCTTTAGCAACTGGTTTTTCAATGAAAAATAATTATGCAAGATATTTGGAGGTGGTATAGATTTTGGGGAATCTTTGTGCTTTAATTTATCTACTCTCACTACAGCAACAGGCACCTTGTGGATGACAGCAGAACAAACATTTGATTTTAATTGGATCTCTAAAGTGTCATTAACCCCAAAGGATTAAGTTTTCTAGAATATGAACTGCATAGGTCATAACATAGAGAACAATATAATTGTGCCATTTGATTTTAAACCTTCATACTTTTTAAATCATCCTTCCCATTTTAAGGGATATGAAAGCAGAAAAAGCACTGCTTCTCTGCTTCTGAATGCATATAAGAAAATGTTATTGCTTTGTCTGAAGTATTGGGCTTTGAGATAATAAAAAGAAAATTACCTTCTCATGAGCTATCTCACTAATAAATCAGAGTCTGGTATCTACACTATTCATAACTGAAAAAAATGGGGCATTTTTTGACCTCTGCTTATTAAAAATATCTGCTGCAAATGGATCCAAATTGATAAATATTTATGTGTATACAATTAGTCGCTTAGATTTCACCTTTCCTTCATTGCCATATTTATTGAGGAGTTTAGTTCTGCTGGGCAAGTGCATCATGGACTTTGCAGTGTCTCAGCACGCCTGAATCCTTATAAGAGCAGATATATCTAGCACACTTATTAAAATAGCAGCAAACAATTATCCCTTAAAAAAGGCAGTCCTTACCTTTGATTTAGAACAAAATAGAGAAGCCACTTGAAATAAGATATGTAGGGGAGATGGCACTTGTACTACTCTCTACCTCTTTAGTTTACTGCTGCCCTGAAGACAGTAAAAGAAGTACAGTAATATTGCTGGTACATAATATTTGGATCTTACTGCTACTAAAATAGTGTTCTCTTATCAAAATTTAAGCACAACCATTCCCACAAGCTCAAATTCTCTCTTAATGGTTTTCTCATGCATCTGGAAAATATTCAGCTTTTATGAGAGATTTAGGAATCCTTTAGCATCCGTCTAGGTATGGTATGAACTAGAACTCTAAGAGAAACAGTAATGAAATTTTTTTGTATTCAGAGTGGGCATCAAGTGTTGACTCCTAATATCTGTCATTACGGTACTGGAGATAAATGCTAATAATGAGATAGGTTGGAACAAACAAGTGGGTTGAATATAGTAGCTTCCTATAGGAATACTTAAGGCTTTTTGTGTTTGCATACTTGGTGGATAAATGAGAATCCTTCTTAATGTTGTATGTTTGTGTTGCTCATGTAGCGAAATGTTTTGTAGACTGTCAGGGAGTGAACAACACAGCATGGTTTGGAAAAGATCAGTGAACTGCAGGCTGTGTGCCAGGCAGGCACAAAAACATCAGTGTCTGAGGCATGCAGAAAAAAGGCATGTGGTATGTCTCATCTGTAGGAAAGGCAAGTCTTGCTGGTAGAAAAATCCACAAAGACAAACATTACCTGAAAGGTCACTATGCTGAGCCCTAGCCGACTTCAGTTCACCTAAAATATAAAAACACCTGGGTTACTTCTGGAGTCTGAGAGCTGAGCCCAAGTAGCACAGGAATGAATAATCTGAGTGGTAAATCCAGGTGTGCTGCATATTTCTTTTGTTTGCATTGCAATTGTGCCTCCTTCTGCTGACATTGTTGGCAGGATGGTTTTGCTTTTGTAACTTTTGCACTTACCTCTTGAGCTTCCAGAGATTTGAGGGAAAATGGTTGCAGAATAAAATGTATTATTATTCCTTCATCAGGAAGGAATTTTCTTAGTTATATATGTCTCTGCTAAAGCCTTTTCAGGAGAAGCCTACTGATGAGATTCAGGATACTAGCTGGCATCCATTTCAAAGGATTTGCTTATGCCCTGGATCCTGCTATATGACATCCTTTAGTATGGCTACACAGGTTTCCCAACAACTGGACTAAATACTTGTCTGTGATATGTCAGAGATATGTCAGACTGTCACTGCTAAATTACTCAAGGCAGGTACCTACAATGGCCATTCTTTCTGTTCAATAATACAGGGAATGTGTTATCCCTAACTGAGAAAAATGTCAGACATTTGGGAGAAGCAGACTCAATTGCCTACAGGTAGCTTGTCTTTCATTGAAGAAGCTGTGAAAGGAATTCATTCTCCCTTCAGAAATTCTCCACCACCATTTCCTATTAAGCCTCTTACGCTAGAGACAATCCTCTGGGAGGACTAATTGTGTATAGATGTAATGGGCTATAAATCATTCCATTTTTAGAATGGTAGATGAGTTGTAAGTGTAGTACTAAGCAAGCCTTTGTGCTTGCAAAGGACCAAATTAGCCTCCTCCTGCTTGCTTTTCCCAAATTTGGGATATCCAGAATTATAATTCAAATTTTAGGGGGATATCAGTGCATATGGGGATAGTATTTCGTTAATCACTGCAGGAGCATAAAATGGTGTGAGGTTGTCTATGATCTTCCTCAGAAGGCGAGGGTAACTTAGGTTCTTGCTAATCCATTACTTGGGGTGGATCAGAATGAAACGACACTGAGTGATTGGTGGTCTTATATGTGTGTGTGTGTTGGTTGCGAAGGAAAGGAGGTATGTCGCAGTTTTGTTATTATCTACAGAAGTATAGTAATATCAAAGCATAAAAAATAACATTTAAGAAAATGTATAAGGAAAAGAAAGAAAAAGAAAGGATAAGAGTAGATAATGAAAAGGAAAGATATCACAACTCTGGATCCAGTGACAAGACTTGACGGTGCAATTTTGATGCCTGTTGGTTGAAGTGATGCTCACAGTCTTTATCTGTCAGGGATGGGAGAAGCCCATGAAACACAAAGTTCAATATTATATTCAATAATATACGCTTAGTTTTACATGGGAACACCCAGCTACCTCCCCTGGGGGGGCAGTTTTACACTCTGATGCAACACTGGGGATCATGTGGAGTGCTCTGGTGGAAGGCCCCAGAAAGGAGTCTGGGGGAACTTCGGGGGTCTTTGATGGTTTATGACCCCTTCTAAGATGTGAAAGCTGCATCACTGAGCCAGTTATGCCCCATCAGAAGGGATGAGTACCTTCAGGCCTACATGTGAATGTCCTGGTACTTCCCCAGGGAGAAGTTTTACACCCAAGCCAGGTGTGTAAGGAAGGACATTGGTATGATAAAAACCATTATCCCACCTAGCAGGATCTGCCTTTTACTCTACTGTTCCTTTATCTGGCTCAGAATCCAGCTTGTTGCTAAGCAAAAGTTGTTTTTTTCAGATCATTCTCTGGTGAGAGATGTTCACTTCCTCTGTCTTGCACAGATCAGAGGTTTTGATACCACACATAAAAACCTCTCCTCCTCCCCCTCATTTGCGGGGTGCAAACCTGCCCTCAGTAAAGCACCCACTGATTTAGCGGATGGCTGAATTTTTGAATCCTTAACCATTAACATTTCAGTGTCTCTCAGAGGTTTACTCATTTGACAAGAGACTATAATAAGAATTGTTGGATAGCCAGCAAGTAGAGAAGTAGCTGCTGTGATTAACTGCTTTTTCAAGTGATTTAGATTATAGAAGTTTGAGAAAGGCATTTTTGCTGCTGTGGTCTGGTTATAAAAACTCTTTCAAATTCTCCTTTATTAAAATAAATAAATTCTGAAGAAGAAATAGCTTAATATATCCTTAAGAGTGTTTGACAGTTCTATGCTGATTTTCTCATAATGGCATTTTGCAGCTGTAGTTTTATGGAGCTGGAGATGAGAGCTGGGAGAACTTTGCTGAGGGTCAGGCTATAGAAAATTAAGAGAATGGGATCTTAAAGTAAAACTTCCCTAGGCAGGTTTCATGTACGAAAATGCTTATTAGCCTAGACCTTAGTATGGGAAAAAGAGAGAAAGTTTTCTTTCAACCAGAGCCACTCTGGTTTGTACATCTCCAGACTAATGGACTGGAGAAAAAAAGAAAGATTACATCAATTTGAGATGGCATCTTAGACTGCAATGGGAATTAATTTTTTAGCTGTTCTGTTTTTAATGGTGACTTTTAAATCTGAAGATAAGCTACTACTCCAACAAGACAGTCCATTTCATAGAAGGGGATTTTGTGGAGTGTTGATCTTCTGGATTGCTAAAACCTGTACCATGAGTGCTATTGTAATTTTAATGTTTGAGCCAGGCAAGATACCAAGGACTGCTGTCTGCTTTTTCCACAGAATTCATGCTGAATTTTAATTTTTCAAAGTTCAAAACACCAAGAATTTTAATTAGAGACTCTTAATTTCTCCCTTATTGGTCTTTCTGAATTTGTGAGCTTTAAAAGGTAGAGGGATTTAAGGACATGTTGTTATTATTATTATTATTATTATTATTATTATTATTATTATTATTATTATTATTATTATTATTTTGGTTTTTTATTGGTTCTGTTAAGCCTACAAGTAAACATTCAAAGACCTGTGTTTACAGATGCTACGTTGAATTATCACTCAGAGTAAAGCAGCTAAATTCCATATGTACACTGCTACCAATTTTTGAATATTGAGGATTAATTTGCTACCACTTGCCTTTATGTTTTAGTCAAGCATTCTTTTTATACAATAGACTGAAGTGTTGTTCTTAAAACAAGAAGCTGTGGAAAAGAGAAAAACATCTCTCAAATTAAGAGCAGAAAAGAGGTATGTGTCACCTCCAACTCACACTTCAGACTTCTGCAGCTCTCCTGTAGTCATGGGCAGGAGTCTAAAATAGAAAAACATCAACTCAGGAGGAACAAAATTTTGCCTTGATGATTCCCCCAAGGATTGTTCGAGCTTTAAGTCAGGGCAAAGAACACTGATTCAAATGCAAGATGCCAAATCTCTCTCCCTTTATTGTGTATTTCTCCTCTGAGGTTGCTCTTGCTTCTGGTTTTTTGTAAGTGTGCTGCATTTCTTAGTAAAACTGGGGATAAAGACAAAAATAAAAGTGGAAGAGCTATGGTATTTTATCATAAGGACCAAACTTTGAAGGGAGAATATAGCTGAGAATGAAAATGTGGGGAGCTGGAGCTCATTTCACCCACTGTAAAATACCTTCTGCAAGGTAATAACAAAAATGCTTTTAACTCCCAGGATGAGGCTGTAAGTCAGCTAAACCCTCCTGTTCTGATCTAATAGATGTATCATAACCTTTGTCTGTGAGCCAGCCGTTCCACACAGAAGGTGGTCTTTCTGCAAGGCCCAGTTTTGTCTTTAGCAGCTGGGTGCAGCTCGCACAATGGTAACATGGTGTGGGTGAGGGGCCAGTGTGATGATGCAGAGCAAATGAGTGCATCCGACTGTTTGGTTTATTTGCTTGAGTTTTTTTCCAAAGGACAGTCACTTTAAAATGTGTTCCATTTCCAATTATGTGGCCTAAAAGATTGAAGCCATGTAATCAAAATATTATCTTAATTACACTAATTACAGACCCTTATACTGCGAGAAATCTCAAGATGTCTCTAATGTGAGCACCTAATTAAGGTCTAGTAGAATAATGACAGCTTAATTGCTTATGTTTGTGTGGAGGTGTCAATTTAGAAAAAAACTTGTGTATAACCTGCTACAAAATAGTCCTATTCTTAAGTGCACTTAAGATAAAATTACAGGTTTTAAATCAGTTTATTATCATCAGCCATCAAGGGAAGTACCTTAACTTAGGTTTTTTTATTGAGAACGACATTTGATATACTGTGCTTCTAGATCAATATGAAGTACTTGATTTGTAAAATAGGATAAATAAATTTAGCTGTTTAATATTACTATTAAGTAAGTGAATACTTTTTATTTATCACTTGAAACCTACTTTGCAGTTTAAAGTTTTGGCTAAAGAATTCATTTTGAAACCTTGGGAAGGCAGTCAGTGAAGACTGACCTCTGATGACTTGTGGTCACCTTTTGACTTTGGGAATTTAATTTAAGCATGTCAAGTCTTTTGAGAGGAAAGTTTGTTAATGTTCTCCTTATGCTGCAGGAGGCACAAAAATGTAAAGAGTCAACATAAACCTTGCTGGAAAGGACATATCAAAAGGAACATGTGATAAGGAGATAAGGACTTGGGCTTCCCTCAGACCTCTGCCTTAGGCTTCATACATTTGTCAGGGGCAAGCTTCCTAAATTGGAGGAGGAACTGTTGGGTCATTGCCTGCTGGTCATCATGCCCAAAGATCCTGTTCATGCTTAAACAAAGGCAGAATTAATTCAGTTTTGGCTAACAAGCCACATCAAAAATTTGCTTTGGTTTAGAGGAGGAGAATCTTGAATTTTATTTTACTTTAATTCAATTCTTTACCTTTAAGCTACTTCCCAAATGTAAATTTAGTAAGAGGAGGACTGTAGAGAGTATTGGTTAAAATAAGCTGTTTAAGACCTGGCAGAATCTGACTGAAATGGTTCATGGCTCCTTTTAGTCATGGCGACAAGACAGGCAGTCGCTGGAGTCTTGGCTGCCAGGAACCATTGGGCTCTGAAGCCACCCATAGGCTTTAATTTCTTAGTCCAGACTCTCCTGGGAAGCCCAGGTGAACATTTTGTTTCAGTTGTGGCCCTAATCCTGGCCTGAGCAGAGCCAGGGACCCCAGCCCAACTGCCTTGGCTGGGGTCCCTGGGCACCAGCTCGGGATCCTCGAGGACTGTGCCTGCCTGGGGGAGGCTCTGCCTGGATGAACCCCTGTGGCAGCCCTACTCCTCTGCTCTGCACCCTCGCAGCAAAGTGTGTATTGAAAACATCTTTCTGCTTATGGCTTAGGGAGGGCATGTTGGAGCCCGTGGGGAGGAGTCTCCTGCTGACCAAACTTGAAGGGGACTTCTTCAGAAAGGGACTGCATTGTCTTGGAGCAAAAGTTTATGCTGTGCCCTCAGCTGCTCAGGCAGTAGGCCATGGCTTAAAAAGAAAAAAAAAAAAAAAAAAAAGAAAGAATTCAAAATCTTAAAAATCTATGCCATGAAATAATCTGTTTTCCTGGAAGATTAATACACACAGGCAAAGGCTCCTCCTGCCACAAACTGAGAATACTGCCTATCCAGCTCTGCTTTCATATGTCTGTGGGAGATTCTGCCCTTTTCCATTATGAAATGGAATTATGAAATTACCACTCTCATTGTAACAGTGTCATTTTTATCATTGGAAATTGATGGTTACCATTATAGTGTCTTATCTGTGAGATTCTTGCAGATTAGCACAAACCTTGAGAATATGTGTGGCAGCTCTTGGGTGCTGTATACGTGGATGAAAATCACCAGAAATCACAGAATCATAGAATGGTTTGAGTTCAAAGGGACCTTTGAAGGCCATCTAGTCCAAATTTCCTGCAATGAGCAGGGTCACCTTCCACTAGACCAGGCGGATCAGAGCCCTGTCCAACCTGACCATGAATGTTACCAGGAAAGGGGAATCTTCCACCTCTCTGGGCAACCTGTTTCAGTGTTTCACCACTCTCATTGTAAGAAATCACTTCCTTATAATTAATCTAAATCAACCCTCCTTCAAACCATCACCCCATGTTCCATCACAACAGGCCCTACTAAAAAGTCTGTCCCCATCTTTCCTATTAGGACCCCTTCAAGTACTGGAAGGCCCCATAAGGTCTCCTCAGAGCCGTCTGTTCTCCAGGCTGAACAACCCCAACTCTCCAAGCCTTTTGTCATCTCTATGAGGTACTAATCTCCAGAACTGTTAAGCACTGGTGAGAATGACTGGGTTTTCCCTTTCAAGGGATGTAGCCCTGAAAATGATAGGTAAATTCTTGGCATCTCTTTTGTGTAGGGATGAAGCCAGGAACTAAGAGGTTTTTCATGAATTTTTAAATTCTATTTCAAAGAGGTCCTTGTTCTATTTGTTTCATAAACAAGTCACCCCCATTTGTGATTGTGAGACTACTGTCCACTCATTATTTCTGAATTAATATTAGTAGGTATCACATGGTTTGGAATAAACATTCACTGTGAAGCCCAGCTGGGCATACAAACTTTCAGGCCAGCAGCAGTAGATGATGAAGCCATTCAGTACCTGTTTGATGACTCAGGGCAGCCAGCATGCTAGGAAAGAGTGGGTTCATCATCATGAGGAGCTCTGCCCACCTAGCTTTCCCAAAGCTTTAGTCTCAGCTCTTTAACACAGGAGTACTCTATTCAACACTACATCTTTCAGGAATACTGTTGTCATCTTTCCCCGCATTTTGAGTAGATTCTCTTGTATTTCTGGCCTTGCAGTTGAACCAAACCTACTCACACACTATCATAATTGATTGCAACATTCCTTTTTAAATACTTCAGAGCCTGATTTCAGGTTCAATTCCGTGTCTCTTGGACATAGACTTATTGAGTGTCATATCTTCCAAACTGAGAACAATTCAAAGCTCCATCCTTAACTTCAGCTTAATCCTTAGCATCATCTTTCTTCATTGTCATCATCTCCATCTGTGATATCTCCCTTCCTTCCTACAACACCTTTCATTACTCTCCAAGATATGAACTGTCTTAAGGGAAAACTGTAGTCATTTTTCTTTGATTTCTTAGACTAACTAGCAATAAAAGCACAAGATGTGAGCTGGATACTTTCAGGCTTGATTAGATTTCAAACATGAGATTTTTTTACAATAGCAGCTGGAGGAAACAATAGAAGCTGCAGAGGTGAAGGAACAAATTGTTCTGATAACATATTTAAAAGGACAGTGAGAGTGCCTATGAATGTAAAAGCAAACAAAGCCCTGCAGCCTTCTTTTGCAAGTTTACATCGTCTTCTTTCTGAGATTGTGTCTTTCAACTATTCTCAGTCCCTCTGTTTATACACAAAACAATCAAAACTGTTCTCAAGCATAGAGCTTACCTCTATACATAGTGGTGTTTTTATTTTGGGACTTCATGGATTTTAGTATTCACAGAAACAGTTTATTCTTCTCAAGCATCTTTCTAGATGAGAAAGTGTGAGTGTAAAATTATCAGTGGATAGAACTTCAGCTGTGAAGGACCTCAAATCACTTGGATGCCAGGTTACAATCCAATCTTTCATGCATAATTCAAGCTGTCTTGGTAGTGTGATGGTTCCTTTGAGGATACATCCTTGGTTGTAAATGACACATGCAGTTGTCACTTACACACTTAGATTTTCATGATAGAAATGCAATAGAACATTTTGGAAGTACTCTGGTGCTAATCTCCTCATTTTATTGAGGTTCCATTTTTTCCATGACTGAAATGAACGTCAGGAATGTGAAGAGTAGAGTCATTAACTGAGAGTGTTCATGTAACCCTGTAGCTCCATTTGCCATGTACATTCCTCTGCTGTGATTTCATGGGTCCTTGTGGTACCAGATGATACCACAGATGATGCCTGGTCTTGTTCTGACAACCTTGGTACTTGGGACACTGGTCCTCAGGAACCAAACTGCCAGAATTCTTTTACAGCCACAGCTTACTGCTGTTCACTTCCAAAGGACTGCACAAGGGAGCTGTGATCTGAGTGAGCTTCTTTGCAGGCTGGATCCAGAACATGTTCTCTGAGCATGCATTTTGTACAAAAAATGGGAAAGTTTTTCAGAGCCATGTAGGATATTGTAGTGGCCTTCTGGGCCTCCATCTGAGATCCATGGTCTCTGTTCTGTGGAGTGCTCCTGATAAAGTAAAACAGATAGTGATGCTTTTAGTTGACATTGCTGGTAATTGGAAACCTGAGTAAGCCTGCAGCAAATAAAAGTTTAAATAATGAGCCCCAAATAAAGATAGTTAGGACAGAACTGTTGTTAGTCCACTTTGAATGAGCCTTTCTCAATAGCATTTCAGTGAGAGGCTCAGAACTACTGGCAATATGCTGTAATACCATGTCTTCTGGCTTTTTTCTTAATACTCTAAATTCATAATTATGACAACTGAGATTTTTCATCCAATTTAATTTTGTCTGTTTTAATACACTGGAGATTTATTATTTGCTTGCCCTCACACTTGTCTAATTTAAAAGTTACAGATAACTGGGTATTTCTGTGTTTATGGTCTCTAATAGTTGGGTGATGTCAGTTCTCACATTCTGTAAAATTTTAATAAAGGAATTTAGGGTGAAGCTTGTTATTAAATGTGGGATGAATCCTGCTATTAATATCAGTATTATGTTACTTTTGCCAAGAACATTCAAGTCAACAAACCTGAAAAGAACACAGGGAAATGACTAACAGTTAGCATGGAGTTGTTGAAAAAGAAAAATTATGTCAAACAAATCTAATTTTCTTCTCAAATTCTCCCAGGGTAAGAGGCATTGCAGTTAGAAAAGAGATGGTAGGTGTCACGGACCCTGAATTTGCTCAGGCTTTGTACACTGCCCTATATGACAGTCTCATTAGCAGACTTGGGAAACATAACATGGAAGAAATTAATAAGGAGGGTGCAAGGCTGTTTTGAAAATTGTATTTAGAGCACTGTTGGTGATCAACTGTCAAAATGAAAGTAAGAACTGACTGGGATTCTGCAAGGACCTGCCTAGGCTCTAACACAACTCAACATATTTATTAATGACCTGGATGATGGAATAGCATGTGTGTTATCAGATTTGAAGCTAGGATGAACTGCAAGAATGACAGAAGACAAGGTCAAAACTGAAAATGATCTCTACAAAATGGAGAAACTGGCTGTAACAAATAAGATGCTACTTAAGAGGGAGGAATGATCAACCCTACAGCATGATCCTGGGTGGGGTCACAAGCTGAGAGGCAATTAATGGTCATGTTGATGAGGAGAAGGCAAACATCTCCAGTGGTGTGTACTGAGAGTTGCATGTTGTCTGCTCAGCACTGATAGCATCCTGAAGTGCCAGAAGGTTTCAGGTAGACATTAGGAAAACTACTTTTGCCGTCTAGATGTTGTGCACTAAAACAGATTTCCTGCACAAGTTATGGCAGGCAGTAAGTTTGGTAAGTAGGAAGCAGAGGGAGCTGCCAATAGGGTGGGAGGATGGACTTAACAAGGATCCTGTCATCTGCCCTGCTCTCCTCCTGCCTGTTTCTGGCATCTCTAAGGAAAGCCTGCAAAAATCAGTTAGCTGGATCAGGGGCAAGGCTCATCATGCTAGTCATTAATCATAAGCTGGAAGAAACTTATGCCACAATTGCTCCAAATACATTTTACCTCAGTCTGTTGATCACAGAACTTCCCAAGACTGGAGCAAAAAAGATCATCCAAAGTTATGTAGGAAATACCTTATGCTAACAGTTCATACATTCATGGTGACAAAAACATGACTGAAGAAATTCTCTAGAATGAATTCTGTAATGTTTCAAATGCTTGTTGTAAATGCAGTGAAAGCATAATTGGAGATTCAAGCATTGAAAAGTTGAATTCATGGCAAATTAGGTGTGAGTTCTGTAGTCAAGTAGGTATCTGATGAAAGAGGGATCTTCTCTCCCTAATTCTAAATTAAATACTGATATTATTGGAACACCTAAAATCTTTAAATGATATACAGAGGCAGTATATTACCCTTTGAATTTTCTTTGCTTATTGAAAGTCTGCTCTCCTTTACAGTCACTTTTTGCTGCATTATTAGAACAATGCACCACATGCATTTTCCATAAAAATGTAATTGTAACTATTGTTACCAAAAAAAACTATAACAAAACACAAAAAAAGCAAAGCTCATGCTCTGTGATTTCAGCAGTTGGCTTTGAAGTTGCCTTTGGTTGTAGAGCTATATAAGCCATGCGTTCTCGTGGTGGTGGCAGACAATACACCCCTGCACCCTCTTACTGCAAATGATAGGACAAGAGAAACATCCCCTTCTTTCTCACACTCAGAATGTCTCTTTGTCTGAAGTGCAAATCACCAGTGGTCTGGCTGTGTTCACCCTTGCTTTGGTGTCTTCGAGTGGATTGGGGTTTAGCTGTCTCCTAGAACAAATAACTCTCCATGACTGCAGGCATGGCAGAATCAAGGGCATTTTAATGAACTGATAACTAACAAAACCAGAAAGAAATCCAAGCAATGCACTTGAGAAGATTATGTAGTATAGCAGAATCATAGAATATTTACTAAAGGTGAGAGTGATGAGCAGAGTATCTTTAGTCCTGCAGCTGATAGTTTTAATTGTTGTGGAAAAGGAGAAAATGTGACAGGATTTTTTAGTTTTGCTTTGGAAATGATTAGATCAGGATCTGAGGATAAATTTTTTAATTTAAGATAGAAATAAGAGAGGTTTTGGTAAGTTCTTGGCATAAGAGTCTCAAGAAAATAGTGAAGAAAGCTAACTTGGAAAAGCTTCATGGATATATTTATCAAGAAAGTGAAGTATTTTAATTGATCAAAATCTATAAATATTATGAACAGTAACCAAAGCTATTTAGTGTAACATACTAAGGCCTAGCAAAACATGACACCCTTTTAAAAAAATTACCTGACTTTCTAGTATGTTGCAGACATAGGTTTAAGAACAGCACATGAAACAAGACTGATAGATTAGCTAACAAACTGCAAAGACCACAAAAAAGCAGAGCATTTTTCATCACTTAAACCCTCCTGGATGTGTGGATAGGCAGTGTGCCATGATCCCTTCTGGACAGGGCTAGGTGAAGTCCTGTTATGAACGTGCTGCCAGCCAGGCATTGGCAGCTTCCTGAATGCTCTAAGGAAGTCAGCCTTCTGTGTTGATGTTCAGGACAGGTCCTTTGACTCCCCTCTGGGAGACAGAGTCAGGGACAGTGACAACCTTTGCCAGAGCACTGGGAATGTTGTTAGTGCCAGAGCATTGTCAGGGAGCTGGAGACAGTGGTCCCTGGTAAAACTGCACCACGATTATAAAACCCTGTTGACTTTTGAGGTTTAAAAATATCATAGTTTGACACTGGCCCAGTGCCAGGCACCCATGAGAGCTGCTCGCTCACCCTCCCCTGCCACAGCTGGGCAGAGGAGGGAAAAGGAAAAATGTTAACGAACGCTTCATGAGATAAGGACCGGGAGAAACACTTAAAGGGCAAAACAGGCTCAACTTAAGTTGCAAAGTGAATTTATTACTAACAGAATCAGTGGAGGATAATGAGAAGTAAAATAAGCCCTTAGAACACCTTCCCTCCCCAATCCCTCCCTCCTTCCCAGCGACAGCACAGGGAGACAGGACATGGGGGCTTGGTCAGTTCATCACCGAGATTTCCTTCCGCTGCTCCGGGAGAGGAGTCTTCCCGTGTGAGGCCGTGGGGTCCCTCCCAGGGGAGACAGTTCTCCAGGAACTTCCCCGGCGTGGGCCCACTCTCATGAGCAGCAGCCACACCGCACCTGCTGCAGCGTGAGTCCCTCCCACGGGCACACAGCCCTCCCAAAACTGCCGTGCCGTGGCTCTCTCTTTCCACGGGGTGCACTCCTCCATGGACAGGCTGCTCCAGCCTGGAAGCAGGGGCCCCCTCTCTCTCCATGGGGTGTTCCACTGGATCACAGCCTCCTCCAGGCATCCACCCGCTCCGGCACGGGCACCTCCCCCAGGGGCTGTGGGTGGATCTCTGCATCCCCCGTGGATCCCCATGGGCTGCAGGGGGACAGCTGCTTCACCATGGTCTGCACCACGGCCTGCAGAGGAATCTCGGCTCTGGCCTCCCCCTCCTCCTCCCCTGACCTTGGTGTCTCCATGTTGTTTCCCTCACATATTCTCACCTCCTCTTCTTTGACTAGAATCCAAAATCTTGTAACTTTGTTTCAATTTTCTTCTTAAATGTGTCATGACAGAGGTTACCAACCTCTCTAACTGGCCCAGTTTTGGCCAGCAGCATGTCCATCTTCAGAGCCATCAGCCATTGGCTCTGCTGGACATGGTGGGAAGCTTCCAGCAGCTTCCTCTCAGGAGCCATCTTTGTGGCCTCCCTGCTGCCTAAAACCAGGCCATGCCAAACCAATACAAAAAATTTGCAGAAGAATTTCCTGCAGTTTCTGAACAGGCTGAAACAGTTTTAAATATATACAAAAGATATACTGACTTAAGAAACTAAAATGATTTTCTCCAGAGCATGTCTTCACCTTTAATCCCATCTCTTTTTAAGTATTTTTTTAATAATAAATGCTGTTTTCCTTTGAAAAGAAAAAAAAAGGGGCATTATTTCAGTACCATCTGAATGGCCTGTCTCTGCCTGGCATATAATGCAGTTAATTTTATATGTGACTAATGAACACCAGTTATTCTCCTGGATACCTGTGACACATATATGGGGAAGACTCTCATGTCTTAATTGCTTGACCCTGTAATTAGCACAAGCAGATGGGCCTGAGCAGATAGTGAGGTAAAAGAACAGACCACTAACGCAGTCAGTAGTATGTAGTGTGTGAGAAACTATTTTTTTGATTGAAATAATTTATTTCTCTTTCCAGTCAATTTCACTCTTTTTAATATCTCGTGTTTGGCTGATGTGAGGAGGATAGAAGCTTAGTTGTTTAACACATGTAATTTGGTAAACTTAAATGATAAGGCTCTAAGGTAAATTACTGTCTAGTATTGAGAATATAGACAAAGATATTGCTTAATTATAAACTGAAGCAGAAACTTTTTTGTGGACTTTCTGCATAGTTATGGATAAACTGTTAATTGCCTATATCCCTGAGTATGCAGGGAAGAAGATAGTGTTTACTTTTAATTTTGGAGTTTAAGTAAATTTTAAGTTGTCTTTGTTTCAAAAATGCCTTGCGTATTGGTTACATTACCTTCAGCCAACCCAGACAATATCAACAACTTCCAGCCTTGTTTGTGAAGTAATTCAGCACCAAATGTCATTTGCAGTCTATGCCATGTGAGGAAGAGGGAGTTGATTGGGGATTTGGGGGAGGGAAGGCAGTTCTGTAATAGCTGTGGCTCTGTAGAGACTGTTACTTGATGCTGGATAGCTGCTTGACTGCTTCGTACTTTCACCTTCTTCTGACAGTTCTTCCAGGAGGTGTGTCACACGAAAAAAGCAGCCTGTTGTTGGCAAAGATAGTCTGACCTCATTACTGGGGCAGACAGGTGTATTCTTTAATCACAGACTTAAAGCCTCAGGAAACCCTGGACTTTTTCCAAGATCAGCTGGGATTAGCCTAGCCCTTTGATGTTGCTGTAGACATCCCATGGAGACTCTAGTGGAAGAGGGCGAGGGAATGATGACAGCTACGGTCCTGGGTTTCTTAGGCAAGACATCTGTGAGAATGATTTGTGTGGGAGAAATTGGACCAAAAAGGAAAACTATTTCATGCTAATTGCAATTTCCAATGGTAAACCTGGAGGTGTGCTGCCACTGATAGGCTCTTAAACTAATTAACCAAACAGTCCAGTACCCCATGCTGTGTAATGCTACACAACTACGCATAAACAATTCTGCTGAAGATTTATTCTGACCCCAAACTTCGAACAGGCTCTGCTGAAGTTAAACAGGCTGTTTGAAGTGTCACGATGATCTGCAGTCCTCCTGTCTGATGCACTACATGCTTGACTCTAATTATCAGTAATCAAATAAGGAAAACCTTAATCAGTATTCAGCAGCTATTACCCTCAGCTTAGCAGAGAGAAAACATAATTTCAGAAGAGAAATAAACACGTGGTATCATGTGGAACTATAATAAATCCTTTAAGTGGCTTTGTGAAAAAAATGTATTGTTGTAATATGCCATTAAACAGTGAACTAAGGCCATAGGGAATAAAAAGAAAGGGTTGGGGAGGAAGGAAATCCCATTATATCCAGATTCAGTGTTTGCTTCCATTGAGTCCTGTCTTTGGAGTGTAAGGAGAATTTTTCCTCTCTCTTGACTTTAGAAAGTGTCAGTTATCCTGCACTCTTAGCAAATACAGGCAAAATGTTATTTTATAAAGAACTGTCCTCCTCTTTCTAAAAATGCTACTACACATAGCTCATTGTAGTCTGTAAGTACTCATGATTTTGTGATGGGGAGTTAGGAGGAGGGTTCCCACAGGTATCAGTACCCACCACATCATGATTTGATCTATATGCTCTGCTTCTCACCTTCATAGGAACTTGAGGAGCCTTTTAAAATTTGTCAGGGTGGTAGAAAGTGGTCTATTAGATAATGTTCATCACGGGATATGAGCTTTGAGCCATAAGTCCCTGTACCTTTTATGCTATACCGTTTCTGGATGAATGAAGGGTGCCCAGAGAAGACAAAGATTCTCAGGAGAGGTCTATGGTCTTCAGTTACCTGGAAGCTTCCTATGGTCTAGAAGATAAAGATGCTTTCAGGGAATAATTTTCTTCTTTGAATGACTACAGCTGATGAAATTCCTGACCTGCCTGGGCATCCAAAGAACATGGATTGGCCATCAGTTGTTCATTCCTTGCCCACAGTTGTATATATTTTTTACTGTTTTGCACAAAGTCTTTCATATCCACTCTCAAAAAGACATTGCAGATGCTTAGCTTCAAGTTTTCTTTCTCCTTTCCCTGTGTTCCCAAGGACACAAATGGATGCTCTGTGACTGAAGGCCTTTATTTCTCCTTAAGTACCATGGGTTTGTGCATAACTGTAAGCAATTTCTCTCGTGACTGTGCAATTTCCCTTGGTGATGTTTAAAGGAACATTTTTAAATTCTATTTTTAAACTGTTAGAAATAGCTCTCCAGAGCTTCCACTGCTGAATACTAATAACGTTTTATATTAGCATAAAAGGATATCTTTATCAAAGATCACCATTTTAGTGGAAAATGGTAGTATATGCATCTCAAAAGGCATGGGGAAGCTGTTCTTAGACTTATGGAGGTTTTTGTCCTTTTTTTCAACTTCCATAGTTTTGTTAGTGCTAAATTAAATTAAATGTGCCAAAGGAGCTGTGGTGAGTTTTTGCTAATGTTCATGCCAGCCTTATCAGAGGGTGTTAGAGAATGCTGATTTTTCCCAGATGCATGTAATTTTAACACCTGCTCATCCTGAAACTTAGATTACTTTCTGCTAGGACTATTTATAACTAAAACTGTTGTTGGTGACTTTGATATTTTTACATGAGCTCATATGGCTGCAAGGAATTGCAGAGAGATGTACATAATGGAACAAAGGGCAAATAATGGTCAGGAGAACCCAGACTGCTGTTCAATATGTCTGGAAATTGTGTAGCAGAAGGCAGAGTTCAATTAAGTCTTGGGTTTGTGTAGGAAAAGGATTTGCAAGCGCTGACTTGCCCCTCAAAATCAGCTTTCTTGTTTACCTCAAGCATATAACTCATTGAATAAAACCTAAGGTGATCCTGGTAGGCCAATATGTATCCTTCATCAGTAAAAGCTGTCATCCTGTCACACAGGAGCCCTGAAAGCTGTACCTGCTCTGACCTTTTTCCACACTGTGTTGTGCAGGTGCTGAGAATCTCTGGCTAAACCCAAGTCCAACTGAGTAGGGGGAAAATGCATCTGTAATTCAATCCAGCCATTGTTTTCAAGTTTCCTTTAGAAACGTGTTTTGTACAGTGAGCTTCAGAAGTTAGGGGAATGAGTTGAAGCTGCTAATATACTTGGAATATTTGAAGAAATATTTATTTCACAGGGACATTACAGGCTGAATGTTGTCAAACACTGGATATTTCCTGGAATCTGTAGGACCTAAACACATTCATCACACCACTCAATATTTTAAGATTTTGAAGAACAGTGAAAACTAATCCACATATGCAGCAATATTTTTGGCTTTTTAAATTTCTCCCCCTGCAACCCAGGTGCCTAATGTTTCTAGTCTGCAAGATTTCACTGATATCTAAAATGTATCTGAGGTGTGATATGGTCCCACATAGGAGGGAGGAGCTGAGGCTCTTGTGAGTGCCATCTGCCCATCATTGGTGGAGTTTTGCTGCCTAGTAGCAGCACAGATTGTCAGTGTCCCCTTGTCTGTTGAGTTCACATCCTGGTTGAAATAGATGGTGTTTGAAGCTAACAGCACCCAGCTATGAAATGTGTTGGCACAGCAGTGGCTGCACTGCAGGGACTGCTGCATTATCCAGGCGTGCTATGCTGGGGTGGGATGGGGGAAGCAGCTGGATACAGTGACTTCTGCTGCCACCACTGACAAGCTGTCAAAAATCATGAGCCAACACACTGTGCTTCTGATCTGTGAATCCTTTGACTTGAACAAAAAAATGTTCAGTTTCTGTTACCTCTCATCACAAATTTTTATGAAGCAGCATGAGCTTCTATGCTGGACAGAGCTCAGGAATGAGAAATACTGCATTGTGTGTTTTTTTCATCTGTTTCTATCTTTTTTCTCCTTTTTGCTGGAGTAATACATTTCCTCAGAGACAAAATATACAATTGCTCTTTGTGCAGACCTTTCCAAGTTGAAACATTGAAATTGGTATGTAAATATCATATACTACTGTTGCATCAATTGATGACTAAAATACATCATTTTAGCCAAATTGTAGTTTTAATTTTTTTATGAATGAGGTTTTAAGTGCCTTGATCTGGAAAGCACTTAAACACTACATCAGCCAGATTCCATAGTGCAATATTACCCCTTGTGATAATATTTTAATGAATTGAAGTAAATCCAAGACTTCTCTTTGAACACCTTAGCTTTCCTTACTTTTTCTGTAAGTATTTCATTCCATGGTTTCTAATATTGATAGATTAATATGGGAAAAGGCCTATGACTTTTAACATTAAAAATGAACATGTTTAAGCATATTTCTTAAAAGTCTTTCACTGTTTTCCTCTCTTTATTATCTTTATTCCCTAGTTCTTTTGGTGCACTACAAACATTTAATTGGTCTTTGAGAACTGGGAAAACATGGAATTGTTTCATTCCCCAATGGGGAAAGAGTGCATGTTTTAATTTTTGCCCTTAGTTTTACCTGCCTCTGCTGCTTTTGACCACAAATAATATTTCATTGTGTTTTATTTTTGTATGCCATGGTCAGTGATAACATGAATTGCTTCCTTCATTGATATTTTAGCATGGCTGCATGAATCCTTCACGTTTTAAAAAATCAATAGCTGCTACTATAATTTATATTTTCTTACAGATTAGAATTATAGGAATACTCTGTTCTTAATTGAATCCTGATCATGCTAACCTTACTTCCTATTGTAGAAATTTTAGGATCATAGGTTCCTTAGTCTTTATCCTCTGAAAATCCAGAGAATGAAACATTTTGGGAGGGTAAATCAATATTTCTGAAATTTTGAATAATTTCCTGGAAATTTTTCTCTAAGCTGTATAACAAGCATTAACTATCTGCTTCTAAGAAGAAGCTTCTTAAAGCCAGGCCAGTTCAGGCACCTGTGCCACTTCTCCCAGCTTTTGTGGGAGTGCTTCTTGTGGTACCTTATACTTCTCATTTTGTTGGAATCAATGGGCACCAATCCTTATCACTGAGCTTCCATTAAGGAAGGTTGATCAGACCCTTCATCCTAGGAGCTACGGTATTTTGGAGCACACCTCAATGTTTTAGATCTGATAAAGATCAGGTTAAAATAAATCTGCTGCACAGCTTGCTTCTACCCCAGATTCTTCCACAGGGGTGGTATGTTTCTGGCAAAGCAGCATTGAAGTGTCCCTCGCCAATTGTTACAGAGCACAATATTTTCCAGTGTGGTAGGGTTATTGTGCACACAGTAGATCTAAACTTCTGCCATGTTTGTTCCACTTTTTTTTTTTTTTTATACTGGAGAGACTGCCCCTGAGAATAAGGCTGTTGTTTCAGTCTCTTTTCTGCTAAGGCTTGTCACAGGGGTAAAAATATCGTGTGTGATGGACTGTCTCCTGTTCCACAGAGCCTGAGTAAACTTTTTTCATGTGTTTCATATGGGCCACTGACATGTTTTAAAATGAAACTGAAATACTGAATTTAAAAAGATTCCACTTAAACAGGTATGAACCAGTTCTTTTGCATTGGTCTTAAACACATTCCAGACTTTGTTTGGAAGTCAGATTTGATTAAATAATGATATTTCTCTTAAATTTTGTTTGATCTGATGTAAACATATTGTAGCTGGATAAATTCTGTAACTGCTGGTAAAGCTGTGTTTTGATTTAAAAAGCCCAGAAATTTAGACTCCTTGTTTATATTATTCCTTTCATTTCACAGTCAAGTTGCTTTATCCATAGTAACATCTGATCTCTTAAGAACTTGACAAGGAATTTTTCAGTGAAGGATAAATTCCTACCTTCAACATCATAAGGGAGATTAATTTTTCTTAGCATCACTCTTTAGTTCTGCTAAAAGATGTCAAAATGTCTGCACTTCAGAATGAAAGTGCCTATTTTATCAGCATAACAGATAGTGTACATGCAGTAATGCTTTCAGATTTTTAAAATGTCGCTGTATTTTTATTGTGAATTATCATGGGCATTGACAAAATTTGATGTTGAAGGTTAGAAACCAAAGTATTAGAGGGGAGAATGTGTCTAAATGAGATTATATAATCTTAAAATGTGAGTAATTACATGGTAAATTGAGAAGATTCCAAGAAATTCAGTTCAAACTGAGACTCTTCCGAACTCCGATTATTTTAACACTGAGCTAAACACTTTGTTCACTTATTTTAAGTCATATTTGTGTGACAGCCTGCCTGCATTTATTACTCTTGGTTGTTGCAGAACAAAGAGCATCAACCATGTTGACACATAGGTACACTTGGGTCATCTAAAATCCCTCAAATGATTTTGTAGTTGTGTATATTGTGTCTGATTTCCACAGAATATGGTACCCAAAGTGTCATGTGAGTGCCTCCAGCTGTCATGTTTCCAGAACCACAGCAACAGGGCTGAGCACCAGGAGAAGTGAACCACCATTCTGTGATCTGCTTTCCTTGTTCTATTTTGCTAACTTTTGAAATAAAAGCTTTTTCCAGAGATCCACTAATTTTTTTTTGTAGAAAATATATTGTTAAACAATCCTTTTCTGTACAGTTCAGCTCTCCTTTCAATACATTTCTTAGAAATATAAAATATACTGTATGTTTCAGTTCTATGTGAAATATCATAACAGGAAAGCAGACTTACCCACTTCATTCCCAGTGTAATTTTTTTGTTTACAAGGCATGTTTGGATAGTAATCAAAGCTTTGATCAGGAACCTGGATGCTAAGGGATCCAGACAGCAGTGGTTTAATCAAATTCACACTTTGCTGAATAATTTGGAAAACCTAATTGTTTTCTGGGCTTGTGGCCTATTGTGACCCAAAGATCCAGCTTCTGAGAAGACAACTGTTAAGGAAAGAAATGTAGAATGAAGATATAATTTGATTATTTGTTCATCAGAGTAGTCTGCTTTCAAAAAACTATAACAGAGCTGGCTATGAGCTGAAAAACTTTTCTGTCAACTCAAGTCCTAAGGATCAAGAGGAGAAAAAAATGAGGGTGAAGGAGGGAGGGAGGGAATTTTTGAAGCAGATGAGGGATCTAAAATAGAAATGCCATTTTCTCCACCAAAGAGGAATCCCCGCAGAAGAGGGTTGATGGCATTTGCAATTAAGCCTTTAGGGAATGGATGTTTAGTAGCATCTGATACACTTTAGTTGGCTGCAGCTAATGGCCCTCTGGGCTATAAGTTCCCCAAAACAACGAAACACAAAATTCTTCAAATAAAACACAGTTTGTGTCACTGGCAGTTTCAGCTCCCTCTTGATAGCAATTCTGAATGTAAAACTCTTCTCATAGGATTATTTGTGTGACAGCTGTCACATGTGCACCTCTAAAACACTAAGTTTAAAACACAGCACCAGGTTTGTCTTTGCCATAGTACGAACACTTTCCATTTCATCTGACCTACAGGTCAGAGAGCAGAGGTGCTTTTTTGTGCTAGATAGGCCTGCTGTACACTGGGGGAATGGCTTCTGTCAAGGAATATATCTCCCTGAGGTTTTTGCTGGCACACAATGGAAATTTGAGAAGGTAGAACTGCAACAGTAAATTGGCTGAAAAGTCTTACAGAGTAAGACTGTGGGTAACATTTAGGCATGTGACAGGGCTCTTAGACTTCCAAATAATTCCAGAATTTCATTGGTTTCTGTGAAGCATGTGAGCCAGATTGAGAATCACTCTGCTCTGGACCAAAGCGTTATTTCAAAAAAATGGTCCTGATAAAGTGAGTATTGCTAAACTGACTTAACAGAGAGATAGAATCATATTTGTTTTCCTCACAGGTTTGCTAAACTCTGGTCTGACTGAACCTTAACAAGTGTATTGAGTTTACTGCAGTTTTATTGAGCTCTAGTTGTTTCCTGCAATAGCTTTCTTCTGTCTTCTCATCACGTGTTTACAAAAAGTTAAAGGAGTTAATTGTGTTCAGGCACTAAAATATTAAGGATGTATCAGTACTCCCCATTTGATTTGCTGGGCACAACAAGACAAAATATTACTGGAAGAAACCATAGTCCTTAAAAATATTCTTTTCATCTGGCCTTAGGGAACGGGACATGTCATGTTTGTGTTTACCTAGTTCTGTGTCTCTCCTTTGACACTTGTAATAGCTGATTTTTCAACCCTTGGGATTTTTGCTTAAAGGTAGATCACTGAAAGCCAGGGGGCTGAATTCGGTAAGGTAGATTTGATGTAAATGGGCAGGCAATTGGCTTGGCTTTATGGCCTTGCAGCTGTCCTGCCCTCACCCTCGCAGGGCACAGCCGAGCTCTTGGGCAGGACTGTGTTGCCCTGACCCTGCTGTGATACCATGAACCCAGAAGCATCCTGAAGCTCCACTGAGCCTCATGCTTGCTCTCAAGAAGTATCTACACATCATTATCTGAACCCCTTTTAAACAGGAGACTTGGAAACAAGTTATCACATCTGCCTCTGGTTGTTTGGCTGGTTCTGGGTTTTTTTTTGCTTGCTGCATGAAGGAAGAGTAATCACGGGATGGCAGGCCTGGCATGCTTGCAGCCCAGTGTATTTTCTCCCAACAGCATATTCTGGATTCTGGGTGTATTCTCAACACTAAATTCTCTTCTACCTAAGGTGCAGTGCCTTGGTGCCATTGGATTGCCTGTCATACAGCCCGTTTCTTACTGCTACTCGGAAGACCTCTCATGCATTATTTTGTTTGTTGTTTTAAAGTTCTTTGGCAACTTAATTATTTAAAAAGAAAGAAAAAACAAAACAGAAAAAAAAACCCCAAACCCAACAACAAACCAAAACCAAAAAGCCCCAGGGTTTCCTAGCACCTGCTACACGGATGTTTTGTTTCTGTGTCAGATTCAGGTCCTGGAACTAATTCCCTGTGTTGATTAGAGCCTTAAAGTCTTTCTGATTATTTTTTTTTTCTCTGCCTCATAAAACCTATGATTGATTACAGAAGACTGTGACACACAGAAATAGCTTGAAAAAGTTTAAGTGTTGCTTTTGGAGCCAAATCTAAAACCTCATGTGCTGAGAGTCAGCAGGATTTTCCAGATTTGCAAACTGTAGGATTACCAGAAGGGGAAAAAAAAATCTAATGTCTGCATGAAAGCAATCGTAGAGATGTTGCAGGCTGCACAAACAGTTTTCAGGGTTACTTTAAAAGAATCTGGAATACATAAAATGGATAGAACCTTCAAGGAAAAGCTATGTATCAGATGATTGGTGCCACATTGCTATCAGTTGTGCTGCAGCCGTTTGAAGAATCACTTTGCTCCTTGAATATCATGATAGTTAACTACTGTGCAACAGCTGTCAAAACACATATTGATGAAAAAGCACACATTCCCCTAGATTGTCAGAGCCCCTCTTGCTTTTTTACAGGAAGTTCATTAATTTTTAATTGATGGTTTAGATTTTTAATCAGTGTGGCACTTAATTATAAGGATGCCACATAGAGTTACCAAGATGCCATTTTTCATGTTCCTTGGCTTGTTCCTTGGCTCTGTTAAACTCCTGCTAGGATTGCTCAGCATGTATTTACAACTACTATGATTGCAAAATGGGCATAATTTTTCATCAGCTTTTGTATCAGTTCTCCCCAAGACAAATTACATGCCAAAATGCAGACCTTGCAGTCTTGCATCCCTGTGAACACAATGACATGACTTACAAATACTAACATGCAGAAATTATTCATGTAACAGTGTGTATTTATGTAACGGTCTGATTTTAATAAAGTAGGATAGAAATCTAAATTTTTAAAAATAAATGAGCAAAACCAACCAAAAAACATTAGAGATGCTTTATGTGAGTAATGTTTGCTTACCAATGAAAAAGGTTTTTGCTAAATGCATATTCTGCTTATTATAAAAACCATGACATTAAATTTCAATGTTTTCTGCCACTAATATATAAGAGAATTTGTCCTGTCTACATGTTTTTCACCACAGCAAAAAGCTGAACTTCCATGTTGGATGCCCTGTGTCAGGTTTCTAGTGGAAGCTTTGCTGAACACATGATGATTTAAGGCCAATGACACATACAAGCTGTGAAGTTAGAACAGATCACTTTTAAATATGACAAACTTAAACTACTTTGGAAACAACATACAAGCTATCAGGTGCACAGCCTGCTCGTCAAGTCAGAAAAGGTAGTAACAAGCTCCAAAAGCCAACACATGTTGGGAACAATCTATATGACTTCCACTGGGAAGGCAGTGAGATTGATTGAAACAGAGTAGTATTTTATACCTGTAGAGCACAGAGTTGTTGGGAAAGGGGATGAAGTGCTTGTCTACGTAGGAAGGATTAAGTTATGATTTTAAATGCCCAGTAGAGCTGTGATTTATCACTCAGAAATGAAAGACCAGCAAATTGAGGGATTGTTTTTGTTTCCTCACTGGCAAGTAGACATTTTTGTCTGTATGGATTTACTCTGGTTTGGAATGGTTGTTCAGATCAAGACACAGAAAATTCAGGTTGGGACCAGAGGCTTTTACTGAACTTCTCACACAGTGTTTTGGTGTTTCTTTCAAATCTGACATAATTCCTCAGATGGGTGCCCTGGAGTGTAATTATCCTCTTGGTTGTACAGGGGGTGTGTTCTTCTCAGAGCAAAACGAAGTCTGAGGGTGTGGTTATATAAAAGGGATTTTCTTTGGGGATGCTTCACATACTTACTGGATTTTTAACAGGAATAGATATGCTTACCTTTTAGTGTATATTGCTGCTTCTAAGCAACCTTTTGGTGTCTGGTCAGGCTACATGAGAAATTGATGGTGATAACAGAGTATTGTAGATTTGCTCATTCAGAAGATGAATTTCCAAATTTATGAAATAAATTAGTTAGAAGCCAGGCTTTTTGAGAAGATAATCAGAATGTCATCTGATTGTGCTAACTTTGTAACCAAAGATGCAAAACTTGTCCTTCAAAGCAGGTGATGTAAAGGTTGCTATATTTTGGGTCTTTCTTGGTAATTCTGTGTCTTACCATATCCAGCTCTATTTTCTGTGTAGGATGTGGCAAAGAAAATGGTTGGAATGATCTTCTACATGGGATAGGGTGCAGTAATTCTGTGATCAATAAATGTACTTCCTTTTTAAGAATATGTCTTTCTACCAGTTTGTGTTGAGATAGTGACTGACAGTGATTGTGGATGACAGTTACAGATCAGCAAATGTTATGAGTTTTTATTAGTTTCCCTTACTTGTTTAATCTTATGCCAATGGCAGAACTTTCTGTCAAAGGAATGAGTGCTTAACGTGATCATGTCATTTAGAATAATGGCTCAAAAGTGTGTATCAACTTGTTCATAGGCAGCCAAAAAGCTCACATAATAGGTAGCTCAAAAATATCTCAAAAGCATGCTTGAAAATCTCCAGATTACCTTTTTTCTCACCTGCCTTAAAACATATATTATATATCCATTAAAGACAATCATACAATGAAGACCATCACTGGAACAAGCAGTCAGAACAGAACATGAGTTCCATTGATTTTCAGTTGCGGGTTGCAAGAAAAATAAATGCAAATAGGGAAGAGAACGTGTGTCAGCAGAGATGAAGCCAAGTATAATCACATTTAACACTAAAAAAGCTCTGTTTGACTTATTTGCAAAATTCCACCTGTGAAAAGCAGTCTTTGCTTGGGTTTCTGGCTCCTCTGACATTTGATTTAAGCTGGAATTAAGCAGCCCTTATTAGAACTTCGGTGGAATGAATTCTACTTAATAAATGTATAGTATATGTACCTGATATGCATGCCAGCACTGTAAACTCTATTATTAACATCCAATTATGTTGATGAATAGCAAATTAAACTATAATTTCTTAGATCTATAAATTTTCAGTTCTAATATGCTGCCACTTGTAAGTTTGTTGTGTTTGAAAACCAAGGTAGTAATGTGACAACAGTGGCTCACTACCAAACCTGTGACATGCCCAAGGGCACGGGTGACTCTGGGCCTTGGGGGGAACAGGAGAAATAGTGGAAGGAATGAGAAAGCAAAAAACATCAAGGCAACATGTTTTAAAGCCTTTTTGTGAATGAAGTGCTTCAACTAAAGCTGTCTGTTGTGTGGCAAGCTCTCAGGATGGATAAATTCTGTCAAAACTGTAGTGCAGCTGGAAATACTTGCCACTGAGCTGGTTTTTGTATGTTTGGCAGGGAGTATTGATTTAGGTTTCATCTTTATAACACATTTTATACAGAGTTTCAAATTAAAGTCAGAGTAAAATAAAAGTATACTGGCTTTGATTAACTCACGTCATTTCCTGAGTGCTCCTCTCTGTCTTGAATGATAGAACAAATGCAAAATATGAAGTGCCTCTATCAAGGCATTCACAACTCTTTTACATTTCTGTAGCATCATCAATAGCATCCCATACCTATTTCACAAAAATTTTCAAGTCTGATGAGAAGTGGACAGAGCCTTCCAACTGAAGTTGTTATTGTGGACTTCCCTCTGGAGCTGTGGGAAAAAAATCTAGGATGCTTGAGCATGGGCTCTAGTTTTCTCAGTGACTAGGTGTCATTGTCTAAGGAAATAGATGGCCCAAGAGGAGAATTAGAGAAGCTGCCTCTCCTTTTTTCTTTTTTTTTTTTTTCCATATTCCTCCCCTTTGTAAATATGGGTGGTGAATATCTCTTGAAACTTAATTTGTTTAGAAGTAGATGGCACATTGCAGGAAAAAGTATCTGGCTGTTCCCAGGATGAGGGGTCTTGCTGGGTGTTTTTGAATGCATTATCATTAACTTGAGAAAATGGGAATTTTTGGCTGACAGATTTTCTGTTGGAAATAAATCTTGGCTATAGAGAACATGATGATGAATAGCATCCCTGTTTTGTGAATTTCATTTAATTCCTGAGCTTTTTTTTTAATTAAATGAAAAACACTTTTTGGTCTTGTGAATAAATGTGTGCTGACTAAAATAAAATTATGTGTTTTAGCTAAACTACTCAATAACAAGTGTTGCCTTGTCCCATGTGTGATGCCTACTGAAAGCTCACAGGATATGTATAGACTGGAATATAATTTGGGTGTATATCACATTCTCCTGTATACTCATAACCAGGATTTCACCCACAGAAAATCTGAGGGCAGGTGAGAGGGAAAGTTGTTGTCCCTTGATAACATGTAAATCAATTCTACCACTTGCTTTAGTGGAGGGATCACAATTAAGCCCTGTAACACACTGATTCATGGATAAAAAGAAATATCTGCAGAAAGATAGTGTAATAAAATGAGCTTAATTTTTTCAAGATTCACTGTAGAAAGGGAGTATTTCCCAAAGAGTTCAAAAAATTTCTGTTATTCTACAATTATTTTTCATAACAAAATGTAAATTATTTTAATATAGGCTACTAATTCTAATCACTAAAATACTCATTTCCTTTAATAGTGTTTTATAAAGCATTCTGAGCAATGTGAAGAGAATGAGATCATTTTGAGTTGCAAATTAATCCCTTTTGATAATTGTTCATCTTTAGAAGTAGAATGTCTCACAGGATACTTTAAAACTGAGAGTATGAGCTAATAATGCTCTTCTCACTAGATGGGGAAGAACAGGTCTGCTGTCTTAACATTAACTCCTTGATTTGTCTAAAAATGTAATAAAGTCTACTTCATGCTGCCCTTACTGGCTTCTGTTTAATCTTAATAGGTTTCTCCATTAGAGATTTATGCCCCAAAGATATTATAATGTATTTTAGTAGTGCACTCTAAAGCAAACAGCTACAGTACTTGCATACAGCAGTATACTGAGGACAAAGGTAAGTTTTACTATTTTTTGAGCAATAAATGTGAGGCAGAGAACAATGATATATAATCAGGCCTCAGATTAGATCAGTAACTGTGATTCAAAGTTGGGTCCTGTTGGAAATCCTATGGGGTTTTAAATGTTGCCTGGGTTGACTTTTGACATGACTCACTGACACTTTTTATCATGAATTGAAGTGTTAAGTATATTTGCCTTTAGTCTCAGCTAAGTACATCACGGGTCTCGAGTCTCAGGTCTCATTTAAAAACAAGGTTCTAAATGTGATGGGTGCAGGCACAACTTAGGGACACCAAGCCTAAAACTATGAGTAAACAAAATCAAACAACAGGAAATAAATAATTTATTTTTCTCTTTTGTTTTCCTTGACAGAATTTTTGGACATCTCTTACTACTATTATTAAGGTTTTTATTAGCATCAAAGTAGTTCACAGTTTTAACTGCTTATTTATTTCTGGTTACAGATTGCAATCACCTTTTGGTGAATTGGAGAACTTTGAGGTTTTGTATCCATGACTGTTGGCAACCCTCTTCAAAAAATGTTAAAATAAAGCCTCAGCTGGAACTGGTTGAGATTAAATGACAATTGCTGAAAAAACTGTGTTTCTAAAATTCCAAATAATTTGGCAGAGTGGTTGTGTTTTGTTGCATTTTGCCAATGTAGAAATTAACTTTTTCATTACTCTCCTGTCCTCAGGAGTAGCTGCCCCTCTTCTGTCTGACTTAGTTATCTGCTGTAGCAGTTGGTGGGGACAGTGTGAGTCCTGGTGTGTGATATTCTAACAAGCCTTGCAGGTATTTTGGTCTTTCTCCACTGGAAAGAGAATTTCAAAGTTCAGTGAAAGTTCTTGATGGTTTTGGGAGGGGATGGAGAGGGACTGCTCTAAAATATTGGATGTTTACATTCATATATACACATACACACAGACAGATGTTTCAAAGCTCTTGCATAAGTACAGTCTTTGTTAGGATTACCTTCTTCTTGCAGTTTGGTAATGAAACTCATATTTAAAAATAGTTCCCCAGAAGGCTGTCAAGACACTGAGCATGATCTACTAGTGAAAAATTATTCCTCATTTCCCTCCCAGGGGGAGGCCTTGGAGTTGCATGCAATTTTTAGATTTTTATTTTTATGGCTTATGGTTTACCTGAAACTGAGAAAATCTTTGTCATAAATTAAAAAGACAAATAAACTCTCTACAAAACATAGCAAAGGGTATCATTATATTCTCGTCATTGTACAGGGGAGGCATTTATGAGTACTTGGTGGTTTAAGTGAGCTGTTATGCTTGCCTCTTTTAAGAGTAGTTACTTTATAGAACAGCTTTAAGTGGGGGTTTCATTTTGTCTTTTAACAGCAAAGTTGTATTTCTGTAATTGTGCCTGTGAACATCTGCAGCTCATGTCATGGTCTTAAGCTGAAAGGACTGTGACCTGTCCTGTCAAATCAACACAGTATTTTCAGTTATCAGCATGATATTCCAATTAGCTTTTAATTAAATGTGGTGTTGCCCTCGCCTTTCCAGTTTCTGAGGCAGCACTGAGATCTGTTTCTGTTGCTGAAAATCCAGCTGTTGTCCTTTGAGGCTGCTCATCCTATCTCAGAGTATTCTCATATTTTCAGTGTGTCATTTAAGCTACTGCTTTCCCCTGTCTAGATGTTCTGGATCTACTGACTTCCTTTGCTCAGTATTTACTGCAGTTAATGGAATGAAATAGAAGCTTCAGCTTTAAGTCCTTGGCTTAAAGTTTGTCCACCACTTTGTCTCCCAGTTTTTTTTCATTTCCACTTTTAAAATACGGATGACATTTTCTTATAACATAAAGTTGTAGGAACATATGATTTTGTTGGTAAAAGTGCATTATGTCTAAATATCTTCTCTGGTATCTGAACAATAACATGGCCCTAAAGTTTCAGCAATGGGTTCTGAATTTGTAGAAAAATAGTTGTCCTGATTTCACCCTACACTACTTGGACTGAGTACAGGATTATCAGTTGCCATGTATTAAACCACACAGAAACAAAGTTGTCTATGTCAGGCTTGCTATCTGTCATAGTGTAGGCAGCAGTGAATTTCTCAGTGGTTAAAAGATTTGGTGTTAATGAACAGCAATGGAAGGTAACATGCTTTTCATACCAAGTATTTCATAGTGGAAAAAAAAGCAAAGAGACCATGTATTTTGTTCATAAGATCTTGACTTGAGTTCAACAGAAACAACATGACCAAAATGTTGTGGCAATTTCTGTCACTGGCTGTTTTGATTCTCAAAGTGCCATAGCTATTTAGAGAAGAACTGTTGAGGAAAAGCAACTGCACACCCTAAGGCAAAGTGGCTGGGTTAAGTTGTTTGGGTTTAAGGGTTTAGATTTTATTCCTACTTGGGATAAAAACAGACACATAAACATCATCAGGGTAGAGTACAGGGCAGGACAACTTAATGCTGTTTTAAACGAAGTGCAAAACTGGCTGAAGCTGGTGGCCAGGCTAGTTTCTTACAATATGTCATCATGAAACTTTTGATTTGTCTGTTCCTAAAAAAAGATAACACACAGGCTTGACTTTTTTTGTGTAAATGGGAATTGCACAAGGACTGCTTTGTAAGTTGGATTCTGGATTCAACCACTTTTACTTAAATAATATAAAACATGGTAGTGGCTTTTCCAAAGATCCTCAAGACCTTGCTTGTCTCAGTGCTTACTGGAAGAAAAAATTACATACTTGAAAGCTTGTCAGCATTTCTGGTGTGGGTTTGCCTCTCTGTCTTTCTATATTTTGCACCTTTCAACTCACAGGCTGTCACAGACTGACAATGTTCCTGCTCACTCTGAAGGGACAATTGTACTTCAGCACTGGGTGAATCAAACCATTGATCAAACTACAGGTTTTCTGTTCAAACTACTGTGTTTTTGAATTCATATTCCTATGACTGAAAAAAAAAAACCCCAAACTAAACTTAATATAAACTTATCCAGTTGCCTGCATGTTTGGGTTTTTTTAAAAGTAGTTCAAGGCTGTTTTGTGTATATAAACCCCTTGTACTAGTGTATATCCATGATTGTTCTGCCTGTGATTGTTCATTTAGTAAGTATGGTTTTGTATGCAAGGGACGTACAGAGAAATGGGGAGGTTGAAAGGGACTTGCAAAGTATAAAGACAATACTTCTTGGTAAATCCCAAGTGTTGTAAATTCCAACTTGTTTGCAGGCAGTTATGATTAAAAATAATGCTGTGAGGCTTTATGCATCTCTTCAAAATAGAAGAGAGAGAACTGAAGAGCCATGATTTAAGATAAAGAGTGTGATTGAGCAGTAAGTGCATTTGAATATGTTCCTGTGGCTGTTAAAGAAATACAGTGATTTGGGTGTTGCTTTATTTTAAGAATCTCTTAGCCTTAAAGTCAATATCCACAGCAGATGCCAAATTACCTAATTTGAAACTGATGGGTGCAACTCAGGGAAGACAGGTCCCAGCAGCCATAGCAGCTCCTCTGGTAGTTTCCAAATTCCATGAGATGTGATAGTTGGGACGTAGAAAGCAGCTCTTCAGTCTGCATTCAAACTGTGGTCTTTCTGCTGGGACTGACAAATGAGAAATGTTACACGATTTAAGTGAGCTGAGGCCACCAGTTCTTCCCATATGTTACTGAGCTGCTGCCAGGAGTTAATGACTTTTAGCCATTACTGTTCTGAGCTTGCTTTATAATGAGCAAATAGTGACAAGCCACCTAGCTCATTAATCCTAGAGCTATGAAAAGTTGTTTTTAGTTCTCTCAGAATTATTCTGTGCCTTCAGCAGAAGCATTTTACTGCTTCCAGAAGGCTGAGGGATGTTTGGGAAGCAGACTCCTGGAAGGATGCTAGACAAGCAGACTTCTGTTCAGTGTGGGTTGGTTTGTTAATGTTGTAATGTGCAACATAGCTACAAGTGAGGAAACATTAACTCTGGTCAGCATTTGGATTAGTAATTACTTATATTTTCAGTTCTTACTTTTATAAAGGAAGCTAAAATGATTTTAAAGTAAAATTAAAAACAGTCTTCTGGCAATGAGTAGTGGGACTCCTGGCATCACATGGGACAGACAGAGGAAGGTTATATACTTTCAGGTCACAGATATGCTCCAAAAGACATCAAACTTGCAAACCTGCAAGCCATAGACAGGAAAGTATGTAACAGAGTATAGAAACTCATCCATAGTGAAACCAAAATCCAAACTGTTTCTTGCAAGTACTGGAGCTAGCTAATTCCCAGCTGTGTTTCTAGAGCTTCTCCTACTCTTTCCCCACCTTATCTTTCTTTCATTTTGGATGTAATATGAGAGATTTCCTTCCTGTGTGGGAAATACTGATGTGAGCTACTTGTTTGCTCTCAGAAGTTGTCCCAGAAGTCCATTTCCACCTGAGTCTGGGGGTGACAGTGGGAAACAGACTAGAGGATTGCACCCTCTTGCCTCATTTGATCCATGTAATGGTCTAGGGCTCATATATGTATTCTTCTATCAGTCTAGTGTGAATTTGGCCTCAAATTCAAAAGGAATGATTAGTGAGAATGCTTCAGGGCAACAGTTTAGTCTCTATATAAGCCCATGGTGTCATTTAATCAACAAGTGCTTGCAGATTGTGCTTTGCAAAAGAGGCAGAGAAACAACACAAACTGTGCCAGTGTGAATCACCACCAGCAGAAACCCATACCCTGTATCAGACTTTACTTGTCCCTCCTGGGTTCTGCTGTTTGGTTTTTTTTTAATTGATTTTCATCCAACTAACTGATATTGCTTTTAAACACAGTGTTAGTAGCTGAACTTCAGTGCTCCCAGCCCCACTGTGTTAGGTCATGTTTGACTTCTGTAATAAGTGGGTCAAAACACAGTTCACTGGAGACAAGATCATTTCTTACATCTGTTATTAATAGCTGACATTACTGAATGTTTTAGACAAGGTCTCCTTCTCCTACAGGCTCTCATGTGCTTGCTTTCTTGCTCTCACTTGCCCTCACTGTTGCTCTTGCCTGCTCTCATGCATTCCCTCGTGCTCTTCCCCACTTGCTCTTGCTCCCTCTTCTTGCTCTCTCTCCCTGTCATCCTGTCTCGCTCACAGTCACTCTTTCTCATGCCCTCTTGCACACTGCCTTTTACACACTCTCTTTCTCTCCATTTCCCCATTAAGCTGTCAAAACCAGATTCCTGAATTCCAGCTGCCTAGAAAATCCTTTAAAATATTTTCTCAATTCACAGGCTTTTAGAGATGCATAGTCATACTCACGCTGTAGGCCTGTCTCTCATAGGCACAATTACCTTGTACATATTGTTACTGCAAAATGTTTTTTCTGAGAAGTGAGACACACTTAATTGGATTGTAGACTGACTCACATTTTACAATAAAAGCACCTACACTTTATTCTGTAATTACAGTCCTGGAACACTTTCTCCTTCTTCTTTCTTCTGCAAACTAAAGCTCAATGTGGACTGTGCATGTCATTTTTGGTTTTAAGTAGCCCCAGTCAACTTTTCACCAGTTTCAGCTGTCTGACATACATAAAATTGAAGACCTACTTTTTGAAAGTTTTTTGGGATTTTTAAGTCCTGAAATTTATTTTCATTTTTTTCTTGTAAGAAACACAAATGTGAAATTACTTGGTTATTCATTGTTTTTTCCCCACCTTTTTTTTTCTACCCCAGAATACAAAATGAAAGAACACCAAAGACTGATTTTTCCCTTTTGTCAGAAATAAGTTCCCTTCAAAACCAAGCCAATATTATTTATTAAAATAGTCATACAGCTAGAAGTCCCTTGAGTGGGTGTGTTGGTTCAATTTACATCATAAAGTAGGCAGTGTCTAATTTAATTTGTTTTGCAGAATAAGTTTTAGATGTGAAACCGTGTTTGTATTCTCAGAGACATGATACAAGTGACTTCTTACATGACTTTGTTGTTGAGGGAATTCTCAGGACACACAGACTCATATCTGACACAATAAACTATATTTCCTTGAAGTGTCACAGGAAAATAAACCCCTTGTACTAGTGTATATCCATGATTGTTCTGCCTGTGATTGTTCATTTAGTAAGTATGGTTTTGTATGCAAGGGACGTACAGAGAAATGGGGAGGTTGAAAGGGACTTGCAAAGTATAAAGACAATACTTTTTCAACGTGTTCAACTCATGTCATTAAATTATTCTTAAAGATTAATTTACAAATGTCACTGTTATAAGTTTATACTTGAAGGTCACAAGTTCTAATCCTTATTAAAATCTGGCTATACTCTATGCATGTGTTTAATTCTAAAGTCTCAGAAATAAATCTTTTGACTGATTTTTATAGGCTGTGGCTGGATCACTAGTAGAAATAAAGGATGTGTCTTTTGCAATAAATATTGGAAAATATTTTTTTGTGACAAGCAAGCAAGCTAAACTTGTGTCAGGTTGGGGTGTTTTTTTCACAAAACAAATGGGCTCATGGGATTTTATATTTTGCAGTTGAGTGCATAGCACTTAAGACTATCAGTCTATAAGCTAAAAATGCCCCACGTTCTGTTTTTCTTGCTGAATTCCTGAGCACACAGATTTTTTTTCTGCTGGAGACCTGCAGGAGCACAAGATACCTCAGCAGGATGTGTTGGCTCACAGAGAGAAATAGATGGAATAAGGTTTTCTGAATATGACTGATTCAAGACAGGTTGGTGCTGTTCCTAAATCCATATATGCAATTGCAGACAAGGGCAAAAAACTTTCCTTTCATGCAAATATTGCCTTCAGAATATGTGTATTGAGTTTGTAGTTAGCCAAAACATGTTTGACAGAACCATTCTGACCATCCTTAATGATTAAATGTGGCTATTAACATAAAAGGGATTAAATAATTACATGCTATAGAACTTTATATGCAATTACCTTCCAGTGACCCTTACCTTTTGGCCCAGGAATGTGTGATGGCTTTGAACAGAGTTGTTTTTATGAATATTTGTAATAACTTGGAAAAATTATTTTGTTACATTCTTGGTACTTGTGCACAAGTTTAAAAGAAGCACAAGAAAATGTGATGTGTTTTTGTTTTATATATTTTTTCTGAATTGTGACAGTTGGATATTATCAGTATGCTCGCTGTTAACCAATATTGTAACACTCTTAGCAGTAATTCATCTAGTGGAAATATTTCACTATACTCTAACTTATGGTTCTCAAAAGAATTTGAAGCTTCTGGGTTTTTTTTTCTCTTTTTTTTTAAACTGTTGCAGTCCTTTGCTACTCTCATAAGCACAAATGGGTACCTTACATTACTACAAACATAAAAGCTAAATTGTATTGACATCAGATGTTCCAGGGTAGATTTTTGACAAAAATGGAGTGTGGACTGTTTTGGTAGCCCTAAAGGGATAACTTAATGAGTGCCTTAGTTTCTGGTATATTTTCTTCAACATTGCAAGCAAGCATACTTTTTTTTTTTTTTTTAATTACTTGATTGAAGACAAGGTAAATCTTTCCAACTATTAAATGAGACTAACATGCACATCCCTTCTTCATAAAAGCAATGAAAACTTGTATTTTCTCATGTGATCAACAGCTTTGCTGTTTTTTTTTTAAACCAAACAAAACTATACCAAAACAAAAAAACACTTCTGCCGCATAAAGAGGAATTTCCTAAAGACATCTGGGGTAAAGATAAACAATATTTGAGAGTAAGTTTTAATATCACTCTGAGATAGTGATCAGTCATACTGGTTTTTTGCCTTTTCTACCAAAAAATGTCTGTGGAATCCTCTTGTTCTTAGAGAGCAGGAGATCATAAATGACCAAATTTCTCCTGCAGTCTGACAGCTGCCTGGTTTCATTCCTGAATGACTTTGCTGTTCCTGAAGCAACTCTATAAAATACAACAATAGTCTAGCACACCAATGAGTCTGCTTCCCAAACTAGGCAGCCCCTAGAAATCTGTTTGGCTTTTGTTTTCAGCATAATCTTTAAGCAAATGTAGAATTCACCTGCAATAATGCAGAGTGTATTTAAGATACTACAAATATCAGCGAGCAACCTTTAATAGGACATAACAGTTGTCAGGGTGTGTTGGTAAAGGTTTCCCAGAAGGGACTATATTTCAGCTAGAAAAGGGCAAACCTGCCAACTTATTTTGAGATTATAAGCACAATCAGTGAGAATGTTCCACCAACTGCACAAAGAGATATTGAAGATAATACTTCATCTTCAGATGAAGCATTGCCCTTTCTCCAAAGTAATATCTAATTATTAATGCTTGCCCAAGAATAGCTGTGCTGCTTCATGTGTCTCACCTTTTTAATACCTGCACTTTTAGGCTTGGTCTTTAGGATTGGTAACATCTAGCACAACCTTTAGAGTTTAATTTTTGGTATAAATTATGTAAAGAAAAATCATTTATTAACCACTAACAATAGAGCTAACAGGTCACCCTTGACAGTGACTAATAATCTTCAAAGAGAACTCCATGATGAAAAAACAATTGCTGAGACACTAGTGACAGCAAATCAGAAAGTTATTAGCACACATCATATTGTTACAGCTAAAACAGCATGACCAAGTCTTTTTTGAGAGAATAAAGGATTTAAGAAGGTAGGGGAGATGCATTTAAAAAGTTTGGCTTTCTCTCTGCAAGTAGGGGGTGTGAATGAAATAGTTACATGCATCAAAGGAAAGAAAGGGCACAATTATCCATCATAAACAAGCTTTAGGAGAGTTTTATCTTCACTTGATACTGATACTTTCTACTGGTAACTTTTTCTGTACAGTGGGACTTGGATGAGCAAAGCACTGACATTTACAGCAGTTATACAGAATAAGAGAAGAACATGGTAATGTCTATGTTCCTGCAGAACTCCACGCCTTGGCAAGTGTGAGCAGGTGGTGCTTTCAGACATGTGAAGAGGTGTCTCTCCCTCTGTAAGACCAATGATCAGAAAGACTTGGATTCTGGGAGCTTGTGTCCATGTTTTTTGTTTGTGGGAAATCTGTTATTCCTGCTCTTAAGTAGGTGCAGGAGAGCTATAAATGATTTTTCTTGTGGGAATTGTCATGAGGTGTTCAGGTATTTCTAAGTTCTGTGTGCTTGTAAAAATTGAAGAACTTGGCTAACCTTAAGAATTAGTAAATAGATGAACTCAAGCTAGACATATTTCCATTTGGTGTCTCCATCCTACCTTTTCTAGTCCTGTAAAATTTTATGTCTTTCTATTCAGTGTTACAAAAACATACATACTGAAAGTTAACAAAAATGCTCTGATCCTTAGTTAAGCTACAGATGTGCAAGACTCCAGATGTTAGCTTAAGGCTCAGATTCACTGCAATTTCAAGCAGAAGCTCTCAGTTTTGTATAGCAGAAGAAAAATAAGACTTTTTTTCTTTTCCTCTTAAAGGTCATGTTGTTTTTCAGAAAATGTTCTCAATATTTCTCCTTTAGTCACATTGGGATATTACCCTCTGAGGGCAGAAACCCAGTGGGCTTCCTTTGATGGTCGAATTGTTCTTCATCCTTATTCAGTGTGATGTGCTGTTTCCTACAGAACTGAGGAGCAAAATTGACAAGATAACAATGACCAGTCATCTTGTTTCAGCCCAGCCTATTCATGAGTATTCATGTTACAGTCTGTAAGGATTAGTTGCTTCATCCTCCTAGAAACAGAATTCAATAGAACCTGATTTTTCTGGAGATCGTCATGTCTAAAAAGTGGCCAAGAGTAGACAAACTGGTGAAACAATTCATTAGACAAGTGGACAGGGAGATGGACTGGAAAGAAGATGAACTGCTGGCTTCAGTGTGTTGTGATAGTGGCTTGAAGTCTGGCTGGAGGCCAATCACTGGTAGGATACCCCAGGCTCAACACTGGGGCCAATACTATTATTCCTGACCTAGACAACAGGGCAGAGTGCAGCCTGAGCAAGTCTGAAGGAAATGTGAAACTGTGAGGGGTGGTTGATACACCAGCTGTCTGTGCTTCTGTTTGAAGGCGTCTTGGTAAGATGGAGAAACAGACCAAGGAGAAGCTCATGAAGTTCAACAAAGGCATGTGCAGGGTCCAGTGGAGAATAACTTCACGCACCAGTACAGACCAGGGGCTGGGAAGCAGCTTTGCAGAAAAGATGCTGGGGGGCCTGGTGGACCAAAACTGTTGAACATGAGACAGTAATACACCCTTGTGGCAAAGAAGGCTGTATTAGGAAGAACATTGCCAGCAGTTCAAGAGATGTGATCCTTTGCTCTAGTCATGCCTGCCACATCTAGAGTTCTGTGTCCATGTCTTTCCTCCTCAGTACAAGAGGAGACATGGATATGCTGGAGCAAAGGGCACAGAGATGCTTAAGGGAGTACATAAAGGGACATATAGAGAAAAGCTGAGAGCTGTGATGGTTTACCCTTGAAGTAAAGGCCCAGCACAAAAAAAGCATTTGCTACAGGGAGAGTCAGAACACAGGAATAAAGAGAAACTCTACTGCCTGGAGAGGTTGTAGAGTCTCCAGCCTATGAGATATTCAAAACCCAACTGTGAACTGTCCATGATTCTGGACAACTTGCTGTATTTTGAGCTGAAGGGTTTGGACTAGACAGTCACCAGAGACTCCTTCTGAGACAAGTTGTGATTCTGTAAAGTTGGTACAATCCATGAATCCCTGGTACAGTGCTAAATGGAAACTGTTACAGCCTTTTCATGGAGCATGAGGCCAGGTGGTTATTTAGCCTGAAGGTAGACACATTCTGCTTTTGACTAGGCTGATCCAAACAAATAGGAAGAGAACTGCAGTTTTATTGTGCCAGATCTGTTTTCTAGCTGTTTCCACAATATTGACCCACTTAAATGGAGATAGAAATTAAGTTTCAAGTGCTGAAAATATCCAATTAATAGAGATTGCTGAGCAACTCTTTTGCAAAGCTCCTAATCTGCAAACACTTTTCTAATCGATAGCTACTTCTCTTCAATATAACCCCAAGGTGACTATATTCTGTCAGCTGAGAGTGAGACATGGAGATCTTGAAAACCTGGAAAGATTAATGTCTTTGGGAAGAAATTAGATTTTTTTTTTCCTCATCCTCTTCACTTACTGATATAATAATCTCTTAGTTGCACAATGTATCCAAAGCACTCTTTTTCTATTGTTCATGCTATGATTCAAGGAGCATTCCCTGATGGGACATCTGTTGGTGGGTAAATGCTTGCACACCTTCTCCAAATCCTTTGGGTCCTCTACTTCAGTCATTTTCTAAGTCCAAGCCAAGAAGTGACATGTCTAGAGAATTTCCAGTGGTGCTGTTAGTGGATTGAGATATACTGGCAAAATTCAACCATGTGCATTACAGTGTATTTTTGCTGTAGTAGGTTTTAACCTGCATTTCATGATGAGGAAAGCCTCTTTGAACTCACCTGCAGTGTATAGTGGTCTGACTAATGAATATTCATGCAGAGAAAATGGTGCCTGCTCTGATGGACAGAAGAACAGTAATTGGTTTCAGGATTGATAAATGTGTATGCTGCAGTCTACCTCAGACAGTGCACGCTGGAAACATTAGCATCCTGCTTCCCTTGTCAAAGCTCAAAATGAGTGGAAACAATTTAAACTTTTTTTTCTGTGCAAATTGAGTAAGTGACAGTTGCTAATTTTACACCATTTATCTGCCAAGTCTCTCTCTAGGTGGCAGAAGATTGTTGCACGTGGTGAATTTCTTACTTGGTGTTGTCAGGGGAAAAGTGTCACTGGTTGAGATGATGCTCCTGACTAGCATGGAATTGCTTTTATTTGATTTCAGAGCACATCAGAAGTAGCTGGTTCTCCTCTATGACCCTGATCAGAGAGACACCTGTGCTCAGTACCTGTCACTCTGCCAGTGAGAGCAGTAAAGCTTGTTCAGCACATTGCTCCAAAAGGAGCCACAGTCACACCAGACCCCCTGAAATCTCTATGCCCATAAGATGCAGATAATCAAACAGAAGAGGAACACCAAGGAAACAGTCAAATTCACAGATCCTTAGGGAAAAAAAAAAAAAAAAGGCAGGAATTTCATGCTTCCAAATAGCTTCTCTATTACATCTTTCATTTATTGAAGGGAGGTGTCTGTTCAAAAGACAGAGGAATAAACATTCAGGTGACAACAATATGCTACAGCCTGCAAGACAGAGATATCTGTTACAGCAATGCAGTGGAATTTCAGATTGAAAGACAGGATGAATTCTTGCATTCCAAAACTGAAATGCTGTATATGAAACTTGTTTATTTGCAACGTGTTTTTCCTGAAATGTATCAGTATTTCAAGAGCACATACTAAGAAAACCAGATGGATTTACAGATGGAACAAGGCTGTTATGGATTTGATATCGTATTTTTGCTATTTGAAAGTAGGAAAAATTGCTCTGATATGTAAAATTGCTGATTAATATCTAAGCACTTACACGTGACAATCATTGGGTAAATCACTATTTTACTGCAGGGATTACACAGAGAAAATGTAAAACACAAAAAAATTTCTCTTCATTTATCCACATAACAGTGGAGATAAGAAATCTTTAAAAAGGTGAAGGTAGACTGCATAAGTCTGTCCTTAGTCAGCTTATTCTAAAATATAGTGGGATCACATTTAAAACCAATTTTAGCCCATTGATCAGGTGGAGGTTGAAAGATGAATAGATTTTTTTTTAGTCATTAGAGTAGCAGTCCTTTGTATCTGGCACTTACCCAATGGTCTGCCCTGTGCCTTGTGAACATCATTTCATCACTTCTTGCAGGGCAGCAAAGCTGTATTATAAGATGCTGTTTCTGATGGGCCAGAAAAAAACCAAACACTCAACAAAATCATGTTTTGCAAATTTACATGCAACACAGCCTTTCTGAACCTGCTTACTTCTCTCAAGTCTGGAATTGAAATGTTTTTCTGCAACTTGGGGATAAGCTTAAGAGCAGACTGCACTCCTGCTCTCTGTGTGTGTACATGTGCCTGGGTCTCTTATTGTAGGGAAAAGCCTTTTTCCTTTTCATGGCTGCTGAGATTTATGCAGTTGGCAGGCATTTCAAGTTGTAATTGTGAGTTGTTGGATGTTAACCCAAACACTTTCTTTCTTTGCAGGCATGGAATAAGCAATAGGGGGGGAAAAAACAAAGGGGCAAAACAGCCTGATTGGTTATGTAAACAAATCAAGTGACTACTGCTGCCCATCAAGTTTTTCACTGCAATAGGGACTCCCTTCTCCTGGTGAGTTGCTGGTGCCAAGACTATTACATGTTGTACTTATCATCAAATCAGCTTTCTATACTAATTAAATCTCTTGGAGTTCTCTTTTAGCATCTCTTGTGCAGATTGGCTGTAGCTTTGGACATAAGCATAAATACGTGCTTGTGTCAGTGTAAATTCTCTGTACCATTTATTTTGATTCCTGGAATGTGAAAGAATAGGGCTTAATATTTTCAGCTTCTTTCTGCTACTTTAATTAAAATCAATAACTGTCACTGTGATAATGGATGGTCTTCCTGGACAAGAGCTATTGGCCTGTTCAGAGAGAATGGAGTGAAGGGAAAGGAGTTGTAAGATTGTGAATTGTCTTACCTACTAGATACGATGTTGAGATCTTGCAGAAACTAATTTTTTGCATTTGCTATTGAAAGAAAAGGATACATGGGAGTGGGTATTATTTAAAAATAAAACACTGGTCAGGAGCTGTTTGCTTTTTAATATAGTCTCAGAGCTGAATATGGGGATTCTAAGCATTGACCCTGAGTTTTGCCGATGTTGTATTTCCAACCTGAAGGGATTTTCAGAATAAATGGGAATCACATAGAGAACTCTATCACTGCTTAGGCTACATTTTGACAAACAGTCTTCATTCTGGGTACTGACCACTGTATCTCCACAATTCAGTTAAAAATTAATTTTTAAAAGGTGTATTTGAACTACAGGTCTCACTTGGGAATAAATGGATTTTTTATTTTAAGGTATAGTTTATACTGGTTTTTTTTACACCAGGCAAATGCAGAGAGTCTTCCTGCATGTGGAATTGTTTAATGTGCAGAAGACACCCCTGATATGATGCATGTAAGAAATGAATATATCAAATATATCCTGTAAACAAAGCAAGATATTCTATTAGGCTGTGTCTTTCAGAAAGATAAAATGCAGTTCAGCAGTGTCAGAAAAATTTTTTGTTTTTCTCTTATGCTATTCCTTTTTAGTTAGTCCAATCTTTTTCCTCATTCATTTTTCCCACAAAACTCAGCTTATCAGAGTAATTTTTATGGCCACTTTCTTTAAGGCAGCAGAACTTCCATGAGTGAAGAATGCTTGCTTTAGGATTTGAGGCTGTAATGTGGGAGTGGTCTAAAACCATAAAGTAATATTAGTGGGTCTTGGAAGGGTACTAGTTTGCATTCATGGAAAAACAGAACAGTGAAGTTCTCAGTTAGGCTGCCACAAAGCAACACAGCTTTTAGCTTATCAAAGGATGCAGAAAACAGAGAGCATAATTTGGATGGCAATTAATAAAAATCGACATAGCTTTGTCTGAAGTCCATTTAAACTTTATATTAGCCACAAAAAGGAAGTTATTAGTAAAAATTGAGTTTTTATCAAGAAGTTCTTAAGTGGGAAGATTGATTTCTCTTTCTGGCTTTTCTGTCATTGTCTGTCTTCTCTGTATTCCACACAATTGTTTTTTATTCCTGCTAAGCCAGTTGGACCATTTAGTGACTAAAGTCTCATGATTCAGTGTGTTCATACCGCCATGTCTATCTTAATACTTACTTGATAGGCAGGGCAGCTTCTGAGAATGGTGCTGTTGGCAGAACAATAAATGCAAGGAGAATGAAAATAAGAAAAAAAAAGTGGGACTGTTGGAATTAGAGCTGTTTGGAAATCCTGGTAGTGTATTGTTAGTTTTCCTTATTTGTTTCATAAAACACCTTGACACCTTTGTCTGCAGGTATACAAAGCTGAGGACAGGTTGCTGTATCCAAATGGCTGAGAATGCTGTTTTTTCTGCTCGGACTGGCCTCTAATGAAACTGAGATGAAACAGCATGAGTCCTTTTTGTTACTAAGACAGCAATGCTTGAAGTAACGTTACTGATTCTCACTGGGCATGATGTTGGTGGATGAGATGGACAATTCAGTCTTATCTCAGAAATAATGTGAATGCGTAAAGAAACATTAATCAAATATGATAATAGATCTGCTCATGGATCTATGCTCCCATTTGTAAAAAACAATGTTTTTTTTTCAATCAGGTGTTATAGCAGGTAGCATTTCATTTGTCAGGACGTAGGCTAGTGAAATCTAGATTAATAGTGAGGTGATTTGTGTTAACATGCAGCAACTGCCTGCTGCAGCTACTAAAAGCTGAATCAAAAGTGTTCCATTCTATATATGTTTCTATAGTTTTAGACATTGTAGCTTCTGTTTGACTATGTCTTGTGTCAGAATATCAATATTTCTTGGACTGGTGTTGAATTAGATTTACTATAGTGTCTCAGAATTAACTATTACCTCAGGAAGGAGGTAAGTGGAGTGTCTTCTTGTTAGTGATCATCTCCTAAAATATTGGAGGTGGGTGAGCAGAAGACAGAGTCTGGCATTTGTTCTATTTTTTGCTTAAAAACATGCAACTGCATTTTAAAAATTATCCATCATTTTAAAAAAGAGTTTTCTCTTTTAACTGAGCACAACGTGGTGTAGCTAAATCATGTATTACTGGATATCATTACATGTGGATAAAACATCTTGCCATTATGTTTTGGATCTTGATCATTGTGCTTACGCTGAACTCCTGTCCCTGTGATTTTTGCTAGGTTCTTGTTACAAACTAGGAACCTTTTTGACTTTTGTGTATGATGTGACTGTAATTGAGGTCACATTGCAGATTTCAACTGTGATTTTTTCTTAGAGCCCCAGCATATGCTTGAGCCCCAACTCTTCTGGTCACTCATGCAGCAGAATTCATTGTCTTTCTCCAGAGTGAAGCTGTCCAAATGTCTCATCTTGCCCTGTAAAAACTGAGTACTTGAACTTTTATAATTGCCTTTAGCACAAGCATCTGGAACCTTTCTACATGATTTTTGCAATGTACATGCGAGGCCAATGATGGGAAACTGGGATTAAGAGAATTATTCATGTTTTTGCTGTTAGGAAATGGAGAAACTGCAGAGTCTCTTGGCAGTTCCCTGACTCTATTCAGACTTGTCCACCACAAAATTCTGTTGTTATGTTGTACCTACAGTGTTATTCAAGTGCTGCTTTAAGAAGCTACCCTGAAATTGGTAGGAATCGAGGTGGGAGCAATCACTGAGTAGGATTAGCACTGCAGGCCACATCAATTTTTCTGACTAGTATGGTGACTTGCGTTTTATCCATGCAATATGTTAGTTATTTATAAACATTCTGTATTCTTGCTAGCAGAATATGAAGAACAATGGAGATGATTTCATGCATCAGAGTGTCTGTGCACACAATAAAATACCAGGAAAAGGAATAAATTTGGGGAGTATGGGAAGGCTGGAGCAGAATCTGATGTGTAACTAGGGCTTACTTTATGAAAAAACCCTCAACCAATCAAACAAATATCTGAAGACTAAAGAATGAAATATCCTTTTGGTTACATGGAAAGAAGGAATTTTCACTAAGACTGGCTGCTTGCTGACCTGGCCAAATACATGTAGAACATAATTTTAAAAATTATTGCAAGTAATGTGTTTTATTTTCCACAAATTATTTTTCTGCCTGGTTCTCATTTTGTTTACTGTTAAGGAGATGCCGGGCAAAAACCGAGTTATTGCATCCATGCAAATGGGATGGCTCATGCTTCTTAGCTGGTATTAAAGGGAGTAGATGATAATTACTTGACATATTGAGCAATAGGGGGTTTATTTCTTAGTCTCTCTAATTTCATTGTTACAGAACACTCTCTTATAATGTAATGAACAATGGCATTCATTGGTTTTTATTATAAATGCAGAAAAAAGTCTTGAAGAATTCAGAAAAGTCCATGTTTTGTGCCTTTATGTGTTCTGGACACTGGTATTTTTCAAGGGTTTTCTGACAAGGCTTCTTTTCACTTTTTTGTTTTGCACAGTTTTTCCTGAATGAATCTTTCTTTCGTATAGACCTTCCCTGACTGCATTCTGACCTTTTCTATTTACAGCTGCTGTAAAGAAAGACACAAATTCTATGGTGATAAGGATTGGACCAAATGTCGACCCCACCTGGAAGTGAGATGCTAAATAGTTTTAGGGTTGTTTTGCGAGCTCATACTAATTATTATTTGTCAGCTCCCCATGAATTGGATTAGAATAGTGGTTGCATATAAGTTTGCAAGGTCTATTTTTGTTGATCCTAAGAGCAGCATCTTGCACCTTTCACAAGAAAGAGCGAACAGAACTCAAGCTCTTATGAAGTTCACCAAGTGCAAGGTGCTGCATCTGGGTCAGGGCAACCCCAGACATGAGCACAGACTGAAAGATGAACTCATTTGAGAGCAGCCCTGCAGAGGAGGACTTGGGGGTTCTCATGGATGAAAAGCTGGACCTGAGCCAACAATGTGTGCTTGAAGCTGAGAAGGCCAAACACATCCTGGGCTGCATCCAAAGCACTGTGGGCAGCAGGGCAAGGGAGAGGATTCTGTCCCTCTGCTCTGTCCTTGTGAGACCTCACCTGGAGAACTGCATGAAGCTCTGGGGTTCCCAGCACAGGAAGGACATGGACCTGCTGGAGAAAGTCCAGAGGAGGGCCATGAACATGGTGAGAGGGCTGGAACACCTCTCCTATGAAAACAGGCTGAGAAAGTTGTGACTGTTCAGCTGTGGAGAAGAGAAGGCTCTGGGGAGAGCTTAGAGCAGCCTTTCGGTACTTAAAAAGCTTTTACAAAAAGAGCCATTTTTTTTACGGGCAGACAGTAATAGGACAAGAGGGAATGGTTTTAAACTTAAAGACAAGATTTAGATTAGATGTTAGGAAGAAGCTCTTAACTGTAAGGGAGGTGAGACAGTGGAACTGGTTGCCCAGAGAAGTTGTGGATGTCCCATCCCTGGAAACATTTGAGACCAGATTGGATGAGGCCCTGGTCTACTGGGTGGCATTCCTGCCACCCAGGAAATTGGGAACAGGATGACTTTAAGATCCCTTCAAACCCAAGCCTTTCTATGACATGACTCAATGATTTTCTAAATTCGTAATTCTAGATGAAAAATGTTTAGCCTCAAACAAATAGTTTTTATGGGTCTTTTCCAAATCAGCAATAACTATAATGTTTTCACAGGATGTTTCTGAGTGCATCTAGTTATGGATGTTCAACAAAAACTCCTTGGATACAGCAATTTCTGAAGCATTGTGATTCCACCTTCTAAATGAATAGCTTTAATGTGCTGTAGCTGTCTATCCCAGTCATCAGGTGCTTTATAAATCATGGCAGTTGATAGCATACTGGGTTCCTGGAAGGCAATTAGACAAGACTTTTTTAATATTTTTCCCCTCATCTGTCATTCCATCTGAACCTGTCTCTTTTTCATATTAATTTTAATGTAAACCTTTTTTGTTTGTTTTTTTTTTAAGGCTACGTAGTGTCTGCAGCTCAATGCATTAGCGGTGCCCTGCAATCTGGGGCAGACAAGTTCCATATCAGTAATTTAATAAGGCATACATAAAACAAAACAGCATAGATTTATTTTGTTTTAAAATTGAATAGGGTCAGCTGTGTGAGCAATGTATCTGCCAGCTACTGTCATTGTCCTGCCTAGGCAAGCTCATTTATCTTCGTTAGTAAACAACTTAAAAGGCAAAGAAGGTGGATGGCTTAAGGGAATGTTATTAGGACACAAAATCTCTGATGTCTTGCCTAAATCCAGGCTGAATAACTTATTAGACATCTCCCACCAGTAGGCAGTTAGGGGATGCAGCTAAATATACCACTGTTATTAGCAGGTGACAGTGGAACAGGCAGTTGTCACAGCTGGGAGGTCAACACAGTTAAATCAATCACAGTCAGGGTGTCTGCAGAGAAAACAATAAAGGTGCAAGCTTGTAAATTCTGACAATCACCAACATTTGAGGTGCATGCATTCAGTTGCAGTCTTAAAATTTAAGGGCCAGTGGCTGTAAATCTTAGGCATAGCTGATGAATCTAAAATTTTTTTCCTTTTTAAACCTAAATTCTTTGGCATGTGAAATGCTTTGTGTTCTCTGGTGGGAAACAATATGATTTGTGATATGTGAAGCAGTTTAAATAAGCCACAACAGTAAAAATTAGTGAAAAGGTTGTTTAGTTTTCCAGTCACTTAATTTCCCCTGCCATCAATTCAGTAGTCCTATGACAATTAATATCACACCAATTTGGGAATGTAGTTTAAGTTTGGATACACAAAAGTGCTGGATGGTGGGGAAGGGCGTTCTCTGCTGAAGAACCACAGTAAAACCACTATAAATTAAAAACATATAATCTGCCTGCATAAAAGCCAGCATGAACTTGCAAAGCCTTTCTGGGGCTATTAAAATGATTGTATTTCCCAGCAGAACTCACTACCCTAAGTGCATCCCTGTGGACTCCAAGAACCCCAGCTATATTTTGAGAAGTGTCTCAAGGGCTGCTGCTTCCGCTGTGTCTGAAAGGAGCATTCTTTTGCTCTTTTTCTGGAGACATCACATACTTGAAATGATGTGTTTAGAGGAGAAAAAGAAGTTATAGAATATACCAGGTGTTATGTCAACACCTGCAAAGCTACTTGTCATGTCAGCTGTAGAACTTGGACAATTCTACTGTGAAGAAGTTTGAAACACTTGAATGATAAAAATTGATACTAGAAAACTCTTACTGGGGTCATGTACGCTTCTCAGTATTCAGACTGCAATAAATCTTTCTAGTGCTATTGTCCCTTTTTTCATTGAAGGAGAATGTTTCCAACATTCTTCTCTCTTTTGCTCCAGAAGACTGTTTCACAATACACTATGCCTTACTGTTTCCCTAATTTCTGAAAGTTTTTGCTTTTTTGTATATGACTAGAGATAAAGTTGGTTGGTTTTATTTTTTTTTCTTCTGTGAAATTGATAATGATGGGAATGTGCATTTCTTGGATGAAATTAAGTACCTGAATCAGGCCTCAAGTCTGTTCTATAGAAATGTTCTTCAGCTTTGCACATAAAGAAATGCAGTGAGATATAATGCTTCTGCTTTTTTCTTATTTATTCTTTGCAACATGGAACACAATGTATGGTAAAAAGTTGATGAAACAGAGGTCAGCAGAGAAGCCTAGAAAGACAGTGAGAGCTTTTCCTAGGAAGCTGTCAAAGCAAGGAGTACAAAGTGTGGCATGGGCAGATGATACTTGTTCACTATCTTGCTAAAGCTGCAGATTTCTCATGAGCAGCAATTTTTTTTCAGTGTTCAAGGTGTCAGAGTGCAGGCACCTTTGTTGGAAGATGGTGGCCTGTGTATATGAATGCATGATGGCTACTTGCAGAAAACACTAGGAAAGAGTTGAAGATGCACTAATTGGGCATTTGGAAAATCAGAAGCATCTGAATAGCTGTTTTGACTCTGTGAAGTTGACAACAGCATTGCTTAGATCCATTCTTAAACTTCCCAAGACTCCCTCTCTCACACACCTGAGAAAAGGATGAGAAACAGTGCTGATCTGAGGTTGTTCTGCTCACATTAAAGCATTGGGGTTCTTTAAAGACAACTGTGGCTACTGTAAGAGTTGTGCTGTAACTTGGCCTACCAAAAGAGCACAGCTATGCAACCAAGTCTCTGCATGAAGAGACTGGACACAAATTAATATCAAAATTGTGTGGTTTATATTCCACAAGACTTAAGCAACTAGGTAAAAATAATTTGACAAGAATTTCCCCTATTACAGAAAACAAAGACAAGTGGACTTGCACAAACAGGAAGAAAATAAAATTAAAAATATAGTTTGAAACTTTTTTCCATGAGTTTCACATTGTCTAACATTATATTTTTCTTAGTTACTGAAGAAAAACATTTCTATTGAAGCATTAAAGATTAAAGGGCAAAGATCAAATGTGCTGTATTAATATTTTTAAACATATTTTTAAAAATATAAAAATATTTATGAAAGATTGAAATTATTCAAAGGTTGTAAGTATTCCTTCAGTACAGATTTCTGAGATTATTACTAGTAATAATAGTTTTGACTTTATTATTGGATGAAGAACTACATTAACGATATCATCGTTATTCTAAGAGGAAAAAGTAGAGACCTCAGTGCTTTTAGCAGTTCTGATGCTGTTTCAGTATTTCTCATTTTGCTGCTCTGACTTCTTTGTATGAAAACCAAAGGAATATGAAAGAACTGAAACAACAGGATGTTTCTGTTTCAATGGCTGATGGCATATGTTTGTAACTACTGTATCAGTGGTTACACTGCCAATTTATGAAAGAATAAGCAGACTTCCTACAAACAAGAGTAAAAAGTAAAAGTCTTTCTTAGGTAAGGATTTATCTGCCAAATTAATAGGCAACTGTTGATGTTGCTGTAGAGTTAAAATAAGTGTACAGTATATTGAAGCCGTTGGTTGATAAAGTAGGAAGCTGCAGGAATGAAGGAAAAAAATACAGGGTTTTTATGTTACCTGTTATCTCAAAACAAAATGTGAGTGCAATCAAATTGATGAAGGATTGAATAATATTGTTCTCTAAATAATTTCCTTTATTGTTTTCCTGATAAGCAGTCACTCAAGGAGATCAAGTTAAATGTCTCCATATTCTGACCTTGTTACATGTTGGAAATATGTCAGAAAAAAGGGTCAAAATTTCCTAGTTGTATGTTATTTTCCTCTGGGGGTTTTTGCTTGTTTTTTTTTTTTTTTTTTTTTTTTTTTTGGTTGGTTGGTTGGTTTTTTGGTTTGGTTTTGTTTTGTTTTGTTTGCTTGGCTGGTTTTGGTTTCAGTTGGGTTTTTTTCTGGTGGTGTGTGGTGGGCTTTTTTAATTTTGGAAAGCAGTTGGGAAGAGCTAGCCAGAGTTTATCGGTTGTCTGACTACTGTGCTCTCTGAGAACTTAAGCTGTTGAATGAGAGAAGTGTGTCTTGGCACTTTGTTTGTATAGTTCTTAAGAAAGCATTTAACAAAAAGAAGAAAAAGCTAGGCCTATCAGAGATAATTTTGTTATCTGTTAATACATCACTGAAGTGAGCCCCGCAGTCAGAGCAACTCATGGTTCTTAATAACAATATAATTCTGTAATCCTTGTGCACTCAATGAAACTAGCAAGGTACCATCCACTTTGAAACATTCTGCAGGTAAGACTAATAACTTGAGCTAGAATTAATTAACATTTTAGTGTTAAAAGCTTGATGATAACCTCAGAGCCAACTGTAAAGCTTACCTCTTTTCATTCTTGCCAGGGGCTGTTTTCCAGGCCACCAGAATCCTGTTAATACAGACCCTATCACAGAGTTTCTGATGAGCAAAAAGAA